>NC_092743.1:101445719-101768412 GCF_047496795.1 Chiloscyllium punctatum | reverse complement strand
AAGTTAGCGCTTCCGAATAAACCTGTTGGACCATAACGTGGTGTTGTGTGATTTTTAACTTTGAACACCCCAGTCCAACTTCAGCATCTCCAAATCGAGACTCCTAATGATTAGAGAAATTATTTGCCAACAACTTTCACCAGCCTATCAGCAATGCAGAAGCAGGAAAATTGTTATATCAGATTCCTGTCCATATCTTCAGCATCACCTTTCACAGATAGAACCACAAAACCATGCTTCATGGGTGGAAACCAACTGGCCCATCATGTTGGTCCACTCTGGGTCCTGCTGCCAGCCAGAAATGGTGCCATGCTAATGTCTCTAGACATGTAATCTCTGCATTACCTCTCATTTCAGAGGGCAGTTAAGAGTTAACCACACCATGGGCCTGGAGTCACATATCGGCCTGACTGGATAAATACAGTAGATTTCCTATAGGACATGCTGGATTAGATTAGATTCCCTACAGTGTGGAAACAGACCCTTCGGCCCAACAAATCCACACCGACCCTCCAAAGAGTAACCCACCCGGACTCATTTCCCTCTGAATGATGCACCTACCACTTTGGGCAATTTAGCATGGCCAATTCACCCGACCTGCACATCTTTGAACTGTGAGAGGAAACCAGAGCACCCGGAGGAAACCAGCACTGACACGGGGAGAATGTGTAAACTCTATACAGACAGTTGCCCGAGGCTGAAATCGAACCTGGGACCCTGGTGCTGTGAGGCAGCAGTGCTAACCACTGAGCCACCTTGTGGCCCGTTATTTGGCCTATCTAACAGTATTCATACTGTCACTATTACCAGGGATTAACGATATTATGCATCAGTTACTAATCCATACATTTCCATGTGAGTTATATGGAAAAAAACTCCCACTCTGCTATGGATAAAAACACTAATGAACTCATTGTAAAGCTTCAACTATTGAGTAAACTGAAATACTAACTTGTTTCGGCTGTTGGATCCAGAAAGGGACTGTGAGCTCTCCAGCTTTCGTATAAGGCAGACAGATCTTGTGGATTGTAGGCCGTTAGCACATTAAAAGCATTCCCGTGCTTCATCCTATCTCCCTGTTTCGTCGGTGATGCTGGGTCAAAAGTGCCTAATGAAGTAGAACATCCTGTTGGACTGGAATGACGTGGCATCTGCCCATCTCGTGTGCAGTATCCTAATGATGCCAGCTCAGCTATACCTGCTGATCTGTATTCAGGTTGAGGCAGAGCATTGGCTTTGTGTTTGGTCTGCTGGGCAGCTGTGGGCAAGCTTTTGCATCCTGACTCTCGACCAACTTGAATGTTTGTTGGGTATAGTTGGCAACAATTACCAGAAACTGCACCACCGGCACCATCCTCTTGAAGAAGTCGATCTATTGTGATATTCTCAGTTGTGGTTCCATATCTTAGAACTGCAGGGCGTGAATGAACAACCTTGTTTCCAAAACTACCAGCTTGCAAAATCTTGTGCTCTAAACTTGTATTTGATCGTACATTTTGTTCTGAAAAAAAACCATATTGCTTATGGCTGTTTGCTTGCTGGTACCAGTAACTATTTGGAACTGGGCCTACAGCCCTTGTACCTGTAGGGGGGAGGGATACTCTGGGCTGTGGGGGAGCGTGTGACTTGCTTGAGATCCCTGACAATAAGGGAGCAGCTCTGGCCGTTGGTGATTGCCTTTGGCATGGGGGATGGCTATGTACAGAGGATGTGAGCATGGGAGGACTTTCTTTACTGTTCAGTACAGGAGGAGGGCCTGTGCGTCGACTGCTACTAACTCCAGGCAAGCTGTGATTTGTGGCTTTCAGCCCATTCCGGGCTCGCCATTTCGGAGTTGACATATTGAGGTTCAGCTTGTGTAGGACACGCTGATGCATCAGGAGCACTTCAGGGTAGAGGGTTGCGTGATTGCAGAACTGGCAAAAGTGTGTGATCATACCATTCTGGGGTGGTGAGGTAGGTGAACCCCGGAAGAAGAAATTATCCTTGCAGGCAAACTTTTTTAAAAATGTTATGGTCAAATCTAAAGGAAATTCATTTTCGGCTGCATTTGTGTTGGGATCAATGTTGTGCACTTTATCTGCACCTTCCAAAGGCAGGTCTGAATTCTTTCCACTGTCTGGTTTGTTCTGAAAACCCGGTGGTAAGCTGGGCTGGAGGATGCCTTCTTCGACTCTGCAAGATCCAACTGATCCCTGTTCAGCTCTTGGTGCTTCCATTTGTGAAATAGAACTACATTCCACAGAGTCTGCAGGGACCCCTTTAACATCCAAACAACAAGTTACGTCTTTTGAATCAAGAACGATTCCTGGTCTATCTGGCAAAGATTCGTGAAACCTGTTGGTGGAAACAGGAACGTCTTCCTGAGATTCATTCTGAGGAGCCTGGGAGGCTGGGTTGCATGGCAGTACAGGTGGCTCAGTCACTGTGTAGTCACAAGGCAAACATTTGTATGGCTTTTCTCCTGGGGAGATACAATAAAACAGGCTTTCAAAATGTGTACATTCAAAATTAATACACATTTAGGTTTACATGCCAGGAAGATCTAATTTGGCATGTATCTTATGAGGGAAAAGACTTGCACTGTCACTGAATTATTCATGACCTCAGAACATTCCAAAAGCCAACAAAAAACTTCTTGAATTGTAGTCACTGTTATAGCATACAAAATTGCAAGAGCTCATTGTTGTGCAGCGAACTGTCTTGTACAACAAGGAGACAAATGCTTTATATTCCTCAGAAGCTGTAGGGACCCCTTTAACACCCAAACGTTAAGTTATATTTCTTGAAGCAAGAGGGATTCCTGGTATATCAGGCAAAAGATCATGAAACCTATTGGTGGGAACTGGAGGTACATTTTGCGGAGCCAGATGATGGGGGGGCCTGAGTGGCATTTGAGTAAAGGTGGCTCAATCATGAGTTAGTCATGAGTTAACATGATCTTCTGAAAGATGTTGGCTGAAGGACAAATATTGCTCAAGACATGGGGGAGAATTCCACTGCTCTTCCTGAAACAGTGATTGGGAAAAGACAGGCTGCGCTTCAATTTAACACCTCATCCATAAGATGGCATTCCCCACTGTGCAGCATTTCCACTTACAAATTATTGGCTACTGTGTTTTGTCTACTTCTGGATCATACTGGCTCTGAGTTAAATAAGGCCTCTATTTTAAAACTCTCATGTTTGTTTTATAATTGATGGAAAAACAAATATGCAAGCACATTCAAAAAATTAATCATGTGTTTGAAAGGGATCCTTATTTCTTAATTTTGGTATTGTTCCAAATGGCTTCCTCTTAGATTAGCAGTATTTTTCCATTTTCACTTACACAGAACTCTACTGTACATATATAATGCATATTCCTTTTAGAACACTGGCCTTCAACAATTTATATGCACCTTTGACATAATGAAATGTCCCGATGCAGTGCACAAGAACATTATAAAACAAAGTATGGACGAAGTAAGAAGATACTGGGTCAGGCGATAAGAAAGTTGGCCAAAGAGGTAGATTTTAAGAAGTTGGAAAGTGAGGTAGGGAGATGGTATTCTAGAGCTTGTGATCTAGACAACTAAAAGCACAGCTACAAATTGTTTTCAAAATAAAACTGGGATGGACAAGAGGCTAGAATTAGATTAATGCAGATATCTCAGAGAAACTGAGATGGTTACAGAATTAGGAGGGGTCAAAGCCACAAAGAGATCGAAAATAAGCGTGGACACTTTAAAACCAAGTTGTTGCTTGACCTCACCCAATACATGTCTGGATTCATGCTCCAAGAACAAATTCTACATTCATATTAATTATGCACATTTCTTTACCAAACAATATGTTACCTAGTACTTAGGATAACTATGTGAATGCTTTGAACATAACATTTTCTAAATGCTTTAATTTTATATGAATTTTATGGCACAGTAAGAGGCCATTTGGCCCAACTGGTCTATACGGGTGTTTATGCTCCATGTGATCCTCTTGTCATTATCATCTCCCCTAACAGCATAACCCCAAATTTCTTCCTCCCACATGCACTTATCTGGATTCCCTTCAAATGCCTCAATGTTATTCACCTCAGTTAGTCCATGTGGTGGTGAGATCCGCATTTCCCACAGCTCCCTGAGAACAGACTTTTCTTCTGAATTCCTCATTAGGTTTAATATTAACATATATTTATGGTTTTTAGTTCAGCTTCCCACACAAGTGAGGACATCTTCTTGATATCTAACCTATCAAACAGCTTCAGAACTTTTATTCTGCTTCTCTCTTTGTAAGAATGCTAAATTAATCAGCACCAGGAATCAGCTTGAATGACTGCCCCAACTACAGCATGATAAAGATTATTGTGACAAAGTTAAAATGTAAGCTTCCATTTCAAATGTGCCCACCTGGCAGAAAATCCAATTTTGTACTTTGATTAAACTTTTTAAACATCGCTTGCCTTATATCTACAAATTTCATAAAGGATGAGAATTCAGTTCATAATTTAAGTTTGTCCTTTTATCTAAAGAACTGAAAAGTTACAGCAATTGGAAAAGATTCAATAGATTGAGACTGTTTTCTTTTGACTGATCTGGCAGAAGTCTTTGAAATTCTGACTGGGCTGGACAGGGTAAATGTGCAGACTGTTTGTTTGTGAGAAAATTGAAACTGAAAGGCCAGATATCCAGGATAATTATGAATAAATAGTCGAGAAAAAAGCACTTTATTCAGTAAGTATTTGAGAAATAAAATTGAGATCTTGTAGTGACCTGGGTCATTACACCACTAGCCCCTAGTATATTGCCATACATAATGGATTGGTGCTAACTTTGAGCCTGATACATAACAAGTTCACATAATTTTCCATTTAACATACTTGTCCATTTTAAAAATCAAAACAGTTTGCTTACATTGTGTGCCAAAGCCTAACTGTACAATGATAGACACAAAGCTCTAAAAGATCTGACTCAATCAAAAAAATCAAGTCTTTTCTGTGTCTTTCTTGTTCTCTACAGCTCCAATTCTGGTAGAATCATTTTCAGAATTCTGGTGACTTTGCATATTGCAACGATTCCCAAAAATAATTAACCATATTTTAGCATTTCACATAATCATTCACAGAGGTCGAAGAAAACTCAAACAGTCTGTTACATTACTTATTCCGCTTTCTAAATTGTGATCATCATAAAATTACTCAGATGCACAGTGACCCATATCATAACTCTGACTGCAGAGTAGATTTGCTTCAGTGCCTTCTTTCACGTTCAGTGACATTATCACAACACCAACATTTCCCCTGAAGCTTACTCTTCCAGAACTCCCCAGGATAACTTCACTCCTCCAACTCTGACATCTTGTGCCTTGTTGACTTCTATTGGTCCACCAGTGGTAATTGGGCCTTCAGCTACCTGGGCCTTAAGGTCTGAAATCTCTGCATAAAAATCTCCACCTCTCTTTCCCCCTTTAAGGCATGCTTTTAAAAACATTTTCTTTGATTATTTGTACTCTCACTTTGTTTGGATTTGTGTTAAACATAGAACATAGAACTGTACAGAAAGGAATGGTCCCTTTAGCCCATGATGTTGAGCCGAACATGATGTCAAATTAAACTAATCTCTCCTGTCTGCCCTTAGTCCATATTCCTTCATTTTTTGCTTATTCATGTGCTTATCTAAAGGTTCCTTAAACCTTATATGATAGTGTCCCTGTGAACTGCTTTGCATCATTTTTCTACATTCACAGTGGTGCATTATATTGCAAATTGATGTCACAATTTACTAATGGCTAATATGCCTGAAATAACTCCACAGAGGCTCGTATCCCATCATCTAGTCACCTTTTATTTACATGTGAAGAGATCTTGATACTGATCCAGTTCCCTCAGAGCCAACTCTCAGAGTGAATAGAACCTCTGACACTTCTTGTCAGCCAGGGCTCCCTGATTGGACCAGATTAACAGCCCCAATCAGAGAGCACAAAGTATATTAGATCCACCTGGCTAACCTCATTACAATCGCTGTGTCCCTCCCACTCTGAGAGTCTAAGGATATAGGCCAGGTCCTTTATTTGTAGAACCTACTGGGGCATTTTAGCACCAGTTTTAGGTTCCTTCAACTCTGCTTCTGAAACGGGCAGAATGTAACGCACAGAAGCACTCCTCTTGCATCTGGAATTCAAGAAAGAAATTCATTCTCCTTGTCAGGTGGCAAAGGCATTGAGGTGGTGACATCCACAATGTCCCTCTCAGATTCCAAGGTATCTTCAACACTTAATGGAGAGGGAGAACCCACAAGTTTCAGAACAGTCTGAAGGGCTGTCGAGGAGCCAGGCATGTTTTGCTCCCAAACCACTGGCGAGTTTGGAGCTTTCATGTGGCTTGTTCAGGACCCTCACACCTTCTCGAACATTCTATGTCACTGGGCCCTGATGTTGCAGTGATTGTGCCTCTTACCCATACAGGGTTTATCCTGTGGTTCTTATACCAAAATTCATCCCCTATAGTAAATTGTCTCTTCAGTCTGGCAGAGTCTGACATTGGCATTCCTGATCCATTTCACTCTTGGAAAGATCAGATTTAACCTGGTGTGGAATCTCCTCCCCGTGAGCAATTCTGCTGGAGCTATCCCTGCAGTTGCATGAAGTGTGGTTAGATAATCAAATAGGAACCAGGACAGTCTGGTACCTAGTGAAGCTTTTGGCTGCTTCTTTAAATCTGCCTTCAAAAGTTTAGACTGCTCTTTCCACCAGGCCATCAGATGACAAATGGCATTTGACTTTAGGAAATACTCAAACTCCCTGCTGGTAATTAATGGCCCATTATCTGTGACCAACACTTCCGGGAGCCTGTGTGTTGCAAAAGATGCACATGGGTTTTTTTATCATCATCCCCATGTTTGACGAATAAACTCTATGCAAATTCAGACACTTTGAGTGTACATCCACAAAGACTAAGGTTGTTGAGCTCACAAAAGGATCTGCATTGTTGATGTGTAGCCAAGTCCGGGGAACAGTTGGCAATAATTGTTTTTCCTTGTTGGCACTCTGGGCACTGCCCACCAACGCAGCTATGTCTGCATCCAATCATGGCCACCGGACATAACTTCTCGCCAATATCTTCGTTTTGGAAATCCCATGGATGACCCTGATGGAGTTCAGCCAGTATCTGGCAGCAACCTTTGCTCAGAGTAATCACACTTGATCCCCATAGTAATATGCCATCCTCTGTTGTGATTTGGTCTCAGTGGATCTAAAAAGATTTCAATTCTGGTTGTGATCTTTCTGTGTCCAAGGTCTGATATTGTCAGCTGTGGTTGGAAGTGTATCCAGAAAGTTTAAAACTATCATGGACTCTTCCAGGGGCGGTACCATAGGTGGTGTATCTGGCAGCGGGAGGTGGCTCAGTGCATCTGCATTGGCTTCTTGGCCTTTCAGACAGTGTCCCAACGAGTAATTATACGACTTAGTATTAGAGCCCAGTGCTGAATTTGGCCGGAAGCTACGGGCAGCACTACCTGGTCCCCTTTAAGTAGATCGTGCAGGGGCTTGTGGTCCATTATTATTACAAATGTACATCTGCAAAAATATTGGTGAAACTTCCCAACTGCAAACATGATCGCCAAATGTTCCATCGCTAGGCAAATTTAAGCTCTGCATTAGCAAAAGTCCTGGATGCATATGCTATTGGGCATTCCTCACTATTGGACTACCCATGAGCTAATATAGTGAGGCATGTCGATACCGGTTGGGATCATGGTGTGCTAACATGTTACATGATGATAGCTGTTTCTTCATTTCCCCGATAGCTCTGGCTTGGCTATGTGACCATTTCCAAAGGCTGACCCCTTTTTAACAGTAATGCAAAGGTGCCAGAATGGAGGTCAGGTTATGTATGAACTTTCCGTAATAGTTCATCAGCCCATGAAAGACCTAAGCTCTGATACAGATATGGGAGATGGGGCAACTGGAATCGCCCTCACTTTATCTTCCAATGGGTGTAATTCAACTTTGTTGACTCTCTAGCACAAGTAGGTACTTAGAGGGCCTGGAATACACATTTTTCCCTTCCACAGCATATGTCTGCTTTGCAGAAACATCTAAGAATTATGTCCAGGTTCTCTAAGTGCTCCTTGTTGGTCTTCCCTGTTATTACCTTGCAAAATGTTCTCCATCGTCCACTGAAAAATTGCACAGACTGACAATATTCCAAATGGCAGGCTCATATGTTGCTACAAACCCTCTGGGTTTTAATTGTAGCATGCTTCTGGGAATCCTCATTTTACTGCAGTGGCAAGTACACATGTTTCACGTTCAGCTTTGTGAAGGACAGGCCAACCCCCCAACTCAGTCAGGTTTGCTTTAAAAATCTGTATGCCATGGAATCAGTATTTATCCAGCTGTGAAAAGCCATTTACCATTTGTTTAAAATCCCCCCCAAAGGTGAACTGAACTGACTCATTGAGCTTCACAGTCAGTATGAAACTGTCCCATCACCAGGGTCACCCTTTATTTACATGTGCATGGTACTTGACACTGGTCTGGTTTCTTCAGAGCCAGCTCTCAGAGAGAACAGAACCTCTGACACTACTCTTTTTATCTGTCAGCCAGGGCTCCCTGGTTTGACCACATTAACAGCTCCAATCAGGGAACTCATATTCTATATGGTCCACGTGGCTGACCTCATTACAATCACTGCAATGTCTATCATGTGGTCAGAGGTAAATCATACTAATAACAGAGGCCTAGCTATTGAACTATAGCTGATTTCAGGCACTGATCAGTGTGCAAATTGCATTTAACTGGACTAATGGTAGAATGGATCTAAATACATCCACCAGCCTCATTCTTACAACAAGCCTGTCCCCTAAGGAATCAGCTGACCATATGGCTTGACAAGAATCACAGGTTAGGCACCTGTTGGCGTGTCAGTCCTGAGTGCTAAGGAAACCATGTTTAGCCAGAGTTCTTGAAGCTCTTTTCTTACACTGAGTCAGTACAACACAGAAAGATATAATTCAGCCCATCTAGTCAATGTGGATTCACAAAAGAGCAATCCAGTCAGTCCCATTGCTGTTTATCGCTGTAGCTCCACAAATTTAATTATCCCATATAATTTTCTATTAAAGTACCTGAGTCTGTCTGTTTCCACCACTCTCAGAGGCAAAGTGTTCCAGGTTATTACCCATCCACCGCACTAAAAATGTTCATCCTCACATTATTCCTGTATTTCTTGCCTCAACATTAAATCTGTGTGGTCTGCTGGTCCTTGGAACCATTGGATAATAGAATCAACTTTGCTTTTTCAACCTTATCTAAACTCTATAAAATCTTTCCATCTTTTATCCAGGAAGAATAACTTAACTACTCTTGATCAACTTTGGAGCTAACATCCCTCATTCCTGAAGCCATTCTGTTAAATCTCTTGTGCACCAACTCAAGGATTTTCACATCCTTCCTAAAGTGCTGGTCATGAGAACTGAACTTTACACCCTCATTGTGGCTTAACCAAAGCACACATACAAGGGATCTAATGATGGAGATGCTATAACATTACAGTTAAGTGTTTTTTATTCAATCGTGGGATGTGGGTGTTGCTGGTCGGGTCAGTAAATTGTTGCCTGTGTTGAATCCAGAACTGGATTGCGTTTCCAATGCTATTCAGGTACAAATGTTTGCCTCCTTAAGTTGGATGTTTTTAGACCAATTTAACCCACATAATGGACGCAACAACTCTTGAAGAGTATCATGAAAAATAGTTAGTATCTAAAAAAATGTATTCATAAACTGCAGTTCTGACTTTTTTATATATATGCTGTACCTATTTAAGTTTTCCTTTAAACTCTTGATTAAAAGTTCAAGAGATATCCTTCTCACTTTCTCAGCCTGTAAAGTGGAAACATGCCACTAGGTGGTCCCATTTCCAAACTGCACAGAGATCTCAGCTGCAGTTCTGATGTTGTTTTACAACTGAATCATCCATCTGAGCTCTTTCTTCACTAGAGAGCAGCAGAGACTGCATTAACTTTTAGTAAGAATTGATGTTCACTGGAGCTACAAAAAAACAGCTTTAAAATGCCATTAAAAATACGTGCAAAACAAGCGCAGTGCCAATAATACACTGGTAAACATCCCTTGATCTACGGAAAGCCACAGACTCAACTTTTCCAGTTCTTGCTGTTCCCTCATAACTGACATTTGATTTCACACAAATAGCCTGAACAATTACAAAAAAAATGTGACAACAATTTGCTCCTTCCTGACACATAAAATTCATTTTAATTCCTCTAGCTGTTCTCTTGAGTAATCCCAATTTGAATTGCTCCATTGGCAGTCGAACTTTTAGCTGCCTGGACCTCAAGCTATGGAATTCCCTCTCCAAGTCTTTCCACCTGTCTATTTCTCTCACCTCATTTAAGGTTGTCCTTAAATACCTTTTCTTTTACCCCTCCTCATGGTCATCCGCCCTCATATCACCTTTTGTGCCTTGGCATCAATATATGTTTAAAAACATTCCCAAGAAACACCTTGAGACATTTCACAATGCTAAAGATGGTACATAAGTGTTGGTAAACTTTCCATACAGGGATTGCAGCAAAGGTTCACCAAACTGTTTTCTCAGATGGCAGTTTTGTTGCATGAGGAAAGATTGGGTCAACTGGGCCTGTATTCACTAGAGTTTCGAAGAATGAGAAGGGACTTCATTAAAATGTATAAAGCGCTGTCGAGGGCTGGGTTGACTTGATGCTGGGATAACATTTCCCCTGGCCTGTGGGGTTTAGACTAAGATCATTGTCTCAAGATACAAGGGAGGCCATTTTGGACAGAGATTAGGAAACATTTCTTCACCCAGAGGGTGGTGAACCCATGGAATTCTTCACCACAGACGGCTATGGAGGCAAACTCAATTAATATATTTAAGGAAGAGATTAATAAATTTCTAGAAGCTACTAGTTTAGTTTGGGAAACTTGATCAGCATGGACTAGTTGGACCGAAGGGTCTGTTTCTATGGCTCTAAGAATGTTGACAGATACGGGGAAAAAACAGGAGCATGGCTTTGAAACACAGGATCAGCCATTATCAGGTTGAATTTTGGAGCTGGCTCAATGGATTGAATGGTCTAATCCTGCTCCTATTTTTGACGTAGTTACCATTGTTAGGTTTCTCAAGGCACATTTTCCAAATGCACAGATGAAGGTGCAAAAGAAGATTTACAAGGATAAAGGCAGAACTGAGAGATTACAACTATCAGGAAAGAACAAAAAGGCTGGGACTTGTTTCTCTAGAAAGAAGGATGCCAAAGAAGTGTTCTGATGGAAGTCTTTAAGATTATTGAATGGTTCAATTCAATAGGTAGGCATAGGAGAAGATGCTTCTCCCTGTGGAGGAAATTCAAGGAGCATTCACATAGAAGCTTGACGAGGGGATGAAAGGAATTGAATGATACATTGACAGACTGAGATGAAATAAGTGGGGAGGAAGTTCCTGGGGAGCATAAACATCAGAATTGAGTCATTAGGTCAAGTGGCCTGTTTCTGTGTTGTACCTTCCCTGTGATTCCAAGCAAATTTGTAATTTCATGTGAAAAGTATGCAGTTAAATTGTCAGGCATTATCATATAGAGCAAGAATGATTATTATTAGAAAGCTCGTAAATTTCCATCTGGAACTTTAACACATGGATATAAATATGAAATGGAATATCAACTGATGCAAAGTGTTATTATGCGTCCTAGGTAACAGTCGTAGATAAATAAGTGTTTTCTATTCTTGTACTACTTGGTACAGAGCTTTTCAACAACAGGATGAACAGCAGAATATTTATTGAGAGACTCCAGTCCAATGAATCTTCTTCTTTCCATACTTTGGATTTTGCAGTATTCATGCTACACTCATATTCATCATTAACCGAAGGACAACCTCCCTGCTCCTGAAACCAGGTTGTCTCTTCCTCCTTCAGTTCTCACATTACTCTTGCCTTGGGGGATGAATGTCAGATCCTGCAGGTACATTCCGGCTTTACCAAATTCGCCTCCAGACTGATGACCAGGCAATTTTGAAAGCCTTCTCCCACCTCCTTTGTTTAATATAATCGTAAAATCTATCAATTCTTTCACCCTCATGTGTTTACCTAGCTTTTCAAATGTCAAGCCAAGGCTGTGTCTGCTCTTGTAAGTGGACTTAAAATATCCCTCATCACTATTTGAAGAGAAGGAGAAGTCTTCCTGGTATCCTGGCCCATTACTTGTCCTTCAACCAACATCACTAAAAAATGTTTATCTCTTCCTTACGACATTACTAAGTTTGAAAACTTGCTGCAAGAGCAAATTAACTGTTGCATTTTTTTCTTCACTCATGGGACATGGGCATCACTGGCTGGCCAGCATTTATTACACATCACTAGTTACCCTTGAGAAGGTTGTGGTGAGACTCCTTCTTGAACTGCTGCAGTCTAAGTGTTATCAGTGGATTTCTTACATTACAACATGGACTGCATTTCAAAAGGACTTTGTTCGCTTTTGACATCCTGAGGTCATGAAAGATGTTATATACAGAGGAACCTCGATTATCTGGCATTTGATTATCCGAATTTAGGATTATCCGAATAAGGTCGCAAGGTCCCGACGGTTGGCTAAACTGTGTTTATCGGCATTCAATTATCCAAACAAAATACTCTCCACCCGTGACATTCAGATAATCGAGTTTCCTCTGTAAATGCAAGTCTTTCTTTGTACAGATATTACTGTAAATCTGTAACTCTCTTCCAAGTGGCTCAAAACTCTGAATTCAATTGACAACAGCAAAGTCAGATTTTGTTGAGAGTATTAAAGGTTTACAGAACCATCTAGTGAGAAGCTGGAATTAGGATACAAATTATCAATTGTCCAACTAAAGGGTGGAACAGGCTTAAAGGGCAGAATGGCCCCCTGCTATTCCTATGATCCCCGGGTGTTCTAAAACAGTCCAACTAGGGAATGACAACTGTAACATTGGTTTTCAAAGAAGCCAGGTTTTGAAATTACATGCAACACTTTAAAGTATAAATACATTTCAACAACTGCCTATATTTATATAGAACACCTTCAACATAATCAAACTAAACTTGACATAAAACCACATAAGGAGACAGTAGGACAGATGATCAAAACCATGGTAAGAAAGTGAAGTTTTAATGTGCGATATAAAGAAGGAAAATGAGGTCGAGATGCTGAGGTGTTTAGGGAGGCAGCCCCAGAGCTTTGGGCTTTGACTTCTGAGGGCACAATCATTTTTGGAAATGTTGAGCATTGGCGAAAATGAAAAATGGACTTGCGTTGACATACCACATGTTTCATGACCTCAGGTCAACTGAAGTGTTTTACTGCAAATGAGCTTGTTTAAATTTTTCTGTCATACTGTTGTGTCAGAGAGCCAGTTAGCTCTGTTGCTTTTACAGGAGGCCACACTTTTTTTTATTTTGTGGCACCAGATGCAGCAATCCTGGGCAAGCTTCTCCCAGGACTCTGGATCGATACCAAACTTTCCAAGTGAATCTTTCAGAGTGTCATCGTAGCATGTCATTTGAATCTCAGACTCTCACTCTCCATAGAGAGTCTAAGGTCTGATCATTCTCTGTCTAAAGACGTTTTCTCCAGAATTCCTTATTGGTTGGTTATCTTATATTTATGGCTCCCAGTTTCACTGCCATTATTAGAAATATTAGAAGCTATTTGCTTCAAACTGTTACATGCAGTATCCAGGTCACTTTGCCTATATTTGTTGCAGATCCTAACTTAAACTAAGCACTTACTCACTTGACAGAAAAAGCTCAGGATGTTTATGGTCTGCTCAAAATATTCTGGCTTAAGATATTTTCCTATAGGAATAAAAGGAGCATGAGGATCAGAGTGTAGTCATCACTGGGAACAAGGATAGGAATAGTGCCTCATTTTTTCCCTAGTCGCAAATTGTTCAGGGGCCTATCAATGTCTTTTTGTCAGAAATAGGGCTGTAATTGTGTAGAGAAAGATTTAAGCTTCATTTCATGCGCAACTCAGAACACAAAAGCCTGCTGTTTGGATTTGCATCGTGTTAACGTTTGCAATTAAAAAAGTGTCTTGAAGAAATGATTATTCCATTCCAAAATGTAGCACAAACAGAACAATTAACATTTATACACACCTTGAAAATGGTAGGATGTCCCAAAATTTGGAGAAGCATTATCCAACAGAACTTGACAGTAGGCAGGTAAGGAAATGTATTATGACATGCAGAGACAGGTTTTAAGGAGCTTCTTAAAAGAGATGAAAAAGAGGCAGAGATATTTTGAGAAAATTCTAGAGGTTAGGCCTAGGAGGCTAATGGCATAGTTCCTAAATAGTGAAGCATGCTTAAACCTTTGGGTGCATAGCATGCCAGATTCAGATGAACACAAAAAAGGGATGTGGAGCTGGAGGGGATTTCAGATAGTGAGGATAGAGGGACATAGAGGGATTTGAAAACAAATTCTAAAATCAAGCACAGTACAAATATTGTAGTAACCATCTCCTATCGCCACAAATTCAGTCATGATGATTAATAACAGCGCCAGGGACCCGGGTTCGATTCCACCCTTGGGTGACTGTGTCAAGTTTACACATTCTCCTTGTATCTGTGTGGGTTTACTTTGGGTACTCTGGTTTCCTCCCACAATCCAAAGCTGCGCAAGTTGGGTGGATTGGCCATGCTAAATTGTCCATTGTGTCCAGGGATGTGTAAGTTAGGTGGATCATTCATGGGAAATGGAGGAGACGGTGGGGTGGTCTTCGAAGGTCAGTGTGGACTTGTTGGGATGAATGTCCTGCTAGGATTCTATGATAAGCTAGGGTAGTAATAGATTGCACTTGAACTTTATTTATGTATTCATGGGATGTCAGCATCACTGGCTAGGCATGCATTTATTGACAGAGAAGAACATGTAAGGATTTGTATTGTGTAAATAGCAGTTGAAAGCCTAAGAAATTGCATGTAAGGACTAAGTTTGAATCATTGAATCATATATTGCTGTTTTCTGACCAAACATTTTGTGAGTAAAATGTAAGGTTAATGTTAGTATGTATGCTAATAATTTTTTAAAAATGAATATGTTTATTTCCACTTCATAAAAGTGCATTAGTGAAATATAAAATAAGTTTAAGGAAATAATATTCATTGATTATTAATTGTGTTTGATTATATGATAAATGTGGTTCTCTGGTTATTCGTTTCAATCTTCATAAATAGATAGAGATTGAAACTCTGGGTATTTGGTTTGGATGTGTATACTTGTAATATGTAACTCTATAAACACATTCAAAAGAGCATAAAGATTGAATGGATTGATTTTATTCTTTACCAATCAGCTTTCTGGAATTTCAGAAATAATGTTTCCGTGTCTTCTTTTCATTATTCTGAGTAGCAAATTTTAAGGACTGTTCTAAAAAGCTAAAAGGTGCTGAAACATTTGTGCAGTTTCCACTTGTAATACTTTGGACAAAGAGTTAGATCATAACTGAGTCTCCAGATATCAGAATAACTGAAGGGTTAAAATATCTATCATTTTCAGAGCACATCACTGGCGGATCATTCCAAAGTTAATCAAATTCACAAGTGTTCTGAAAATCAGCAAAGTACTTGGATTCCATGTTTCGAACCTTGAATACATCTGACACGAGGATGGAAGGGTAAACTTGAATAAATTAAGATGGCCAATGTCAATCGACATAGAGATTCCACAGTTATGTTTATGGGGCTCAGAGTTCCAAGTGGTCTGCAAGCTGTGGGCTCTTCGGCAGCAGTGGCTGCCACAAAACTCTGTCCCCTCCATATTAGAGGTCATCTCACCAGCCATCCACTTCCCTCTCGCAGTTCTCACCAAGGGTTTGTGACAATTCTCAAGCCTTGAAATTGGTTCATAGTGAAAAAAGTTTGGAAAGCACTTGTAGAGATCTAATGATCTGAAGACTTGAGTTTAAATCCCACCACAACAGCTGAGGAAGTTAAAAAATGGAAATCTACTGTCTTTATCTGGTGTGGCCTGTATGACCCCAAATGCACAGCAATGTGATTGACTGTTATCTGTCCTCTAAAGTGCACTAACAAACATTCAGTGATCAAGGATGGACAAGGATGGCCTGACCAGCAACCCTCACATTCTGCCAATGAGTAAAAAAACTCTCTTGATTTTTCTTCCAGTGAAATCAGTGAGTGATTTTCAACCTGTGACTGCATTGATATAGTATGTGTTACACTACCTCCCAGAGTTAAAGTTACCTCACTAAAGTACACTCTGTGAGGTCACATAGTGGTCATTATGGTGGCCAACATTACATCCAATCTGAGGACAGCATGTTGTTAGAATTCAGGCAGATTGTTAAGCGGATAAGGAAATATCAAAATTACACTACAGATAAAACATTTCTGATGTTCTATGGTAACACAGTATATTGAAGGCCCTTTGGTTAAGTTATCACTGTAGCCTGAAGTGCCACATCGTTCTGTTGCACATCAAAACGTTGCCCTGTACAACAATAACATTTGTGTAGCCAAATTCTAATCTGTTAATGATAAACGGGAAGTGTTAGAGAAACTCAGCAGGTCTGGTAGCATCTGTTAAGATAGAAACTAAGAGTCGCTGGACTCGAAACATTAACTGTTTTCTCTCCATAAATGCTACCAGACCTGCTGTGTTTCTCCAACACTTTGTTTGTATTTCAGATCTCCAGCAGCTGCAACATTTTGCATGCATTTCTTTAATTGATTTGTTTGGTATAAAATATCAGATTATCTATCAAGATGTTGCCTAATGGACCTTAAGTGCTGTGAACACTTCTTCAAAGAACAGAAAACAAAATGAAAAAGCAGTACAGTACAGAAACAGGCCCTTTGGCCCATCAAGACTGTATTGTCACGAGGCCTTATCCCTATCCCTCTATTCCCTGCCTATTCATATAGCTGTCAAGATGCTTCTTAAACATTGCTATTGTATCTGCCTCCACCATCTCCTCAAGCAGCAGAATCCAGGCACTTACCACCCTCTGTAAAAAAACTTGCCTCTCCATTCCCTGAAAACTTACTCCTGTTTACTATAAAGCCACACCACCTCATAATTAGCATTTGTATTCTGAGAAAAAGACTCCAAATATTCATTCTAGCTATGCCTTTCATAATTTTGTAAACTTTTATCAGGTCACCCCTCATCCTTCAATGTTCTAGTGAAAACAAAGCAAGTTTGTTCAATTTCTTCTCATAGTTAATACTCTCAAAACCAGGCAACATCCTGGTAAACTGTTTCTGTACACTGTCCAAAGCCTCCACGTAAGGCCAGCACAGTGGTTCAGTGTTTAGCACTGCTGCTTCATGGCGCCAGGGACCTGGGTTCGATTCCAGCCTTGGGCAACTGTCTGTGTGGAGTTTGCACATTCTCCCAGTGTCTGCATGGGTTTCCTCCAAGTGCTACGGTTTCCTACCCCAATCCAAAGATGTGCAGGTTAGGTGAATTGCCCATAGTGTTCAGGGATGTATAGGGTAGGTGCATTAGTCAGGGGTAGGGGAATGGGACTGGGTGGGTTACATTTCAGAGGGTTGGTGTGAACTTGTTGGGCCGAAGGGCCTGTTTTCACACTGTAGGGATTCTGTAATCCTTCGGTAATGTGGTGAGCAGAACTGTACACAATATTCCAAATGTAGCCTAACTGAAGTCCTATAAAGCTACAACATGACTTGCCAATATTTACACTCTACACCCAGACCAAAGAACACAAGTGTGTCATATACCTTCTTGACCACCTTATCTATGTGTTGCTACTCTCAGAAAAGTGTATGCCTAGATCCCTCCATATGCTGATGCTACTAAGGGTTCTGCCATTTACTATATACTTTCCTCCTGCATTAAATCTTCCAAAATGCATCATCTCACATTTGTCTGGTTTAAACTCCATCTGCCATTTCTCTGCCCAAGTCTCCAGTCTATCAATGTTGAGAGTGTGCTACTGGAAAAGCACAGCAGGTCAGGCAGCATCTGAGGAGCAGGAAAATCGACGTTTCGGGCCAAAGCCCTTCATCAACTCTGATCTCCGGCATCTGCAGACCTCATTGTCTCCTCCAACCTATCTACGTTCTGCTGTATCCTCTAGCAATCCTGTTCACTGTCTGCAGCTCCCCCAATCTTTGTGTCATCTGCAAACGTACACATTAGGCCATCTACATCCTCCACCAAATCATTCATATATCTTGCAAACAACAGGGTTCCCAGAAAAGAGAAAATGCTGGAAAATCTCAGCAAGTCTGGCAGCATCTGTAAGGAGAGAAAAGAGCTGCCGTTTCGAGTCTAACTGACCCTTTGTCAAAGCTGGTTTCAGATTCTAGCATCCACTGTAATTTGCTTTTAACAGGGTTCCCAGCACTGATACCTGTGGAACACCACTAGTCACAGAACTCCAGTCAGAAAAACATCCTTTTACTGCTGTTCTCTGTCTTCTATGACTAAGCCAGTTCTGTGTTCATCTGAGTAGCTCACCTTGGATCTTACATGACTTCACCTTTTGTATCAAGCAGGTATGAGGGACCTTGTCAAAACCCATGCGAAAGTCCATACTGACACCTGCACTCATCAATCATCTTTGTCACTTCCTGAAAAAAATTCAATCAAATTTGAGAGGCACTACCTTCCCCACACATAACCAAAACTCCTATCCCTAAGACGTCCATGCTTTTCCAAATTTGAGTAAATATATCTGTAAGAATATTCTCCAATAATTTCCCTACCGCTGACATAAGACTCACCAGCCTGTAATTTCCCAGATTATCCCTGACGCCCTTCTTAAACAAACAAACAGCATTAGCTGTTCTCTCATCTCTTGGGACCTCTCCTGTGACTAAAAAGGATACAAAGATTTTGTACAAGGCCCCAGCTATTTCCTCACCTGCCTCCCTCTGAATTCTGGGATAGATCCCATTAGGCCCTGGGGACTTAATTTTTAAGTCCTCCTATTTTATACTGACATGCCCACAAAATATCAGCATACCCCTTTCAGGACTCACCATCTACCACATCCTTTTCCTTTGTGAATACTGATGCAAAGTATTGACCCACTTCCTCTGGCTCCACGCATAAATTCCCTCCCTTGTCCTTATGTGGACTTACCCTTTTTCTAACCACACTCTTGCTCCTTACATATGTATAAAAAGCCTGAGGATTTTCCTTAATCTTGTTTGTCAAAGACTTTTCATTTCAAGACTAGAGGCACTAGAGAAGGTGCAAAAAGATTTTTTAGTTTGAAACTTGAACTGCAAGGTAATATCTAAAACTAGTTAGACCACACATGAAATACTGTGAACATTGTTCTTCCCCTTATCTAACAAATGATACAATGGAACTGGAGGTAGTCCAGAAAAGGTTTTTAAGTTGATCTTGGGTATGGAGGGATTTTCTTACGAAAAGTTGAGGAGCTCGGGTTTGTACTCACTGGAGCTTTGAAGAATGAGAGGTAACCTTATTGAAACATGTATGATTCATACATACATACAAGGGGGCTTGACAGGGTCAGTGCACAGAAGCTATTTTCTCCTCTGGTGGAGTGTAGGATTAGAGATCGCACTTCAAAGTAAGGGGTCACCCAGTTAGGTCTGAGATTAAGTGCAATTTATTCTCTAGACAATTGTGAATTTGTGGAAATTCTTACATTGATAAGTTGGGTCGTTAAATATTTTCAAGGCTGTGATAGACAGATTTTTAATCCGTAAAGGGAATCAAAGGTTGTGGGAAAAAGGCAGGAAAGTGGAGTCGAACATCAGCAAATTAGCAACGAACTCACAGAATATCAGGACAGATTTGATAGGCTGAATAGCTTATTTTTGCAGCAACAGTCTTATCTGTCAGAAATATGTCAACAGACTTGGGCATTTTTTGCTTTCATAGTTGGAGATGGGATATCTCAACAGGTGAGATCAGAATGAATATATGACAGCCACCAATAAATCAAATAGGGAAGAACCACTTCACTGACAGAGTGGTTAAAATTTGGAATTTGCTACCGCAGGGAGTGATTGAGGTGAACAGTATTGATGTATGCAAGAGGAAGCTTGATAAACTCAAGGGGGAGAAAGGTATAGATGGGGTTAGACACAGAGAGAGATGGGAAGAGCCCACGTGGAAAACAAAATTGACACAACCAGCTGAGAAATGGTCTGCTGTAAACAGTCTGTAGTATTTCATAATTAAAAGAAATGCAAACGGATGACTTTGCAGCCGGTGTTTATAAAGTGAGGAGGAAAGAGAAATCTAACCAATGGTGCACATCGAAAAAAAGTTAGAAACGGAAACAGCAGACCAGGAAAGGCGACCACTGTCAATGGCTCACCACAAATGTACCACAAACATGAAAGCAGAGCAGTGCAGTGGGAAATAGTCAACTTCTATCAAAATTAAACTGCTTTTGAGTAAAACTGGGAATTTATACACCAGGATTGTCCCAATATTTTTCATGGGGAGTGTCGGATTGTATTTCAAATTATCTCTTACCTGGATGGCCCAGTAAGACATTTTCACAAAAGTAAGGCTTGGTTTGGCAAGAATTTTAATAAATTAATAATGGTCAAAACTGGCCTTTGAAAAGTTCTGAGCTGTCAAGCTGACTAATAAATCTTTTGTTTTGCCTTTTGGTTGAGAAAGGAAGAGATACAAGAAGACAGACTATGTCCCAAATCCTCATCACCTGAGGAGGATTTGGGAACAGGATTTAATTAACATTGATCTTGGTTCACTGCTGGTGGTGCACACTCTGAGTTAGCTTCCATGGACTTCAATTGGGAGTGAGGTCCAGAAGCAGGTTGCTTGTCATGGAGTCAGAGACGTACAGCACGGAAACAGACCCTTCAGTCCAACTCGTCCATGCTGACCAAATAGCTCAACCAAATCTAGTCCCACCTGTCAGCACCCAGCCCTTATCCCTCCAAACCCTTCCTTCTCATATACCCATCCAGATGCCTTTTAAATGTTGCAATTGTATCAGCTTCCACCACTTCCTCTGACCAGCTCATTCCATAAACATACCACTCTCTGTATGAAAAGGTTGCCCCTTAGGTCGCTTTTAGATCTTTCCCTCTCACGCTAAACCTATGCCCTCGAGTTCTGGACTCCCCCACACCAGGGAAAAGACTTTGTCTATTTATCCTATCTGTGCCCCTCATGATTTTATAAACCTCTATAAGGTTACCCCTCGCCTCCAATGCTCCAGGGAAAACAGCCCCAGCCTATTCAGCCTCTCCCCATAGCTCAAATCCTCCAACCCTGGCAACATCCTTGCAAATCCTCTCTGAACCCTTTCAAGTTTCACAACATCCTTCCAATAGGAAGGAGACCAGAATTGCACACAATATTCCAACAGCGGCCCTAACCAATGTCCTGTACAGTCGCAACATGACCTCCCAACTCCTGTACTCAATACTCTGACCAATAAAAGGAAAGCATACCAAATGCTTTCTTCACTATCCTATCTATCTGCGTCTCCACTTTCAAGGAACTATTAACCTACACTCCAAGGTGTCTTTGTACAGCAACGCTCTGAAGGACCTTACCATTTAATTGATAAGTCCTGCTAAGATTTGCTTTTCCAAAATGAAGCATCTCACATTTATCTAAATTAAACTCCATCTCCACTCCTCAGCCCATTGGCCCAGCTGATCAAGGTCCCGTTGTAATCTGAGGTAACCTTCTTCGCTGTCCACTACACCTCCAACTTTGGTGTCATCTGCAAACTTATTAACTAAGCTTCTTATCCCCACATTCAAGTAATTTATATAAATGATGAAAAGTAGAGGACCCAGCACTGATCCTTGTGGCACTCCACTGGTCACAGGCTTCCAGTCTGAAAAACAACCCTCCATCACTACGCTCTGTCTTCTACCTTTGAGCCAGTTCTCTCTGTATTCTATGAGATCTAACCTTACTAACCAGACTCCCATGGGGAACTTTGTCAAATGCCTTACTGAAGTCTATAAAGATCGCATCTACCTCTCTGCCCTCATCAATCCTCTTTGTTACTTCTTCAAATACTCAAGACTTCCCACGCACAAAGCCATGTTAACTATCCCTAATCAATCCTTGCCTTTCCAAACACATGTACATCCTGTCCCTCAGGATTCCTTCAAACAATTTGCACACTACTGATGTCAGGCTCACCAGTCTATAGTTCTCTGGCTTGTCCTTACCACCTTTCTTAAATAGTGGCACCACATTAGCCAACCTCCAGTCTTCTAGTATCTCACCTGTGACTATCGATGATACAAATATCTCAGCAAGCGGTCCAGCAATCACTTCCCTAACTTCCCACAGAGTTCTGATCAGGTCCTGGGGATTTATCTACCTTTATGCATTTCAAGACATCCAGTACTTTCTCTTCTGTAATATGAACATTTTTCAAGAAGTCACCATCTATTTCCCTACAGTCTATATCCTCCATATCCTTTTCCAGAGTAAATACTGATGCAAAATATTCATTTAGTATCTCCCCCATTTCCAGTGGCTCCACACAAAGGCTGCCTTGCTAATCTTTCAGAGGGGCTCTATTCTCTCTGTAGTTACCTTTTTGTCCTTAATGTATTTGTAAAAACCCTTTGGATTCTCCTTAGCTTTACTTGCCCAAACTATCTCATGTTCCCTTTTTGCCTTCCGGATTTCCCTCTTAAGCGTAATCCTACTGCCTTTATACTCTTCTCAGGATTCACTCAATCTCTCCTGTCTATAGCTGGCAAATGCTTCCTTCCTTTTCTTAACCAAACCCTCAATTTCTCTGGTCATCCAGCATTTCCTACAGCTACCAGCCTTTCTTTTCACCCTAACAGGAATATACTGTCTCTGAATTCTGGTTATCTCCTTGTTGAAAGCTTCCATTATCCAGCCGTCCCTTTACCTGCGACTGTCTGCCTCCAATCAACTTTTGAAAGTTCTTGCCTAATACCATCAAAATTAGCCTTCCTCCAATTTAGAACTTCAACTTTTAGATCCGATCTATCCTTTTCCATCACTATTTTAAAACTAATAGAATTATGGTTGTTGGCCCCAAAGTGCTCCCCCACTGACACCTCAGTCACCTGCCCTGCCTTACTTCCTAAGAATAGGTCACGATTTGCACCTTCTCTAGTAGGTACATCCACATACAGAATCAGAAAATTTTATTGTACACACTTAACAAATTCCTCTCCATCTAAACCCTTAACACTATGGCAGTCCCAGTCTATGTTTGGAAAGTTAAAATCTCCTACCATAACCACCCTATTATTCTTAGAGAAAATTGAGATCTCCTTACAAATTTGTTTCTCAATTTCCCGCTGACTATTCGGGGCTCTATAACACAATCCCAATAAGGTGATCACCTCTTTCTTCTTCTGGATATTCTTTCTCTCCAAGTCCGGTGAATAGGTTTTTGGGGAGAGAGCAGATGTAGGTGCTTACACATACACACATACATACACACACAAACTCACACCTTGGCCCCAGTGGGCACAATCTCAGAGTGGAGGTTCACCTATTTAAGACAGCAATATAATCATAGGATCACTACAGTGTGGAGGCAGGCCATTCAGCCCATCGAGTGCACACTGACCCTCTGAAGAGCATCCTACCCAAACCCCCCCCCATCTCCTACCCTACATTTCCCATGACGAATTCATCCACCCTGCACATCCCTCAACACTATGGGGCAATCTTCCATGGCCAATCCACTCAATCTGCACATCTTTGGTCAGCAGAAAGAAAGCCACGCAGACATGGGGAGATAGTGCAAACTCCACACAGACAGTTGCCTGAGGGTGGAATCAAACCCGGGTCCCTGGCGTTATGAAGCAACAGTGCTGACTACTGAGCCATGGTGCCGCCCCAAGATGAGGAGGAATTTCTTCTCTTACAGGGTGGTGAATCTGTGGAATTATTTATCAAAGAGGGTTGATAAGCTTTTCAAGGCTAAGATACAAAGAGTTCTCATCATTAAGATAATTAAGAGTTATTAGGATAAAGCAGAAGAGTGGAATTGAGGATTATCAGATCAGCCATGATCTCATTGAACGACCATATGGGTTGAATGGTCTACTTTTGCTTCTATGCCTAAAGGTCTTAAGGTGCAATCACTTTGAGAAATGTGGCAGCCAATCACACACAACAGATTGCTATTTGTGAGAACTTGCTGTGCGCTTATTGGCTGTCACTGTCCCTGCATTACATCAGAGAACAAACTGCAAACATACTTCATTGGTGGTAAGACACATTGGGATATGGAAGGTGCTATTCAAATGCAAATTCTTTCTTTAATCTACAGTACTGTTTGGCAATATCTTTCCCCCAATTGTCAATTTGTTCACTCTTCATCTAAAATCAGCTCAATTCCAATTGCTGTAGCAGAAACTTCCCTTTTAAGAATTCAAGGAGTTTTATAAATTCAGCAAGAATGGATTCATGTCAAAGCTGTATTAATACATCTTATTAGGCTGATATTGAGATTTAGAAATTAGATTAGTACAGTGATAATAGTCACTCTACAATGATATACACTAGTATGGGTGGGGACGGAGAACTGAGTGATATATTACACTGCATTTAATTCATTGGCCCTCATCAGAACTGAAAATGCGCTTCTGCAATATTACAGTATCTGAATTTGACTGAAGTAATGATTTATGAAAAAATCAGAGTTAAATTTGAATGTTTGATTGCACTGCTGAAAAAAGCATGGACTAAACCCCAGACGTTAATAACAGCAAACGATAACGGACAGATGTGTTACAAGCAGCTAGATTTTAACATTTGCTTTTGTAACTCAGCTTGTTAATGACACATCAGCGCCTGTAACCTTTGTGAATATATTTATTGACAAAGTGCAGTGCACTTACTTTTCATGTACCTTCATGTTGCAAACTGTCATCATGTTTTATGTCACAATGAAGAAGATTAGAAAGGAAATGCAATAATATGTTCTAAATGATGCCCAACTTGTCACGATCACTACTGCACTGTGCCATGCTGCTTCTCTAAATTGTTCTGGACATGAATCAGTTTGATAAATGAAGGGTTTTGATAGAATAAATAAGGAGAAACTGTTACCACTGACAGGAGAATCGGTAACCGGTGAACACAAATTAAAGATGATTGCCAGAAGAACCAGAGGGGAGATTGGGTGATTTATTTTTTGGTACATTATGAATTTTTGGCTTTAAGATCAATGTGGGAGGAATGTGCTTCAATTCATGGAGCACTGGCAACAGTTCTGGGCAGAAGGGAGCCCAGAATGGGTCAGGTTTCGCTTGGACTGTGCTAGGACTAGTGTCCTTGCGACTAATAACTAGTGCTGTAATGAGAACTTTAAACTGATTAGAGGGAAAGACAATTCTGAAGAGGGGATACAAACGCTACAAAGCAAACAGGGCCAGAAGCCCTGGGGTCAAGTCCCAATGCTCTACAATATGACTGTACACATTGATTAAAATAGTTTTTTTTTATAGCAGCATTGCAAGGCAACTATTTCAATAATGATAGCCAGACTGAGACAGGAAGGAACAGAGTGTACAAGCATAAATAAAAAATAGGATGAAAGGGGAAAAATGGCTAAAATGCAAAATTAGTAGCTCTTAAATGCACGTTGGATTCGGAAGAAAATAAATATGTTAATGGCACAAATACAATTTAATATGTGTATAATCTTATGGAGAAATGGTTGCAAAGTGATCAAAGCTGGAATCTAAATATTCAGGGGAATCCTTTCAAAAGGACAAGCAAGATGGAAAGGGTGGTGGAGAAGATTTGTCAGCATGAGATAAAATAGCAAAACTTTTTCTGTAATGCAGACTACTCTGACTCCAAGTAATATTTAGCTCTTCTGTTCCTCCTGCCAAAGTGCATGACCTAAACTTTTAGATGCAACTAATGTGATCGGGTAGGTGTAAAATCCATTTCATTTAGATTAGGTAGATTAGGGTGGATAGGCAACTAATTTTGCCCACTCTGATCCAGCTGCATGCTTGCAGATTGTAATAATATCATTTCAAGATACTTATAACGTCAGAGTTCTGGTTACATTCTAGTAAATCATTATCCACCCACTGCAGTGTCTCTATATTGATTTTCACATTACATTGAACACAACTATACTATATTCCAAGCGTTCATCCAAGGTTCTGCACAAGTTTAGCATAACTCCTCTACTTCTCAATTCTATTCTTCTAGAAATAGTGCTTTTTTTTCCTGATAGTCTTACTAACCCGTTTCACTCCTTTTCATGATTTTGTGAATTTGTACCCCCAATCCCAATGGGTCTTCAATTCCATTTCAAATCCCCTATTTTCCAAATATCATGTGATCTTTGATTTTGTTACCAAGGTATAATAATACCTCACACATAGCAAAATTGAAATGAATTTGCCAATTATTATCACATTCTACAGAGTTAGTCATGTCCTCCAGAAATTTACTACAGTCCTCCTTAGAATTGTTACCCTCACAAGTTTTGTATTGTCTGCAAATTTAGAAATTCAGTCATGCATTATTTCATTAGAGTCCTCTAATGCAAGGATGGACCCTATCTTCTCCACCATAATCTGACTTCTTAACCTATATTCTTTGGTCTTCTTTACCCTGACATTTAAAAATAAGTTCAGGAGCTCATGAATTTCTCTGTCAGCTAGACTGGGACTGGTCATTCAGCTGCATCTGCCTCTTCTGTCCTCTTCTCTTTCCACTGAAACATAAAGAAACCATCAGGGCAGATGGTCACAGGAGTACATTTAAAGGGTCATCTTAAAAACAAAGCCAACAGAGCTATAGGAAAGAAACTCTAGTACCTAGAGACCTATACAGCTGAGGGCATATGGTTAGAGCAAGAAAATCAGGCATGTTCAAAATGCTAGAACTTGAAGAGTACAGAAATCTCAGAGTGTTGTGGACAAACAGGAGGCTTGGAAGAACACAGCAGGCCAGGCAGCATCAGAGGGTAGAGAAGTCAATGTTTCGGGTTTTAACCCTTTCTCAGGACTGAAGAAAGATGAGCACCCAAAACGTTGACTTCCCCACCTCCTGATGCTGCCTGGCTTGCTGTGTTCTTCCAGCCTCCTGTTTGTCTACTTTGGATTCCAGCATCTGCAGTTTTTTTTTGTCTCTAATCAGAGGGTTGTGGAACTGCATGGAGTTATGGAGATAGAGCCTGAAAAGGCCATAGAAGGATTTGCAAAAAAGGATGGAAACTTTAAAGGGGAAGTGTTACTTGATTCTGCATTCACAGGGGCATTTGTTGAACAGGACTGGATGTGAGCTAGAAAATGGACAGCAAGTTTTTGCTGAGCTCAATTACATCCAGGGTGCTAAGTGAGAGGCCAGATAGAAATGAAATGGATTGTAACTGATCAGATGAGAAGTCCTATCAGAACACCACTTTAACCCAAGCATACTTTCTTCTAATGGTAGATGAATGTACCCTTTCCAATAGGATGTACAAACACCCATCAATAACCCACTGGGACTCCACTGGTAGTTGCTTACCTCTTTCTGATTGTGCCTGTGCATCAATAACTGATTGCATCTCTATACCCTCTTCAGAGCTGTTGACGTCTTCCCCTTCCAGCCCCGGTGCATCTTCTGGGGCTGAAGTCGAGCCCGGAGTACTGGGCCGGCTGGTGGAAGTTGAGTCTGCTTCACTTGTGGAACCAGGCTTTACATCCTGGCCAACCTGTCCACCTTCGCATCTACCCCTGTTCTTTCTATGCACTCTGGAATGCAGCACCACCTGATGATAGGTCCGGAATGCTTTCCCACATTCCAAACACTCTGTACTTTTATTCTGTGAAGATCTCTTCCCATGACGTAATGTGGGTCTGATATCTGCGCCATTGTTGCTTTCCCCAGAGCTGGCTAATTGACTCTCTTTCTCTTGTGTACTATTTGTCCTATTGCGTTTCTTTGGACAGCTGCTGTTATGAGTGTCTTGTTCCCGTTTGCGCTTCTCAGTATCAGTGAAAGTGTATGCTCCCTTTTCTTTATCACACATGATATCTGCCTCTGGAACACCTTTGTCCGACCCAGTGAGTTCTACGACTTTTCCCTTTGTGACCAACTGCCAAGCTTGATAGCTACTCACAGGGTCCAGTTCAGCAATGCCCTTAGCAAACAAGCGACTTGTAAAAGTATCCACTGACTTAGATGGTCTCAAGTTCAGAGACCTGAGGAAACTGTCCTTTGTGCAGTTTTTGGTGGTGCCATTCATCACTGCCTCCCTTACAGTCTTTACCCGTTCTTCAGTGCACTCCTCAAATGTTCTAATGTGCAACTTCTCGTGTTCTTTTAAGCTTTCTCTGCTTGGGAACAAGTAACCACATTTCATACAGATTTGATACTGTGAGCATGTAATGCTCATTCTGTCTTCTTGTACCACATCGTTAATGGTGACTAAACCCTCAGAGTCAGCTCTACTGACTTTGTTTCTGTTTCTGCTCCTCGTGGCATGCACCTTCATGTGGTTCTTGAGGAACCAGCGTTCCTTGAACTTGCGTCCACAGACATGACAACTATATTCAAAGGAGCCATTATGTTTCTTCATGTGGGCCTTTAAAAACCAGGACTGGTTGAAGGTCTGATGGCATGTTTCGCACACGAACTCACTGGCTGGTTGTTCGACCCTGTCACTCTCACCTTCATTATTTGGCTTCTCCACGGTAATGTGAACTTTTTCTATATGGCTAAGCAATTCGTCGTCTCTTAGCGTGACATACTCACATAGTTTGCATTTGTATGACTTGTGCAGTAGTTGTACATGCTGATCCAATTGGTCCTGCTTCTCAAACCTTCCTTTACAGCATGAACATTGGAATGCGAAGGCACTCTCACTGGCATTTAGCGGAACTTCCTTCTCTTTCTTAAGCCGCCTTAGAACAATCTTGCCATTCTCCGCCTTTGTTAATCCATTCTGTGCCAGGCTGCGAGATGAGGTGCTCTGTGCAGAGCTGGTGGGAATATTAACACTCTCCAAAGCATTGAACTCATTGGGCTGTTGCTCTCTCAAATTTGTTTTGTTCCCCTCACTCAAGTCTCTGATTTTGTGAGTCCGGATGTGTATTTTAAGATTCCCTTTCTGAGAAGCTCTGTGGTCACAATATGGACACTTGTAAGGCTTTTCACCAGTATGGGTTCGCATGTGAACTGACAGCACACTAAGGAAAGTGAAGCTCTTTTCACAAATGCGGCAAGTAAATTTTTCAGCCTTCTTCTCATCTCCGTCATCCCCATTGCATTGGGCATGATGTAATCCGCTAAAGTTTTCTGCCTCTCTGTCTTCCCGAAGCTCTGTATCTACATTCTCTTTTTGATCCTTCACAACTGGCCTGTTCCTCAAACGCCTGCTTGGGGGCGCCATCATAGCCATTTGGCAAGGCTCTTCCTCCCCGGTTTGTTCCTGCGAACCCATTGATCTTATCAACAACACCATTTAACTCCTTCGAGTCCCATCAATAGAGATGTACTCAGTTGTCAAAGTTGGCAAAAGGTTCTGTTTCTTCAGCAAGTGGACTCATCAGTTGAATCTGTCATTCAAAGATGGTGTCAAAGCCTAAAATTGAAAAGAGCAAAAAAGATTTCAAGCATCATCACTGAACATGGTTTCACAAAATTCTTACCAAAGTTCTGTGCTTATATTACTTGGACAATATGTAAAATGCAATATATTAAGAAGAAGAAATATTTAGGAAACAAGCAATGAGGAGGAAATTTGGGCCAGGTTTCCTGCTGATAGTGATCAATTATTGGGAGAGCTTTCATGTGGACATCAATAAAACACGATCACCCTTGGATTGTTATGGCCCTGTCCATCACCAACCGAGCCTTCTGCCATTCCCTGTGTCGATGCTTAGATGATCTGCTAGAGTTTGTAACACAATACTCAGCAATCACAGTAAGTTACCATGTTAGTACAGCAGGCAATTAAGAAGGAAAATGACATGTTAGTTTTGGCAAAAAGCGATTGGAGTATGAATAAAAAAAGTCAGCTACAATTGCACACAGTATTAGGGAGACCACATCTGTACTGCTAGCTAAGTTTTGGTCACTTTACCTCAGGAAGGATACAGGACTGCAAAGAATATTCACTAGATTGATTCTGAGATGGACAGGACCTGATGATCCTATGGCAATGATTGAGTAGTTTAGATATATACTCCCTGCAGTTTAGAGGAACAAGAGGAGATCTAATTGAATCATTGAAAACGTTCAGCGCCTTGACAAGGTTAGATACTGAGAAAGTGTTTCCCCCGGCTGGAATCACAGTCTAATCACAGGGATTGGCCAGTCGGGACTGAGATTGGAGAGATTTTTTTTCACCTTGAGGTTGTAAGTCCTTGATATTCTTTCTCCAGAGAGCGGTGGGTTTTCAACTGTTGAGTATGTTTAAGGTAGACACCAATGGATGCTTAGGCGAAAGTGAGTACTGCAGATGCTGGAGATTCATGATGAAGGGCTTTTGCCCGAAACGTCAATTTTTCCAGCCCTCGGATGCTGCAAGACCTGCTGTGCTTTTCCAGCACCACAATCTTGGCCCCAATGGATGCTTGGACACTAAGGGAATTCAGTGATACAGAAATAGTACAGGAAGAATTGGATAGAATTGAACTGAATTAGCTTTATTGTCCCATGTACATAAATGAGTACAGTGAAATGTTTATGCCACTTTCGACATCATCTTAGGTACAAGGTACCTAGGTCCAGAATCTTATTGAATGATGGAGCAGGCTCAAATGAGCTACTCCTGCTCCTATTTGTTATGTTCTTTTAAACAATCAGTACCATTGGTGGGAAAGGAAGAGTGGCTAAAGTGTGAATAATACTTGAAAACAAAATATACAAGAAACCAGGCAAATTAAAGCAGCCGAACCAACTATTAGAAAAAAGCATGTTTGCAGCAATTGTACAATTACTGCTTCTTGTTTCACAGATTTCCATTGTTGGGGAAAGCAACAAGTAAATTTATGGAATTCCTGCCTTCCCACATTTACAAAAAAAATTTTTATAACATGTTCATTTACTTACATTTACAATCTGACCACAGTAAAAAGTGTTTACAATACAAAAACAGGCCAGTTGGACTTGATGACCATGGAAGGTGGGTTCATAAACAGTCATGAAAGTTAATCATCAACCTGCGCATGTTTCCAATATGCCTATAGCAGGCAGTAAGAGAGGCACAGTTGCTGTCAGTTTGAACGCGTGTGGTAGCTGCAACGCCATAGCCTCCTGACTTTAAAAGACTCCACGCACAGGTTCTTACTAAGGGATATTCTCTGTGGCAAGCATCCTTCTCAGTTCAAGGGACTGGCAGAGAATAAACCTGGGAGAACTAATATTCCACTCCTCATGGGGTAAGATTCAACTAGAGGCTCAGTGGTAACTTTGCCGACAGTCCCCAGCATTGCCTTGGAGGCTCCTAACCCAGGAATGAAAGATTTAATTTCACTGTTGCAAGAAAAAGCCAGGATAAAACTGTTGGGACAACTCACAAAAGTGCATTTACTTTCAGCAGCTATCAACACATGAATATATGAATTAGGAGCAGAAGTAAGCTATTCAGCCCTTGAGACTGTTCCACCATGCAATAAGTCTATGACCTCACCTCCACTTTATTGCCAACTTCAACACGCTTTGAGTCATTTGGTAGTCAAGCCTCAATTAGCCTCTGCTTTAAAAATATTTAATGTCTTTTCCTCTACTATACTCTGTGGAACTGAATTCCAGAGACTTACAATCCTCTGAGAGAAAAAAACAATTCTTGCCATCTCCATCGGGAGACATCTTATTTTTAATATGTGAGCTTAGTTTGATTAGATTAGATTCTCGACAATGCTGAAACAGGTCCTTCAGTCCAACCAACCCACACTGCCCCTCTGAAGAGTAACCCATCCAGACCCATTTCCCTCTGACTAGCACCTAGCACTATGGGCAATTTAGCATGGCCAATTCACCTAACCTGCACATCTTTGGACTGTGAGAGGTAACCAGAGCACCCGGAGAAAACCCACACAGACACAGGGAGAATGTGTAAACTCCACACAGATAGCTGCCCGAGGCTGGAACTGAACCTGGGACCCTGGTGCAGTGAAGCAGCAGTGCTAACCACTAAGCCACCGTGCCGCCACACAGTGTTCTAATCTCTCCCATAAATGAAATCATACTTTCAGATTATGATATCATATCTCCTCAGGATCTGATGTTTCAGTAAGGTTATTTTTCATTCTCCAAACTCCAATGGATATAGGATCAACTTGTCAAACCTTTCCTTGCAAGATAACCTGCTCATCCTAGGAATCAGTCCTCGTGTACCTTTTCTGAACTGCTTCTATTGCAATTATATCTTTTCTTTATTAAGGTAATCAAAACTCTACATAGTACTTTCACCATTTCCCAGTACAGCAGAAGCAAAGTCTCCTTACTTTTAGACTCAATTCCTTGCAATAAACAACAATATTCTATTTCACTTCCAAATCACTGGCTGCATCTAAATATTAACTTGTAATTCTGGTATGAGGATATAGAGATTCCTCTGTATCTCAGTTTATTTGTTTTATCCTGTAAAAAAAAGTGGGAGACATATAGGGGAAAAGGACCACTAGAAAGTCAGAGTTCATCCAATGAAGTAATGAAGAGATTGTTCAATATTTTTGACTGCAGCAATGAGGACTTATGTGGCAGGAATCCAATGGTGAGAATCTGGGGGCTGGGGAATTGGAGATGAGAGGTCACTCAATAACCTCTGCAAGAAAGATGTTTAATTCAACAACTCAACACGACTAACATTGTCATGGACTCTCTCCATATTCAATAGTCCCTGAGAGTTTAACAGCTAAATGTAAAAAAAGACAAGAGAAAGTTCAGTGAAATCTCTTGACCTCCAAAGTTATTCCAGCAAATTTTGACAAATTGTGTCTAAATTTCTCATCTACTGTATTCAACGCTAGTTGCATTCTACAGATGTGCCTCTAAAGTACAAGCAATACTGAAGCATTTGATGACATTAGTCTTTTTAAACTATGTTAAAAATCACACAACCCAAGTTATAGTCCAACAGATTTATTTGGAAGCACTAGCTTTCGGAGAACTGCTCCTTCATCAGGTAGCTGTGGAACAGGATCATAGGACACAGCAAACAATTACAGTGTCATGCAACTGAAATGATACATTGAACAAGCCTAGATTTCTGTTTAAGTCTTTCACCTTTTAGAATGGGTTGCAGGTTTCAGTCTATTATTATGCAAATCGCAGAACTCCTTTTAAGTCACATTCTCGACATAACTTAAGGTTTTATTTTTTAAAATGACATCACAGCTCAGACAATGCATTAAAGGTGTGAGGCTAGAGTCTGTCTGTATCTCAAACTTGAGTCAGACTCGTTCTATTTCCAAAGTGGAATTTATAAAATGTTACATGAATTGACTGCCTGCAGATTGTGCACCTTTTGAGCAAAATAGAATGTATCTGCAAATGCAAATTCACCTCATACATGCGTCCGTGTGGAGAGAGAGAGAGAGAGTGAGTGCAAGCGTATGAGTGCGCGTGAGACAGTGTGTGTTTGCATGCGTACATGCTTGGTAAAGTGTGTGTGTGAGTGTGATGAGCTTGTGAGAGGGTGTGTGTGTGTGAGGGGTGGTTTTGTGTGTGTGTATGAGAGAGAGCATGTGTATGAGAGGTCTGCGTGAGTGTGTGAGTGAGAGAGAGAGAGAGTGATTAGTGTATTGGGGTCACCTGTAGAGTGACAATGAACCCAAGATCCTGGATGAAGCCATTCTCATGTGTACCGAACTTGGCTATCAGCTTCAGCTTGGCCATTCTGCATGGCTGTGTATCCCAAAATCAGCCTTGGAGGATGGTCACCCGAAGATCGGAGGTCGAGTGTCTCTTACTGCTGAGATGTTCCCCAATTGGGAGGGAACACCCCCTGTCTGGCAATTGTTGCGCGGTGTCCATTCATCTGTTGCCGCAGTGTCTGCTTGGTCTCACCAATGTACTATGCCTTGGGGCATCCTTGCCTGCAGCATATGAGATAGACAACATTGGCCGAGTCACATGAGTACTTGCCGCGTAACACGGTGGGTGGTGTACCATATATGTGGCAGGTACTCATGTAACTCAGCAAATATTGTCTAAGCTGAGATGTCTGAACTGAGATCTCGAGATGTGACTTAAAGTTCTGCGATTTACATATTAATAAACCGAAACCTGCAACCCATTCTAAAAGGTGAAAGAGCTAACAGTAATCTAGGTTTGTTCAGTATATCATTTCAGTTGTATGACATTGTAATCGTTTTCTACAAATTCTGTGTCTTCTGGTCCTGCTCCACAGCTACCTGATGAAGGAGCAGCACTCAGAAAGCTAGTGCTTCCAAATAAACCTGTTGGACTATAACCTGGTGTTGTGTGATTTTTAAACTTTGTCCACCCCAGTCCAAAACCGGCTTCTCCACATCATTTTTAAACTATGTTCATCTACAACATTCATAATAAATAACTGGATAGATACAAAGGCCTATAAGTGGATTAGATCAATAGTAGGAGTTCAGCAATCAAATGCATTGCAAACTACAGGTAGTGAGAGAAAAATAGCCAATTGGAAATGAAACCCAACAGCCTTGCCCTGGCAACAACTTAAGCAAATATTAAGGACAAAACCAGAAGAGAAGTCAATTGGGTGGACTACATTCAGATGTAGACTGAGCGTGTTTTGAAGAAAGCCAGAGAATAAGGAAGGAAATGCTAATGAACCCACTAAGGCTGTGGTGACATCGAACAATATATAATGACTAGAGCGAACTCTCCCTAAGTAGGTACTTTGGGAAGACTGGAATTTGGGTCTGTTTGTTACTTCTTTTATACTGTGTAGTGGGTTGTGATCAGATGCTCATTTAACACCCCATCCAATTATATCCCTAAGCCAGAAGAGGGCTTCTATGACATGTTATCAGAAAGGGGGATAGGAAATTAAAGGAAGTCACCTTAGGTCATTCTTGCATCCCTCACAGGAACTATGTAGTTATAGAAGTGCTGCTTCAGTTAGTAAATTATAAATGCATACCTTGCTTTCTGCCTTAAGATCAGTATTAAGCAACTTAAAATAAAACACTTAGCACGATACAGATCAAGAACAATATACAGGATAAAAGATATAGTACAGAGTCATTATTTTCTCTTAAAAGTCATTCAGAATAGTTTCCTAAAAAAAAATATATGCATTCCTTGAAGGAACATAGGATATTACATCAACGGTGGAAGTCACATTACCTAAAGTAACCGCACTTGAAGACTGTCCTGCATGGTAAGCAAAAGCTATATGATCACAAGATTACAACATAAACATCCAATCTGGACATCGTCCAGAGCAAAAGAGAAGCCAATCCTTGAGCTGCTAATTGATTCCACATGGAAATAAAGTCCCTTTATTTATGGTGCTGAAATATGCAACATGATCATTATGAGTTCAGATGTACTAAAAAGCATAAAACAAAGCTGGCAGCACTAGCACTGTTTGTATAACCCGTTCTCATGTATTTATCCTATATTCAACTTAATATCATACACATGGTAAGAAATGGCATTTGAGAAAATATATGTCAAGCCCTTTTTTGTCATGGCTTGCAATTGATCAATAGGTTCTTTATATAATCTCGCTCCATGTCCCCTAACTCTTCTAACTCCCAAACTCCGCCAACTCCAAGAGGTACTAGAACCATATCATAAAACATTAAAATTAAGTTAGCTGACAAAAACATGTGGTTTGTTTTCCTCCAAAGTAATAGGCCAGTGTAACCTTACAGGCTGCTATTACCGAATTAGCTTTACTTCCTTAAATACCAGCATACCTCTATGTGATTATATTCTCAAGCCGCTGCTGATAAATTAAAGCCTTTTGGCTGGAAACTAATTGAGCAGAAGTGTTTTTTTAGTCACCCAGTCAATAGTGATCAGGATTTGGCCAAAAACAAGAGGCTTTTTCTACACCTCTTGAACCTTTAAATCATTAGCAGACAATTTCCTAAAGGATGTAACAAGCCATTCACTTGGAGGTAAATACTGGTTTAAGCATACAAGTTCAATTCTGCACCAGATAGCCGCAAAATAATTAAAATTGCTTGTGAAGCTATTTAATGAAAGGAATCACATTCTGAAATGTTTCCTTGAAATTGTGCAACTCAGCTCCTGAAAGTGGTGTGGAGCTGGATTTTAAATATGATTAAAATATGGCATGAACCCCAGAAGATTTGGCCCCAAACACTTCCACTGCTGCTAAGCACAAAATAGCAGATGATGGCAGGGTGTATTCTTAATAAGGTAAACAGCATCAAAGTGTATGAGAAAATTCATAAAGACTCACAGAGGAACGCAGCCAAATATCTTGTACAGTTATTTAATTTAGCGATCACATTTCAGTAACCCTGAACAAAGTACAAATCTGCAAAAGTCAGAGCAGAAATGGGTTTGAGTGTTCAAAATTCAGTTATGTCAAACCATGGTGTCTCCTGAGGTCCTCCCACGAACAGCTTTTCTACCTGCCTGCTTCATCAAGACAATCCTGTTCATTCCACAGATTAACTCTGGCACAAAAGGACAACCTTTTTCATTTCCATACTCCACATTTTTCACCATCCCCATTCTCTGATAATCAGAAATACAGGAAATGATGTGTGTTACAGTTCACTCAGGGAGTCCAAGTACAAAAAAAGGACATAGACAAGTTGATGAAATGGGTGGACAGGTGACAGATAAAGTTCAGTCTGGAGAAACGTGAAGCCATTCAATTATGGTAGGAAGACCATGAGCAGCAAGGTCAAATCAAAGACATAGTGTTAAAGGTATATGTACATATGTCATTGGAGGTAACAGGATGGATTAAGAGAGTTGTTGGTGAATGGTTGATAGCATAGTGATTAGCATTATTGTCTCAAATTACCAGGGACCCAGGTTCAATTCCAGCCTTGGTTGACTTGGGTCTGTGCAGAGTTTGCACATTCTCCTTGTGTCTGTGTGGGTTTCCACAGGCACACCAGTTTCCTCCCACAGTCCAAAGATGTGCAGGGTGGGTGGATTGGCCATGGGAAATGGGGGTAACCATGGATCAGAGGGCAGTGGGTCTGGGTGTGATGTTCTGTGGAGAGTCAGTGTAGTTTCAACAGACCGAATGGCCTCTACCTCCACTATAGACATTCTTCGATTAATAAAGCATACAGTATCCTGTGGTTTATTAAGAGAGTATAAACACAAGGAAGTTAGGCTGAAATTGTATAAAACATTGGTTCAGCCTTAGCTGGAGTACTGTTTCCAGTTCTGGACTCAGTCCTTTTCTCCTGGAAGCTGTACTATGCATATGGCAGTCGTAGCTTACTAATGTAATTTGCTTCATTGCAATGAACAAATTGCAGTGCAACACTGAGATCTTGAAAAGCTAATTATTCATCTAAATACAATTCCAATAAAACATGGCTAATTGTTCATCACCAAAACAAAAATCACTAAGCTTGAGCATTCCCACCCTATTTGGGTAAGATCACTTGCTGAAAAGCCACAGACCGAGATTCTGAATTGGTTACCGGATGACTCTCTTGTTTGTACAAAACTCTTGCAAAAAGGATTTCACACTTTGGTTATATATAGTTAGGCCATGCAAGACTTAAATTAATAAATCATGATTTTTGCAATTCAATAACATATGTTACACATTTAACTGAGATAGGTATGAACAGAAAAGATGGATAAGGGATTGGTATATAGAGACTTTGTTCCTTGAAGTGTTTTATTCTTTTACTAGTTATTTAATTAGAGAAGAAACAGTTTAATTTTTCTAGTACCTTTCACAAAAACAACTTCTATTTTAATAACGTACTGTAATGAAATGTTGTAAGGTACTTTACAGGAGACGAAGTATGGCACTGAGGGCAGATAACAAAATACTTGGTCAAAGAGGGACATTTTAAGGAGTATGTTAAAGAAGAAAAATGAAAAAGAGTGTTGAAGGGAAGGTATTCTAGAATGCAAGGCCCAGACAGCTGAAGACACAGCTACCAATGATGTTGTGTATATAGTCTCATTATGTTTCATTTTATTCACTTGTAGGACATGGGCATCACTGGCCGGTCAGCATTTACTGCCTATCTCCAGTTGCCCTCAAAAGTGGTGGTGGTCAGCTGCTTTCTTGAACTGCTGTAGTCCACATGCTGTAGGTTGACTCACAAGGGAGGGAGTTCCAGGATTTTGACACAGCGATATATTTCCAAGTCAGGATGGTGATTGGCTCGGAACCAACTTGCAGGTGGTGGTGTTCCATAACTGCAGCCCTTGTCCTTCTGGATGGAGTAGTCATGGGTTTGAGAAGTGCTGTCTAAGGATCTTTCGAGAATTTCTTCAGTGCGTCTTGTAGATAGTACGCACCGCTGCTACTGAGCATCAGTGGCGATGCTGGCTAAGATATAAATATTGGCTAGAACACAGGAGAAATTAACCTGTTTTTTCTTCCAAATAGTGACATATTTGTGCTTGACAATGTTCACAGTCCCCAAGATAGTATTTTCTTTCTCTCAGCTCTATGTTTGACCAAAACAGTATCCTGAACAACAGCAACAACTTGCATTCGTACAACAATTTGAATGTTTATATATCCCATGACACTTCACAAGCATGCTACAACTATAGATTTGATATTGAGCCATTTGAGGCGATAGTCAGAGAGGTGACCAACAGCTCAGTTAAAGTGGTAAATTTTAAGGAGCATCTTAAAAGGTAGTGAAGTAAGGAGCAGGAACAAATTCTGGAATTTAGCACCCAGGCAGCTGAAGGCACAGTGGCCAATGACGCAGCAAAAAAAAACCTGTGGCTCCACAAAAGACCAGAATTAAACAACTGCTCAATCTCAGAGGCTGGTGGAACTGGAGGAGTTTATGAGTTTATATAGATGAGAATGGGCAAGATTAGGGAGGGAATTACACTGAAGAATGGGAATATTAAAATCAAGGTATGTTTTCATCGGTGGTTGTTTTCTGATTCAAGGATGATGTCTGCTCAGGGTGGGCCGGTAGATCTTTGGTCACAAGGGGCAACAGGTCCCATAAGCTGGTGGCACTAGAGTGCAGAATTTGTTTCCATTTCTTTCCTTCTCTGCCACTGACATGCCTCATCAGTAAAAAGTTATGATTCAAAGTATAATGCAGCTTAATGGACAAGTTGGTGACATCCTGAACAACTGGTAACAAATTTCTCCCAGTTATTAATACCACGAACAAATAGAGCTTCAAACTGCCTTTGTAGTATTTACTTTGTCTTGCCCTGGAAATTTGGCAATTTAGAAATGGTAAAACAAGAGCTGATGATTTTCATTATCTGGACATGATATCAGTCTACTGAAACCGATTTTACAGTTTTGCCTAAATACGTGTACATCAGACTTCAAGAAGGACAGTAGCATTTTCTAACAACCATCCAATCGAATGCAGAGAATGTGACAAAGACATTGCAGGAGTCAAAGGCATTTCTTGAAAGCTCTTATGTGTTGCTAATACACAGACCAGATGTCACCATTGGACAGGAGTGCAGTGATGACAGATGTTCTGAATATTAGATGTTTGTTGGCCTGTGGAGGTCTTTGTTGTCACATACTGAATGCCATAGTTTCTCAAAGTCTGCGTTGGGACAACCTAGCTGGTATAGGGTCTCCTCAAGCAACGGCAGACTTTTGAGATAGATAGCTGCCAGCTGCTGAGAAGTGCTCAACATATTCCAGCATCCTGGGGACACTTATGCTACAGTGGTAATGTCCTTACCTCTAAATTAGGAGGCCTGTGTTCAAGTCCTATCTGCTCCAGAGGTGTGTAATCTGAACAAATAGATTATAAGGTATCTGTAAATGCAAGCTTTAAGGGTGACACGGTGATAGTGTCCCTACTTCTGAGACAGAGGTCACAGGTTCAAGTCTCACCTTCTCCAGAGGTGTGTAACAACATTTGAAAATACATGCACTCCAGAGTTCCTCTTTCAACATATATAGCGCTGGAATATTTGGCAGACTAGGCATGGGTTTATAGATGTGTTTTCTTCTGTCGACATTCAAAGACAGACTGTGTATCTTGTATTGGGAATTGAAGAGTTCAAGAGTGGCTTGAAAACTCGTGCAAAATGAGCAGCAACACTGTATTTATGCAGATATTGTATGTCTCCTTGGTGATTAGTTTAAGAGATTTCTGACTATTGTTAGTGGCAGTCCACTATCTCAGTTACAAACTAGTCGTGTGTCTCTACAGATTAAGGAATTCAGACAAACATAGGAAAGTAACCAATCAATACACTATTCAGAATACATAAATAGTGGAACAATAGCTATTATGTTAGTCTGCAGTGTCCAAGAATCTGTCTGTTCAGCAAAAAGGAAAGATAAAACACTGATCTATTATATGTGAGGTAAATCGTTATTCCCAAATTAGGATAATCCAAATGTAAAATGCTCTCCTTGAATTAACAAAAAAAACTGAAATATTTTAAAGATACATCCTTAAATCCAGGAAATCCTGACATTCTCCAACATAACATTTAGACCATGGAGTGTTTTCTGACCTGAAAACAGATATTTTTGTAAAGGTCCAGCCTCTTTGAAAAATTCAAACTTTCATCATGTCAGTACTGAAGACAGAGGGAGAACAAAGGGCCATCATTTAAAAAGGACCTTTAGTAAATACAGGGTAGGCATGTGCTCGTTTGCTTTTGGAACCTGCACACGGCTGGGATACTTCAGCATTCCAGACAGAATTATTTTTGGAGGGGGAAGAAACATTTTTGGAAAAGCATAAAGCACCAGAGAATCGAACACTCTTGTCAAGTGCAAGTTAATGTGAGTACCGACTCACATGAGCATCCCACAACATTCACAATAAGATGAAAATATGAACATCAGGTGGTGCACACATATGAGATTATAGACACACGTTCATATACACAAAACAATAAAGGGGTTATATTCTGTACTAAACAAAAATGGAGATTGAAAAAAAGGCTTGCAGTTATGCAGTGCATTTTTTGCAACCTCGATACATTCCAGGGCAGTCTTGAAGTCCAGTCATTATTGTAGTGTGTGAAATGTGGCATCAAATTTACGCAAAGTATGGTCCCACAAACAGCAACATGATAATGACCAGTGATGATTTTTGTGATGCTGTTTGACACGTACAGATTTTCCTAAACCCTGGAACAAAATCACTGCTCTTTTTCAAAACAGGATTTTCTACAACCACCAGAGGTGGAGAGGGGTCTTGGGTTCACATCTCTGCTAAAAAATAGCATCTTCAGGAGTGTAGTACTTCCACATTACATCAGGAGGATATCAGCTTAGATTTTGAGCTGTACTTGTCCAGACAAAAGCCTGACATCGAGGTGAAAGTGTTTGGCTTGAAACAATCATTAAGGGCCATGCTTTATACTCACGTGGGATTGCTGCACACACTCTTTATTCACAAAAGCCTATTACTTGGAAGCCTATAGCCAGCCCCAAGATTTGTGCCCTGACCCAGATTGAATTTGATCCTCTGCTCTTCCACAGTTCAGGGATAAAAAGCTTCTCTCATTAAAGAGGGATTAACTGATGGTCGTTTCACCTGAGCATCACTATGCCTCAGGTGAGGGGAGGGGTTGAGGATGAGAATCCTTCATGGTAATCTCAGTCAGGGCAGGAATTGAACCTACCCTGTTTGTGCTACTCTGCCTTGTAAACCATCTATCCAGCCAATGAGCTAACCAACTCCCTATTTCAGGCATAGAAGCTGCAAGAATGAAGAATTGGGATAAATCTGAAATAGGTCCTTTTAACTTAATTTAACACCTTCATGTTTTCCCAGTTTGCATTGCTTTTCGTTCCTGTTGCTTTAACAAGCAACTGGCGTAACTGTTCTTTTCTCCAAGTGATGGAAATAAAACTAGGTTCTACTATTACTATCCACGGCTCCTGGTTACACCATACACAAGTATAAGTGTGCAAAAGTGCATGTTGCTACAGCAACTCAACTCGACAGACGTACAGTCAGATTGGTACCAACAGCATGAGATTTAGTCCCTGTTTTAGCTGGGATGGATTCAGGAGTGGCCTGCTTGTCCTACATGTGGTGGAGGTGAATATGTTCTGTGTCAGATCTGCTTTACTGCAGAGAATTGAGGAAGAATCTCCTCAGCTGAACTCTACCTTACATAAAATGGTGTTTGTTTTCTTCGGGTAAAGCACCATGTTGCAAACATTATTGTGCATGTTAAGGCCTATTTCTGAATAACAGTATTGCACCTGCATATGGTAAAGATGCAACATCATTCTAAATCTTCCCCAGACTTTACACTGCAGTTTGCTTTACCTCATAGACAGTAAAATGGGATCAGTTCCTAGTTTACTCTGAAATTGAACATAATTTTGAACTGTTGTTCCTTAGAGATAAAGTTTATGCTAAATGAATGCTTGATTTTTGACTCGCATTTGACCTGTTGCTCAACTGTTAACTCCACCTCTTTCTGTTTTGTAGTGATATCAATCTTACCACACAAGAAACAGTCACTGATAAATCCAGTCATGAACTGAGGAGGAGATCTTTACCTAGAGTATGGGGAGAAAGTGAAACATGCTATCACGTGGAGTAGTTCAGATGACGAGGATGGATACATTTACAGGGTAGTCAGAATAGCATAGATGCACATCTATATACATGACGAAAAAGAATAGAAGTTGAAGATTATATGATTAGATGAGTTAAAGTGGTAGGAAGCTCATGTGGTGCATAGATACCAGCACAGATTAGTTGGGCTGATTAACTTATTTCTTAACTGTATGCTTCATGTAAATGTTAAATGTGGGTAGCAATTAAATGATTGAGATTTAATACTCTACCTGGTAATTTACGATGGTTGGCTCTCTACCTCTTGGCTGTGATCAGAGACCTAGGCTATTCTCTTCGCTTACTGTTTGCAACTCTCTGCTCAATGAGCAAAGGCCAATATTCTATTTTATCATAAATTAGCTGATAATGTCAAAATCTAAACAAGTGGATTCAAACCCCACTCCAAATCTAAGAATCATAGAATCCCTACAGTGCAAAAAGAAGCCATTTGGCTCATTAAGTGTGCACAGACCCTCTGAAGGGCATCCCAACCAGACCCACCCTCTAACCCTACATGGGGTTTTTACCATGGCTAACCCACCTAACCTGGACCTACGGGGAAATTTTTGGCACAGCCACTCCACCCAACCTGCACATCTTTGGACTGTGGGAGAAAACCAGAGCACCTGAACATGGGGAGAACATGCAGTCCTGACCAGCAGACCACAATCAGTAAGGATAGACAACATCGCCATGATAATCCTCAACACTGGTACCCCTCAAGATAGTGTTCTCAGCCCCTTACTATACTTGTGCACTCATGTGGCCAAATTCAGCTCTAACTCAATTTACAAATTTGCCGATGACGCCGCCATATTGGGTCGAGACAGAGTACAGGAAAGAGATAGAGAGCTTAGTGGCATGGTGTAAAGACAACAATCTCTCCCTCAATGTTAGCAAAATGAAGGAGCTGGTCACCGACTTCATGAAGCGAAATGGGGGATGTATCCCTGTCTATACCAGTGATGCTGAGGTGGAGCTGGTCAACAGCACAATTTGAAGAAAAGCCCTGACCAATATTCCTTCCTTAACCAATCCGAAAAGCAGACAGATTACTTTTTCATTTTATTTTTGGTATCGTGGTTGGCACAAATTGTTCGCAAAGTAAGAGTGACCACAATCAAAGATAATTTGTGTGACGCTCATAAATCCTAATTCAGCATATTCTGTAGACAATGATTCCCAAATGGACACAAGTACTCACTGAACTTGAGTTAGTGTTAAGTAGCAAATTCCTGCCATTTAAACAGCAGAGGGGAACAATGCAGATTTATAGAAAAGGCCACACAAAACGAAATAGAATTGAGATTTTTTTTGATTTCATGTGCAGTTTTCCAGATTGCAAACATCTTTTTTAAGTTTTATTTTTACGGCTTTCTCAGTGCTGCAATAAATTCCTATTGAAATCCATTGCCAACAAAACATCAAAACATTGAAACATGATTTTAATCTAGTTCTATAAATATCTCTCTCTCCCTTTACATTCCAAATCTTGAGAACTGAAGGAATAGCATATGTCAGAATAGTGCTGTAAATGGGACAAGAAATTCTGAAGCCAAAAATATGACTTCCTCTTGAAACACACGATCACAAGCTAAAAGCTCATTTTCAATACAGCCAAGTCCTGATTGATGGCATGAAGTGCATTCACTATATTGAAATGTAGAATAGCACTCATGACAAAACCTTGGGGATATGCTATTCTCAGAAAAGAAATCAATAAACTATTATGAACAAGCTATATTATTTCTTCTAACCCATGCACATATGAAGAAATGCAAAAAAGGAACTACCTCCAATCAAAACCATAACAATTGTAAGTGAAAAGCATGAAAACAATGAATTAAAGATCTTTTCGCATTCTTAGTAAAATAATTTCAAACATGATATTTAAATACATGCTACATATTTAACATATATTCATTAACAATCTACCAAAAACTTTGATACTCTTCAATTAAAGCTTTATTTGCAAAATATCTGTAGAAACTGTTTGAACCTATACTTGTTTTATTGTTATCAAAGGCTTACCTCTTCAGGTGGGGCCCTTTGCCAAACTGAGCACAAATCAGCTCTAGTTTCGCTATTCACAATTATGTGGATCACAGGAACAGCAGGAAATGAAAACATTGAGTTCTAAGGTTGTGCATGGAACCGACAAAGGGAACAGATGGGAAAATTTCATCACAATTATTGATTTATTAGATTCAACTGGACTTGCAAGGTTCAGCAACCAAAGCCAATTTGAAACAGAGGATCAAAACACACAAATTAATCAAATGTGTGCTGTGACTGTATAGCAAATGTCTTACTTTCACCCCTGTCTCACTCAGTCCCTAGATATGTTTTAAAGTTTAAACATGGAATATGGTAGAATGCAATTATCTGTTGTAGTTATGCATTGCCTTTCAAGCAGGATGAAAATCAATCAAAAGTTATTCTGATGTAATGGAAATTTTATTTGTTTGATAAATGGCGTAGGAAATTTCAATTTCAATTTCATAGGATAACATGTCAAACCAATGCAAGGGAATAACCACGCGTAAACAACCTAAAATGCATTCTAAAAATGAAACAGATCACATTTAGAAAACATGCATTCCTTTTTGATAACCATCTATAGGCTCTTTTCAAAAAAGCCAGGAAAGACCTATTTTAAAATCATAGCAGACTATGATCGCAATTTACTGCTCAAGATTTCCACTTGAAACTGGACTACAACTGATGCACTGAAACCAACAAGGAATGCCTGTGGAATCTGCAATGCATAGAAGCCGCATACTTCCACTCTCCATTCCTCAGAAGGCAATATTCAAAAAATGCAGAAGAAAAGAACTCTAACTAAATGAGACAGTCATGAAAATGGTGCAGGACAGGGTAACCTAAATTTGATTTCTCTGAGGTACTGTTCAGATCAAGACACTTTTTCAACATAAATAAAGTCAAGCTGTTACATAAAACCAGCTTTGACCATTTGTGTTCACTTTTCAATTGAAACTGAAATGACATCACATCCACTATTATGGGTCTGGAATTAGTGGCCAAAGCAGATTCATTGTTAACTGATCTTGAAACAATTATATTTGGCCTCTGTTATTTAGCTCTGGGGCTATCTACATAGAAAATAAAAGAACAAAGTCACAGTCAAGACAGCTTGTACACAGCAAGTTTCCACAACACCATTGGGAATAATAGACATTTGATCAGTTTTAGTGATGTTGGTTGCAGCATTACTAGTGGGCAGGACTCAGGAGATTTCCCTTACTCTTCCAAATATTGAGAAATTGAATCTTTTCCACCCGGCTAAAGACAGCAAGTAAGACCTCAGTTTAACACTCAAGAGATGGCAATTCCAACTCTCTCTATACTGCATTGGCAATCTCAGCTCAGTTTCTCTTCTCAAGTCTCTGACATCTTTACTCACAAGTATCTGACTCAAGATACTCAAGCAAGACTATGACCCGCTAAGACAAGACTAACAGAGGGCAATGTCGATCTGTCTTGTGATTGTGTCTTCAACTAAACAGTTTCCTCGAAGTAGACCCAGTCCTTGTGCTAAATTTGCTGCAACTTCAGCAAATTTAGATTTGTGCTAAAGTTGATCACACAAATCAATCTTCTATCATAACTTCTGTACCCAACAATACTACAGCCTGATTTTCAATATTTTTATCAACAACAGTCAACCAATGTATCAAACAGCATTGAAGAAAGCTACTTGCCCCATCATCCCAATGATGGCCCTTTGAAAGAGCTATTTAGTTACTCCAAATCCCCAGTACTTTTCCCGATAGTTTGGGAATCTTTACAAGTATGTATTCAATTTCCTTTTGAAAGTTACTATTAAAGCTGTTTCCACCACATTTTTCAGGCAGTGAGTTCACTGTGTCAAGACACGATTCTTCTCATATTTGTGGCTATTTTGCAAGAAATTGGCAAATGGTTGAACAAACTTTACTATAAATATCTACTGGGAAGGCATGATCCACAGAACACAGGTTTATATTCCCAATGTGCTGAATGAGGTGACCAAGAGGTTCCCCATGATCAGACAATCAAATGTTTCCACTTCACACCAAAATGCTGTGATGCTCAAATATGCCTACATACTGCAGAAATACAGTTGTCAGCAATAATGTAAACATTATGCTAAAGTATAAAATTTTGTCCTTGAAACACAGCTTTACGTTTTAAAATGTTTCTTTCCTCCCTCCTATCCTCTCGCTATTCTTCATTCATAATTTATTTCTAATCAAATGAACATAATTATTTTCTCTGCACCTGAATTGTCCCCTTCTACCCCTTTGCAGCTTCAAAGAAAATTGGCACTGACATCGCTGGTGCAGTCCTATTCTATAATTCCTGTAAGATTGTACCAGGATAGTCAAAAAATTAGAGTCAACAACTTTTTAAGTCTGAGGGGATCTTATGTGCTTACCTATAAACTAGAAGTTCTGAATTTCAGTCTTATCTGCCATTGAGATGTGTGATGATATGTCCGAATAGGTTGATTTAATTATTGCTTTTTTAATAAGCAAAACTTAATTTTTCAGATTCACCAATCCATGAGTTTTCAATCTCGGGTTCAGGAGCAGAGTTGGGACAATTACCCCAAGGCTCCACAAATCCGACCTGGGTTAAAGTACCTGGAAGTTCAGATTTTGATCCAGTGGACTGATGACAGATAGAAATGGGAGTTAAGTCCTCAGGAAGACTATGGAGGTTACCAAGCTGTACTGCACGTCATAACACAGCCAAACAGGTTGATTATCAGTCTGCAAATCATTGCAATGTGCTAACGGCAGGAGCTAAGAGCAGAAAGGCTCCTGGTCAGCTGTGTTTTACAGAGAGTGGCACTGCTCAAACTGTAGCTTCAAACTACTGACCCTCTGAGCCCTCTCCTCCCAATTCCAAAATGACCAACCAAATTTTCCAAACCTCAGCAGACTCCACAATCAAAACCCTAACCCTTCATCTCCAAATACCCCAGAAACCCCCAGCAATCCTCTGCCACCCTCCACAACTCCCTGCGACACCTCACACAGGTACCACCCTTATCCATTTACCTCACCCACCTTACCCACACCTATATATTCACTCATTCATTCATACTCACACTAATATACTGGGAGGTTCTATGACAGTTTGACTCTTACTTTCCAGAATGCAGTAACTCGTGCTTTAAAAAGGAGGCATGGTTTCTGCATGGACTCTCTCTGCTGCTGCCTCTGAGATTTCTTGCACTGACTTAGTTTGGGAGGATCATGCATTGGAAGACTGGCCAGTAAAAGAAAACAGTAGAAGATGACAATATTTGGAGCAGCCGTTGTTAGACTGGGGTGTACAAAGTTAAAAATCACACAACACTAGGTTATAGTCCAACAGGTTTATTTGGAAGCACCACCTTTCGAATCACTGCTCCTTCATCAGATAGTTGTGGAGCATAAGATCGTAAGACACAGAATTTATAGCAAAAGTGTGATGCAACTGAAATGATATTGAAAAAGACCTCCATTGTTTGTTAAGTCTCATCTTTGAGAATGACCATGCTGGTTTCAGTTCTTTCGTATGTAAGTCCCAGAACTTTTTTTTAAAGTTCTCAAATGAACTTTAACAATAGGTGCCATGGCAGCTCTGATAATGCATGGAAGGTGTGAGGTTAAAGTCTGTCTCTCTGTGTCCCAATGTTCAGACTGATTTTATTTCCAAAAAAAGGGATTTACAGAATCTAACATGGATTCATGCAGTTTTTTAGCAAAATAAAATGTCATTCTCCAAGTACAAATTCACCCCAGACACTTGGATGTGTGTGCATACGTGTGTGTGTGTGCTTGTATGTGGGGGGCGGGGGGGGGGTGGCGGTGAGTGTCTGTGAGAGAGTGTGTGTATAACAAACGTAACATTTTGCCTGCTTAACATCAGCGAAAGGGATACTGACTGGAGGATGTGAGCCACTGAAGCCATGCCCTGGTGTCCTGTCAGATGGATGTAAACAATTCCATTTTGAAGTAGAGTAGGGCAGATCCCTCAGGTATCCTGGCCAATATCTACACCTTACTCAACATCACAAAGAACAGGTCATTATGACATTGCTGTTTGGGGGAGCTTGCTGTGTTCAAATTAGCTGCTGCATTTTCTACATTACAGCAGTGATGAAAATGTAAGTAATGTATTGGCTGTAAATTGCCTTGAGACATTCTGTGATCTTGATATTACTGTATTTAAATATAAGCATTTCTCTTTCTTTGATGTACCAACAGGGGCATAGTTTCCATCTGTGCTGTATCGTTCTATGATTCTATAAGGTTCATTATTATTTTAATAAAATCCCTTTACAATGCTGGGCATTTGATATGTATTGTTGTACAAGGCAGTTGGCTACAATGGGAAAACTGAGGAACATTTGGTGTGGCTCTGCCCGCTGATACACATAAGTGGTAATTTCTGGAAGAAGGCAGTGAATTTGTAATCTACTCCAGTCTCCTGTTAATCTTTATGGTCTGTAATTATGTGGTTTAGACCTCTTGAAGGAATTACAGCATTCCTTGCCTTGCAATGTCTTACTTTACCTAGTCTTACTTTACTGTAACTTGCTATCTTGCTATATGTAATGAACCTTTCTTTCTACTCTCGCTATTCTGCTGTGATTTCCATGTAATCATTCTTCACTACTTTGTACAGTGAGCCTTTGACTAATTGTTACTTCTGAGTGGGATTGTGAGCTGGAAATCAAACCACACTATTCCATAGAATCATAAAATTCCTACAGTGCGGAAAGAGGCAATTCAGCCCATAAAGTCTGCACCAGACTCTTCCAAAGTTTCAGAGTTATCACAGAAGTTAAAGATTTTTAAAAACTAATGCAGAAATCCCCAATTTTCCTGTCTTTCAGATGCAGTTTGACAGAAAGCACAGATTAGGTTTCTGTACTTAACATGGTGACTAACTAACTAAACAATTATGAATCATAGATGTGTAAAAACTCTAATCTTTTTATAATCTCCCCCTCTATACATATATATAAACAGACAGACATGAAGAAAGCATGGGTGTTATGGGTAGAGGTGAAAGTGAGGACTGCAGATGCTGCAGATCAGAGTCTAGAGTGTGGGGGTGGAAAAGCACAGCAGGCCAGACAGCATCCAAGGAGCAGGAGAATCAACATTTCAGGCATAAGCCCTTCATCAGTAATGAGGCTTGTGGGAGAGGGGGGCTGAGAGGGGAAGGTAGCTGGGAACGTGAGAGGTAAAATGAAGGTGAGCGGGGAAGGTGATAGATCATAGAGGAGGTTGAGAAGGAAGATGTTCAGGTCTAGAGGGCGGTGCTGAGTTGGAGGTTTGGGATTGGGATAAGGTGAGGGGAGGGGAAATGAGAAAATTGGTGAAATCCACATTAATCCCATGGGGTTGCAGGGTCCCAAGGCAGAAGATGAGACATTCTTCCTCCAGGCATCAGATGATTAGGGTTGGTGAATGAAAAGACCCAGGACCCGCATGTCCTTATTGGAATGGGAGGGGGAGTTAAAGTGTTTGGCCACGGACAGTAGCGTTGGTTGGTGCAGGTGTCCCAAAGATGGCGTCCTGTCTCCCCGATGTAGAGGAGACCGCATCAGGTGCAACAGATACATTAGATGGAGTGTGTGGAAATACAGGTAAATTTCTGTCAGATGTGGAAGGATCCTTTGGACCCCTGGACGGAAGTGAGGAGGGAAGTATGAGCGCAGGTTTTGCACTTCTTGCATTGGTAGGGGAAGATGCCAGGAGTGGGGTGTGGGCTAGTGGGAGGCATGGATCTGACAAGAGATTCACAGAGGAAAGCGACTTGGAGGAAGTGACACCATTCTTCAAGAACACCCGTCAGCAGGAGGAAGTATGGCTTGGGAAATTGAGAAAGGAATGGAAGTGACTTCAAGGCCAAGGACCAATCCAACTCCCAGAAACACTGCCGAATGTGTGGTTAAAGACTCAGCCTAGGATCAGGCTCATCAGCCACACAAGGACCCACAGAAACCATGACCATAAAATTTCCCACTGCCAAGGTGTTCAGCTATCTGGGAGCCAATCACAAAGCTATTGGCAGGCAGACAGACTTTGTCATTGATAACTGGTCACGAGAAAGAACACTTACAAAGAGTGCCTAGGTTATTTCTGTTAGAAATCCTTCAACAATCTTTAGTTTTTAAAAATACTTCCTTTCAAATTTCAGTCCACAATCAAAATAAAAAGTTACAGTCTTTACCCTAATATGAGAAGAGGGATCGTGGCAACTTTTTACTCAAGCTCTTCATACTGTAAGGCGAGCATCCAGCACAGCTCCCCCTTACAATGAGGTGCCTGCTTTGGGCAGCATGTATGTATGGCAGTTTTGCAAAAACAAAATCACAGTTGCTTTGAATTATACTTAAATAACAACATTTAACGGAGCAGATTAAAGCAAAAATGTTTGTCATATTTGTCTGGCATTTTAATTTGTCCATTTAAATAATGTAAAAATAACATTTGTAAATAGATCATTGTTGTAATTATGTTTTCTGATCCCATTTTCCCATCAGTAAGGTTAAAATGTTAACTGGTTGCATCTGTTTTCTTTAGTTTTTGTTTGGAGCAGATGGATTCCTATAATGAATTGTTCTTCATTTACTGTAATGAATATATTTTTCAAAACTCTGAAATAAATCCATGGAACTGGTTCTTCTCCCCCCCATATTCGTAGAAGTAGATCTACAAGTGCATGACAATCAGCTATTTATTAACACTTCCCAAATTATTTTTGTTGTGAGGTGATAATTAACCTGGATTCTTCCTGCAACTTTAAAATGTGACTCCACACGTGGAGTAAAATGTCTTAAGGTGCAATTGAAGACTGTTATATTGAACTTCAAAATTCTTAATTTGCAAAGTGCATGAGTTGTAAGCTAAGTGAATCTTGCAGTATCCTCACTTTAATCTTCAAGCTTTTGTACGTTGCTTGCAGATTAGTAAAATCTGGAGTGATTATTCGAATCAATGTTCTGACAGTTGATTCTGCTCAGAAACCAACCAAATACAAAGTGGAATAACTCTATTCGCAAAATGTCAGTTCAGATATTTCTTGTATATGTAAGAGTTGCACTGCTGTACAGCTTTTCCAATCATTCTGTGCTGAATTAAAAGCAGCAACTGGGTAATGGCGAACCTTTAGTTTCAATGTACGTGACTAGCAGACAGAGAAAATGCTGCATTGTCAGAGGTGTCATCATTCGGCAAATCAGTCTGCCCTCTCAGGTGGACCTAAAAGACCCTGTGGCGCTATTCCAAAGTAGAGAAGAGGTTTTCTTCAGTCTACACCAATAACCAATGATCAACCAAAACGTTCAGATGACCTGGGCCTCATCACATTGCTGTTGGTGGGAGGTTCCCTCCTGCAAACTGTCTGCTACCTTTCCTATGTTACAACAGTGAATACACTGCAGAAAGTACATCTCTGCCTCTCAACCACATTGGAGTATCCTGAGGTCATGAAAGGGTGCTGCCCAAATGAAAAGTTTTCTTACTGTGCAAGCAAGATTACATTAAACAGTTAAGTGTATATTATTACAAGTTTAGGTTATACATATTTTCTCTAAATTCTGAAACTACACACCATTATGCATCCAATTCAGAGGCTACGTGGCAAGATGTAGCAAAACCCTTACTTCCTCGAATGGAGTAAACAAACGCAACTAGGAATTCTACAGAAAAATAAGGAAAACTAAATTTTAGAAAAACATGTGGTGAGGTAGTTTCCTCTTTTAGGATAGTTACTAATGTAGATATAAATAATTTAAATTGGTATAAGAAGCAATAAACTTAGCAGCTGTATTGTTAGAATTTCCAAATTAATATTAATAATGATTATGTCAGAAAACACTGCAGATTTGACAACAAGCTGCACTTACATAGTGTCTTTAATGCCTAGGAACATTTTAATGTGAGCTTGATAAATACCCACTATGCAGAAGTGCAGGAACAAAATGCTTGCTATTTTAAACCAGAAGCACAGGCTACAGCCTCTTAAAATGGATGCTACAAGACTTTAATCCATTAGAATAATTTAATTTTATTGGCCATCACAGAAAGTACTCAGTAAATACTGTGAATCTTGTGACACTGAGGTAATGAGAAACATCTCCTGCAATCTTTCCATCAAATCATGGCTAGTGGTCTGAATGGATTTGAGCATTACGACATTAATAGGGTTACACTGACAAGATTAAACCTTGGGGTTCAACCCAAATTTTCCACTGCAGCTCAAAGTAACATTCCACATAGGGTGCCTTTGGTAATTGCCAATCTCTATGTCTTCCTTCTATGATGAGAGTAAGAGGTTATACAACAAAAATGCTCTCCTTTCATGGAAAGAAGCAAATGTGCAACTGATAAAGGACATAACCAAAGACATTCAATGCACGCACCTAAACCTGACTTCATCACTCATCACTTTCCCCTACACACATCCCCTCCCTCCTAGCTAACTCTTGAATAGCTCTAACACTGACAGATTAATAAGATTCAAAGGTCTGGAATAACTACCTTCTGACAAATTTTTTGATGAGCTTTAGGTAACATTTTAATCAATGAAGGAAGAAAAATTTGATCCATTATCTTAGTGGTTTTAATGAAAATATTGCAAGGGGTTTTCATCTTATTCAATGTCTGATGATTCACATAATAAACAATGGTACTGAAATATCCAAAGCAGGAAGAAAAATATAGAATGAGTTCTGAGTTTATATTATAATTCAAAGTAGCAACTAACAATCTCAGTTCCATTTATTTCCTGTTGATTTACATCAAGGACTTCAGCCGTGTTTAACATTGTTACTGGTTCAGCTGACATTGCATAACAATTGAAAGGAAGCGTTCATTTCTATCAGACAATAACTTTTGACAGATAAGTGGAGTAGTTACTGCAGAGATGGAATGAAACACTGGCAATCAGTGTGTTGTAAGGGAAGCTACACTGATTCCAGTCCCGTAACACTTAAACTTTAAAATCACTCCAAGGCTTTGCTCCTTTCTATTCCGTAGCCATCTTCAGCCTTACAACATTCAGTACCTCTGTAAGCTTCTGCTGCATTATCATTTTTGTCATCTCCGCAAACTACCCCAGCCCTACAACGTGCTGAGATGCTTTCATCCTGGCCTACTGTGCATCTCCTCATTTCCATCGCTCCACCAGCGGTGATCTTGCCTTTGGTTACCTGAGCTGTAAACTCTGGAATTCTCTCCATTAAGAGACTGTCTAAAATCTGCCTCATGATCTTTCTGCTGCTTATTTTCAAATTTTGTTTGCTGACAGTTCAGTGAAGCACCTTGAGATGTTCTACCACCTTCAAAGTGCGAGTGACATGCAAATTGTTGTTGATGTCATTCAAATGACTATTATGAACATCAATGAAATAGAGACAACACGATCAATCTTTGTTTCAGTTCATTGATCCAGAAGAAAAAGAGATAAACAAAACAACAGGTGTCAGTTTGTGCACACCAAAGGCTTACTATGGACTCCGCTCCTCATCATATTACTGTAAAGAACTGGCACTGCAGTGAGAGCTGCTCAAACGATCAAGCTTATACTAGGATTAGCTGAATATGACTGTTCACAACCTTTCTGTCACATTTGAATATGAGATACGCTTCTGACCATCTATCCAGGCTATCACTGAGATTCCTCATGTTCGCCTTTGTCACAATGCAGCTCATCTACTGTTGGAACCCTCATCCATGCCTTTTCACTCCAATGGACCTGTCTATTCCAATGACACCTGGCAGCCTTCTATATTCTACTCTCAATGAATGTCAGCTTTTCTAAATCTTTACTGCAATGATTCTTACTCAAGGCCTGTTTACCTATCATCCTTGTAATCATCCCACTAATCTACACTGGCGCCAGACTGGCAATGTCTCAATTTTAAAGTTCTCAGCCTTCCTTTCAAATCCTTCTGCAGCCTCCCCTTTTCCAATTTCTGTAATCCTTTACAGTCATTGTTACGTTAGTGGCAAAAATGGTCTATTGATTTTCAATGTACGTCATCTGATTTTTAATACCTGGAACCTTCCATGGACTAAAACAGCTTTAAAAAGGGCAAAACGCTGACTTCAGGTGGCTATCAACAAGTCAAGCTTTTTCCCTGCTCACCAACTGGAGCCTTCCCACCAATAACCGCCACACCAATTCCAGCATAACCCAACAGCTCTTATACCCCCCACCCCCTCAAAGTTTCACTCTAGGGTCACAAGGTTGAGACAGTTCATGAAATCTTCTATAAACAAGACCCAGTATGAATTGAAATTAACATGTCATCCAAATGACTGAAACCTCTGTACTTCATGTTTGATTTACATCTTTCTGGAAGTTTCACACTTTGGGATGAAAGGCCCATCTGCAGATGATCAAGATTGAAAAGAACAAATGAAGCCCAAACACATGGACATAAAAAATGGACTATATTTCAAGCAACTGCTTTTGGGCACAGAAAAGAAGGTAAAACATAGATTTGGAACAGCCGAATTTGAAGACTATCTCTCTAAACCTCCCTGTTTTTTCTGTCCACCTCTTAGAAAATAACACTGAGTGAAAAGCAAATTGGAGAAACATCTCTTCACTGAAAGCTCTTGATAATATCCACAAAATTTCACTATTGTACAGAATATAAGTAATTAATTAAACAACTGTGATCTTAAGTGAAACCTAACATCTCAAGGACTCTAAGGATTTGTTTTTAAATCTTCATCTTTCTTTTTAAAATAGACATTTTCCCTTTTTTAAACTTTCTACCTGTGCTTGTGTGCATGTTTTTGAGGTCATTGTTTATTATTTTTCTTGGGACTAGTAAGTTTCAAAATTCCTCTTATTTCACTCAAGGAAATATTGTAATTGGCTCCCTTCATGTTAAATTAACAAGAATCAGAAAAATAATTTAAAATCTTTGTTGTGGCCAACTAAAGGGGAAAAAAAGAGAGGAGTCAATTCACCCCTTCTCACCTAGTCATAACACTTGCAGTCTCTTGAAATATCAGTGCTTTCCCCAACTTCAGCAAATTGTGCACTCCAGATTTTCATTCACCCTCACAATGGACAATGCCTTTAGCTGCCTGGGCTCCTCAGCTAAGGATTTCCCTCCCAAAAGCTCTCCACTTCTCTTCCCTCCTTAAGAAACCTCTTTGACCAAGCTTTTGGCCATCTGTTCTAATGGATGAGTTTGGAGCTGGAGTGGGGAATCTTCTGCCTCCCACCTGCCACTCCCCCCAACCCCCAACACACATACCCTCCCCACCCCCAGCCAATGGTGAGTGCAGGGAAGGAAGGCTCACATCAGGAAAAGGTTTGGGATGTACTGAATTAGAATGTGGAATTGACCACATGTAATTGAAAGGAATATTATGAGTGGATTTCAACAGAAGGTAAATGAGCAAGTGAGAGACAAAGGCACAGAAGGATATATTAACATGGGTAAGCAAAGTGTTTCTACGCTGCACATTTTTGTAATTTCACATCGCAATGGTTAATCACCCTTCAGTGTGAAGGTCATTAATGCACAACAATCTAAGTCCTCACAGAGACTCAGCAGTTCCAACTAGAACAATAACAGACTCAATCCTGAGTAAAACCTATATATCAAGTTAAATCGTTTTATATATCATTGGAGAACATGAAAATAATCAATACCATGAAGTGTTATGAGGCAGTAATATTATCCTGAGGTTCCTTTGGCAGTTATAAGCCACTCAAGCCCTGCTTTTGCAGTTTATGACATCTAAATCTCTACGATTAGATTACTGCTTTGTAATCACTCCCAGGTACCCATTAGTCTCCCTTTATTTTCAAGGGCTGACTGCCTTCTACAGTTGAAGTATTGGGCAATGATTGCATTTCACTTGCTGGAATTTTGATAAAGCAGACCAGAGCAAAATACAGAAAGCTTGGTATTGAAATTTCATACCAAAAGAATTCTACAGCAATAAATGTAAAATTCAAGTACAGTTCAGTACTGCAGCCACATTCCCTTCAAGAAGAATTTATAGCCAAAAGTGTCTGACCAAAATGTTATTTTTCTATTCTAAAGATGGTTAGCATTGACAATGACTGGAGTATTGACTATTTGCACACTATAACAACATGACATAATGTTGTTTGTCCCCATTTGGATGGGGTCATATAACAATATTGATTTTATTTTTTATTACAAAAATGCTTTTCACAATTTAAACTCTTTTCATATTGTAACAATAACTTAGCAACTGTAAGACTGCAGCATCATCAATGTTTCTTACATACATAAATATTGTTGCGCTAAAATTATAGACTGATCAGAATGCAGCAGCACTGCACTCAGATCCAATTAAAGCTGTCAGCCAATCTTCAAATACATTTCAACGTTCTTCAGATTGAAACTGTTCACTTTTAATTGAGTCTGTGAAATCCAATAATGTTCTCTCATAATTGACCCAGGTTAATAAACAGTTTACAAAGTCTGTAATATGCATCAACCAATCCACGCTCTGATTGTGATTAGTGGGCCTTGTACTGTCAAGTGATGACATAGGCTTCTTTTAAACAAATAATAAGTGCTGTGGGAGTCCGAGGGTCAGTGACTCAAGTGATATACACTGGTTTGTTCCCAATGAGATCCTCCCACATTGATTGCAGTGAACCCCATCAGTGGCTGAAGGAGTTTTGCTTGTTGAGATTTGACAGGCGTACGAGCCATATTGAACAATGAGTTAGAGCCAAGGTGTAGTCAGTTGCTCGTTGGAATATTGTATCATACATGATCTAACATTAACGGGGCTGACTGCTCTTTGGTTCAGCCAGATGTCATAACCTGACAATGTAACACTGTTTCATTATCACATTAGATTTCCTGCTCAATGTGGCTCTTGAACACAACCTTGTCATTCAGAAGCATTATCCACTGAACTATGGTGAAAACAGGAGACTAATTAAAAAAGGGGAAGTAGGTGGGGGCAAGTGATGTCAAGTTGCGCTGGCTGGTATTCCATCACAGCCCAAGAAGTTTGGGACCTATTCCTCAGTTGGATATGGACAAGGTTGACTTAACAGTTTGTCCATCTGCTCTATAATGGATGTTATAGGTCACATTCTCAACTTCCTTCTGTCACTAGTAATCAGTGAAGCATTTTATTAAATACCATTCAAAAGAATGTGGAAAGGGGGAGGAAAAATAATGGGAGTGATCAATTTTACTCTTAAATAGATTAGCCTGTCCTGCTCATATCAGTGATTTGTTCCAGCTCATTGTATTAAAGAAGGTCACAAGATCAGCACTTATCGCATGAAGTCAATTATTTACTATTGCAATCCCATTCTCACTTTGAAGCCAAACAGGCCATTAGTCTTCAAAGTTGCCTAGGCTCAAAACTCTGGAATTCCCTCAGTGAAGCTTCCCACCTCTCACTCTGATTTCCCTCTCACCAATGCCAGTATGATATGGTCTGTGTTCCTAATACATCAGTCCCTGTAACACATACCATGAAGACCGGATTTACAGGTCGTGAAGTTTATTAACAACACTCACTATATACACTGAAATAAGATATCAGACTTCGACATTGTCTGAGTTATGTGCTTACTGAGCAAAGATACAATAACTACAAGCAAGACACAACTGTTAGTAAAAAGGCTACAGTTACACAATAATACAACTTCTTTATTTTCTTTTAAAGAAGGGAACCCTTTTCTGGCTAAATGCAAAATTATCTATTTGGATATATTGTCTCTACAAAATAAGACAACACATTGGCACATATACAACTCAACCAGATGTAGTGCTTACAAAGTTATCACGACTTGGCTACACAGCTTCAGTCTGTGGTGTGTGGTCTGCTGTCAAAGATGGATGTGTATCATCTGTCGTAGATCAATAATTGTTGACTGGCAATAATACTTCCAATATCTGATTCACCATCCCGTGTGATGCATGAATGATCATATGCACTTCATCTGTCCTGCCCACTCATCACATAACTTGTGCATTGCTCATAACAATATCATATGACCTGGGTGGACACTACGTTGCAACATCCTTCCATGAACCCATGTGTTCATGTGACAATCCTGAACACTGATGCTTTGAATGCAAGCTGGGATAACTGTCAGGTAACTGTTTTGAGGAGTATCTCACAAACTTGATTGAGTTTTTTGAAGAAGTAACAAAGAAGATTGATGAGAACAGAGCAGTAGATGTGATATATAAGGACTTCAGTAAGGCGTTCGACAAGATTCCCCATGGGAGACTGATTAGCAAGGTTAGATCTCATGGAATAAACGGAGAACTAGCCATTTGGATACAGAACTGGCTCAAAGGTAGAAGGCAGAGGGTGGTGGTGGAGGTACAATTGCAACATTTAAGAGGCATTTGGATGGGTATATGAATAGGAAGGGTTTGGAGGGATATGGGCTGGGTGCTGGCAGGTAGGACTAGATTGGGTTAGGACATCTGGTCGGCGTGGACAGGTTGGATAGAAGGATCTGTTTCCATGCTGTACATCTCTATGACTCTTTGAGTCTATGTAACACAGCTATCCAAAATTCTCAGTAAGTTGCTTTACACTTGACTATCAAGTGTTTTACAATACACATATTATGATCAGTGAAGCCATCAGAATCAGTGTAATGAGGAGAGCATCCCATTTCCTTCACATGTCTTGGAAGGGTCTATGTCTGTACAGTGGACCATTGTCAGACAAAACCTGTTAAGAAAGACCATATGTACTAGATATGATAGTGAATGCGTCATCAACTGACACACTAGTGATAGCTTTCGTTTGTGAATGCAATAATACAATACTGTCCCCTTTCAGATTGCCTCAAACCTGCAAAGGGACCTTTGTTCTTAATTTGTATTTTCAACTCTAATAGCACTTCATGTGGATGTGTCAAATCGTGCCAGATTTCACATTTCTGAAACCACTTTGGATATTTTGATACTTCAAAGGTGCTATACAAATGCAAGTCATTGTCTGCCAAATAAAAGTCAGATGCTAGACATAGTCCTGGACCTTTATTGGAAACAACATTCCTGTAATTCTTGTAATGTGCCTAAAAGACCTTGATTACCTCTCAGCTTAATATATGACAACAATATATTTGGATTTTTATCTTCAATATATGAAACCATTGCATTTACAAAATGCTCTGCTTTCAATAAGTTATATCTGGAAAAAATGAAGAGGATTTCGTACTGTGCATTGTCAAAACAATACAGCATAACAATCTTTGCATTCACCATCTGTTACTACTTCATTGTAAATAATGCATAATAAATGCAGGTTTACCAGTTATTTCTCAACGAAAAATATTAGTTGTACTAACAGTAATGTTTGCTGTTTTATTAAGATAGCATGTTGCACGGGTGAATACAATTTGCATTTGCATTATATGGGATATGACTGATTAGTTGTCATGGAGTTCGGATTTCTGTTTCCATGTGGAACTTTAGACTGTAATATGAGACAACCCAACTGTTTCACTACCATAAGCATTATTATCTGTCTACTAAATGACTAGTTTTATATTTAACCCATTTCACTGTATATCACATTACTTCCAATTTTTAGTACAAAACAGGCCATTCTGCCCAACAAGTCTATATTGGTGCTTTTACTCCTCAATCTCGTCTGTCCTCTCTTTATCAAATCCTATCAATAATATTCTTCTATTTCCCTGTCGTGTGCTCATCTGACTTCCCATAAAAGCATTTTTGTGATACTAACCAAGCATTTCAAATGACAAAATAACTAATGCAAAAGAAAGGAAACATCCCCTCCAAGACATATATCATCTGACTTGGAACAATATTGCCATTCCTTCACTGTCTCTGGAACAGAATCCTGGGATTCTCTTCCCAATAATACATTAAATGTATCAACACTACTTGGACAACAGTGCCTCAGGAAGGCAGCCATTCTGGCTGTTGCATCATGGGAGGCAGTAATGTTGCTGCTGAGTTCCAAATAGGCTGGTGCCCTGTGGGTCAGGGGACATTATTGAGCTTAACAATGGCTGACATCCTGCGGACCCTCTTATGGGCTTGTTGTCAGGTAATAGATCCACAGGAACGTAAGCTGTAAGAGTAGATTCAGGTCATCAAATCTGCTCCAGGAATCAATGAGATTCCAACTGAACATAGAGTCGTAGAGATGTATTCAAAGTTTGTGAGAAGATTTGTAGCTCGGGTGCTCGTTGTTGTGATTCTGTTCGTCAAGCTGGGAATTTGTGTTGCAGACGTTTCGTGACATCCTCAGTACTTGGGAGCCTCCTGTGAAGCACTTCTGTGTTGTTTCCTCCGGCATTTATAGTAGTTTGTCTCTGCCGCTTCCGGTTGTCAGTTCCAGCTGTCCGCTGCAGTGGCTGGTATACTGGGTCCAGGTCGATGTGTTTGTTGATAGAATCTGTGGATGAGTGCCACGCCTCTAGGAATTCCCTGGCTGTTCTCTGTTTGGCTTGTCCTATAATAGTAGTGTTGTCCCAGTCGAACTCATGCTGCTTGTCAACTGCGTGTGTGGCTACTAAGGATAGCTGGTCGTGTCGTTTCGTGGCTAGTTGGTGTTCATGGATACGGATTGTTAACTGTCTTCCTGTTTGTCCTATGTAGTGTTTTGTGCAGTCTTTGCATGGGACTTTGTACACTACGTTGGTTTTTCTCATGCTGGGTATCGGGTCCTTCGGCTTGGTGAGTTGTTGTCTGAGAGTGTCTGTTGGTTTGTGTGCTGTTATGAGTCCTAGTGGTCGCAGTAGTCTGGCTGTCAGTTCAGAAATGTTCTTGATGTATGGTAGTGTGGCTAGTCCTTTGGGTTGTGGCATGTCCTCATTCCGTTGTCTTTCCCTGAGGCATCTATTGATGAAATTTCGGGGGAATCCGTTTTTGGCAAATACCTTGTAGAGGTGTTCTTCTTCCTCTTTTTGCAGTTCTGGTGTGCTGCAGTGTGTTGTGGCCATTTTGAACAGTGTCTTGATGCAACTTTGTTTGTGTGTGTTGGGGTGGTTGCTTTCATAGTTCAGGACTTGGTCTGTGTGTGTGGCTTTCCTGTATACCTTTGTGGTGAATTCTCCGTTCGGTGTTCTCTGTACCATCACGTCTAGGAATGGGAGTTGGTTATCCTTTTCTTCCTCTCTAGAGAATCTGATTCCTGTGAGTGTGGCGTTAATGTGGCATTGTGGTGTGCTTTCTATTTCTGTGTTTTTAATGATTACAAAGGTGTCATCCATATATCTGACCCAGAGTTTGGGTTGAATTTGCGGTAAGACTGTTTGTTCTAATCTCTGCATTACCGCTTCTGCTATGAGACCAGAGATGGGTGAGCCCATGGGTGTTGATTTGTTCATATATTTGGTTGTTGAATGTGAAGTGTGTTGTGAGGCACAGGTCCAGTAGTTTGAGTATGCCGTCTTTGTTGATAGGTTCCCTGTCTTGTTGTCTGTTCTGTATGTCCAGCAGGTTGGCTATTGTTTCTCTGGCTAGGGTTTTGTCGATAGAGGTGAACAGTGCTGTTACATCAAATGAGACCATAGTTTCCTCCTTGTCTATGTGTATATTTCTGATGATGTCCAAGAATCCTGTGTTGACTGTATAGAGTGTCTGGATCCACTGATTAGGTGTTTCAGATTCTGCTGTAGTTCCTTAGCCAGTTTGTGTGATGGTGTCCCTGGTCTGAGTGGGATGTCTGGAGTAAAACCAATGTAGTGTACAAAATCCCATGTAAGGACTGCACAAAACACTACATAGGACAAACAGGAAGACAGCTAACGATCCGTATCCATGAACACCAACTAGTCATAAAACGACACGACCAGCTATCCTTAGTAGCCACACATGCAGATGACAAGCAACATGAGTTCGACTGGGACAACACTACTATTATAGGACAAGCCAAACAGAGAACAGTCAGGGAATTCCTAGAGGCATGGCACTCATCCACAGATTCTATCAACAAACACATCGACCTGGACCCTATATACCGGCCACTGCAGCGGACAGCTGGAACTGGAAGCGGCAGAGACAAACTACTATAAATGCTGGAGGAAACAACAAAGAAGCGCTTCACAGGAGGCTCCCAAGTACTGAGGATGTCCCCTAGACAGGGGATGAAACATCTGCAACACAAATTCCCAGCTCGGCGAACAGAACCACAACATAGAGATGTATAGCATGGAAACAGATCCTTTGGTCCCACTAGTCGATGCCGACCAGATATCCTAACTTAACCTAGACCCATTTGTCAGCACTTGGCTCATATCCCTCTAAACCCTTCCTATTCATATACCTATCCAGATGCGTTTTAAGTGTTGTAATTGTACTCATCCCCACTACTTCCTCTAGCAGCTCATTCCATTCTTGCACCACCTTCTGTGTGAAAAAGTTGCCCCTTAGTCCCCTTTTAAATTTTTCCCCTCTCACCCTAAACCTATGCCCTCTAGTTCTGGACTCCCCCAACTCAGGAAAAAGACTTTGTTTATTTATCCTTTCCATGCCCCTCATGATTTTAAAAACCTCACTAAGGTCACGCCACAGCCTCTGACACTCCAGGGAAAACAGCCGCAGCCTATTCAGCCTCTACCTTATAGCTCAAATCTTCCAAATCTGGCAACAATCCTTGTAAATATTTTCTGAACCCTTTCAAATTTCACAACATTCTTCCTATTGGAGGGAGACCAGAATTCTACATAATATTCAAAAAAAGTGGCCTAACCAATGTCCTGTACAGCTCCAATATGACCTCCCAACTCCAATACTCAATGCTCTGAAAAATAAAGGAAAACCTAGCAAATGCCTTCTTCACTATCCTATCTACCTGTGACTCCACTTTCAAGGAACTATTAACCTGCACTCCAAGGTCTCTTTGTTCAAAAATATTATCTAGGACCTCACCATTAAGTGTATAAGTCCTGCTCTGATTTGCCTTTCCAGAATGAAGCAGCTCACATTTATCTAAATTGATCTGCTATTCCTCAGCCCATTGGCCCATCTTATCAAGATCCCGTTGTACTCTGAGGTAATCCTCTTCTCTGTCTGTTACACCTCCAATTTTGGTGGCATCTGCAAACTTACTAACAATACGTCCTATGTTCACATCCAAATAGTTTATATAAATGACGAAAAGCAGTGGACCCAGCACAGATCCTTGTGACACACCACTGGCCACAGGCCTCCAGTCTGAAAAGCAACTCCCCACCACCACCCTCTGTCTTTTACATTCAAGCCAGTTCTATATCCAAACAGCTAGTTCTCCCTGTATTCCATGAGATCTAACCTTGTCGAACAGCTTATCGAAGTCCATTTAGATCATGCCCACCACTCTGCCCTCATCAATCCTCTTCGTTACTTCTTCAAAGAAACTCAATCAAATTTGTGAGACATGATTTCCCATGCACAAAGCCATGTTGACTATCTCTAATCAGTCATTCCTCAATTTTCCACTTTCCTGCTATTTCCCCATAACCCCTGATTCCCTTATTGGTTAAAAATCTATGTCTCTTGACTCGGCAAAATGGCGGCTATTCTGTAGAACTGCTGTGGACAACTCTGCCTAACAGCCAAGGCATACTGGCGTTTTTTGCCTTCCCTGGCCAACTTTTGTGGTGAAGTTATTAGTTTAAAACCTTACAGAACACATATTTGTTATTATTTGGGAGTGGGAAGGATGCCAAAGGGAAAAGGAGCGATCAAACAGCAGCAGGGAGGACACTCCCTTGCAGCACCTAGCACACCAGAGACTGCAGCAGCCTCTCCTGAATCCCCCGGGGACTTGACAGACTCACAGGAATTGGCCACTATGATGGAGAGACTTATCTTGAAAGATGGGGCTGCGATTGAGGAGATCCGTGAGGAGATTTGTGCCCAGGTCAAACCTATTGCATCCATGCTCAAGAAGCATGAACAGGAGATCCAGGGGGTCGGGGAGAAGCTAAAGGAGGTGGAGGGTCGAACTGAGGCCTCGGAAGCTGAGATGGGGTCCTCTTCCAGTCAGATCCAGGTGCTGGAGTGAGAGGTGCGGGCCTTGCGAGACCAGGCTTCAGATTGAAAGGGCGTACTGGATTATGGTGCAGATCCCACCCCCCCCACCCCTGGCTCGGTCCTAGTGCACTTCCACTCATATAAGGACAAGCAAAAAGGCACATAAGCCTCCAGATTACTGGGAAAAGATCAGTAGGCACTGCTGTACAAGGGGTCAAAAATCATGTTTTCCAGGATTTCTCTGCAGCTGTAATTCAAAAGAGGAAGTCTTTCGATGAAGTTAAAAAGAGGCTGAGGAACCTGGGCATCCAGTACTCCATGAGATACACCACAGTACTTCGTTTCAGTCACGAAGACTCAATTAATACATTTGACTCAGCGGATAAAGCTAAAAGCTTTGTGGACACTTTAAAATAGACGGATTGGCTTGAAGAATAGGGTTAATGTTTGTTCTCTTTATTCCTTTCTTTCTCCCTAATAATTTCCTTATTGGAAAGGGGGGTCCTTTGTTTGTTTGTTCTGTTTCTCTTTTAGGCACAAGTAGGGATGACATGAAGCCAGGGATGGGTGGAGTGCTCATCCTGACTTTGTCTTTTTTCTGTTAATTTAAGGATCATCTCCTTGTTTTTTTTCTGGCCTAAGGCTGGGGCACAGTCCAGGTTTGAAGCAGCTGTGAAGGAGGGTAGGGTGAGTGCCCCCTATGGGCAGGGGGAAGAGTCCTCCATTCAAGGTTTTATAGTTGGTTTTCTTTGTAGTTTTTTGGTAGTAATAGTTGTTTATTATAATGATATTGTTTTTGTATATATAGTTCTTCGATTCTATGAGTCTTTATTTACTTATGCTTGGAGCTTTGTAAGCAGGGTTCTCCCTCTGAGGGAGTTAAGGGTCTCTGAAAGGGGATATGGCTAAGTGTCTTATTAAATGGTGTACCTGGAACATTAAGGGAAGTCATTCGCCTGTTAAAAGGAAAAAAGTGTTTTCTAGCCTTAAGAGGGAAAGGGTTGATATTGCTTTATTGCAGGAAACCCATCTTGATGATGGGGAACACCTGAAATTACAACAGGGGGATTATGACTGGGTATTCTTTTCATCCTTTACTACTAAAAGTAGGGGAGTGGTGGAACTTATCCAGAAAAATCTTCCATTCACATTATTAGAGCAGGTGAAAGATGAGCAGGGATGGTTTGCGACACTTAAAGCCCTGATACATGGGGAGGAATATGGCATTTTAAACGTCTACTGTCCTCATGCGCATCCCCTCAAATGTTTGATTAGTGCTTTCTCTAAGTTGAATGGTTTTGAAACACGGCACATTATTGTAGGGGGGGATTTTAATTGTCTTTTGGATCCAACTGTGGACAGGATGTCTTGTGGGCCCCCAACTATTTCTTCGCAGCAAGAAGGTGGTTGACTTCTGCGAGGAGTTGGGGCTGGTGGATATTTGGAGATGTCTTCACCCTACCGGCAGGGACTCACCTTTTTTTCCAACCCACATGAATGTTGCATCAGGATTTACCTCTTTCTGGCTGCCTTGGCCCTTCTGGATTATGGGTTATAAAATTGGGAATATAACTATTTCTGATCACACGGCAGTATATTTGGTGGTTAAGGCCAAGAGTGAACGGCTAGGTTTGCGGCACTGGCATTTGGAACCTTTCCTCCTTAAGGATTCCAAATTTGTGGAATACTTTTTGAAGCAGCTTTAGGACTTCCTGACTATCAAGTCAGGCACGGCTAGTAGTCCGTCTATGCTATGGGAGACTGCTAAGGCCTTTGCTAGGGGATTAGCTATTTCCTATTCGGCGAGCTGGAAACGACAGAAGGAGGAACAGCAGTGTCTACTTGAGACACGGTTGAAAGCCGCCAAGGCAGCACATTTTGCACGGCCTTCGGTGACTAAGCTACAGCGGATCACGGCCCTCCGAGCTGCCTTGAATTCAATACTGACATAAAATGCAAAGAAAGAACTTGCTTTTGTTAGACAAAGGCTGTTTGAATATGGGGATAGGCCAGGGAAGTATTTACGTACCTGACTAGGAAAAAGTGTGCTCCCCAATCCATTACTGCAATCACAGACAGCACTGGGGTCCTTACATATGATGCCACAAAGATTAATGAGGCTTTTCGGAACTTTTACTCTGAAGGTTGCGAGGACAGGAGGGCTAAAATGGAGACCTTTTTTAAGAACCTGGACCTCTCAGGGGTAACCTTGGAACAGGCCTCTCTCCTTAATGCCCCCTTGACAGTTCAGGAAATACAGGAGGCAACTGGGCAACTTCAGAGTGGGAAAGCACCTGGCCCTGATGGTCTCCCGGGTGAGTTTTATAAGGAGTTTATAGGGATTCTGTCAGGGCCGATGTTGGAGATGTACAATCACTCCTATATGCATGAACACTGACCACCATCTTTCAGAGAAGCTAATATTTCCTTAATTCTTAAAAGGGGAAGGTTCCTGAGGATTGTGCCTCATACAGGCCCATCTCTCTGTTAAATTCAGATTTCAAGATTCTGTCCAAGATCCTGGCGCTGAGATTGGAAAGGGTGTTGCCCCATATTATTAAAGAGGACCAGACAGGCTTTATAAGGGGCCATAGGTCCTCTAATAATATTAGAAGGTTGCAGAATATGGTCCAAGTTTGTCAGCAATGATCGATTCAGGGGTTGGTGATTTCCTTAGATGCAGAGAAAGCATTTGACTGGGTGGAATGGCTATTTCTTTTTATGTCTTACAACAGTTTGGGTTGGGTGGGGTCTTTGCTAGATGGGTCGAGGTTTTATATTGCCATCCTCTGACCGCGGTCATCACCAACGGGGTGTAGTCTGGAAATTTTAGAATTGGTAGGGTTAGTCGGCAAGGCTGCCCCCCTCTCACCGTTGTTGTTTATGTTGGTGATAGAGCCGCTGGCAGAGGCTATTCATCAGAACGTCCACATAACTGCTCCAGAAGTGGGATCGAGGGCACACAAGGTTACACTGTATGCGGATGATGCCCTTCTGTTTTTTATCGAACCCGATGACCTCCGTACCCCATTTGATACAATGTATCAATTCATTTGGGACTATAAGTTTAACTTTGCAAAATTGGAGACTATGCCTTTGGGGAACCTTAAGGATGTGCCAGAAGTTGAAGGTGGCCCTAAGTTCTCTTTTAATGGTCACGGGCAGGGTTCCGATACCTAGGCATTTTTATTACTCCCAAGTTTGATCTATTATTTCGGACTAACTTGCTCGACAATATTAGGGTGAATCTCCAGAGACGGGAGGCTCTTCCAATTTCATGGCTGGACCAAATATCTCTCAATAGGATGAATATTCTTCCTTGTTTGCTTTATCCTATGCGTATGCTCCCTACAATGTTTCCCAGGTCAACGCTGAGGAAGCTTATGGAATGGTTTGGTTCCTTTGTCTGGCATCGTGGGCTCAAACTTACTAAATTGCAGTTGCCTCAAGGAGGGGGAGGAGTTGATTTCCCAGACATCAGGGGGTATCAATTGAGTTCCCTTCTGTCCTTTGTCTGCGATTGGGTAGATAACGATCCAAACTCAATATGGCTGGATATTGCGGCCTCCCAGGCAAAGTGCCCTCTTATTAACCTGTTGTTCATGGATAAGATGAGGACAGTTATGGACCACTGCTGGAACCCCATTGTCATTAGTTCAGTTAATGTATGGAGGGCGATGCATCAGAGTGAGGGTTGCTTATCCAAGACTTCACCACTTACACCTATAGTTGGCATGCTACGGTTCCGACCAGGGATGATGGACTCAGGGTTCAAACTATGGGCAACGAGAGGAGTTTCTAGTTTGGGAGACTTGTTTGAGGGGGAGGTTATGCTGTCTTTTAAGCAACTGAGCTGCAAATACGGGTTGTCCAGCAGAGATCTTTTCCGTTTTTTTCAGGCTAGGGATTTCATCCAGAAACCCGATACAGAGAGGTTGTTGCTATGTTCCACAAGCACCCTTTCAGTTAGTGCCCTCTATCGCCTGCTGGGTGACAGGGCCTGGCAGGATATTAACCGGTGATGTGAGGTCTGGGAGCAAGAGCTCGGAGTGGAGATCTCTTCCGAAACATGGGAGAACATATGGGAGAATACTCGAAAGATCTCAATCTGTAATAGGACATGCACTACGCAGTTAAAAGTTCTGCACAGGGCTTATCTGGCACCAGACTGTCTGGCGAAGTTTTAAAAAGGGGCATCTTTAGTGTGCCCCAAATGTAAAATAAGTGTAGGTACTCTTACCCATTGCTTCTGGACATGCCACAGGCTCCGTGTTTATTGGAGCGCTGTGGCAGGAGATATAGGGAGGGTATTGAGGACTGAAGTCAAAGTAGACCTAATATCTCTCCTCTTGGGTCAACCGAATTTAGCATCTTTAGATGGACATGGGAAGACACTATTTAATATTCTTGCATACTGTGCACAGAGGAATATTCTGATGAATTGGGTGTCTGATCCCGCCGGGATTGCTGGGATGGCAGGAATTAATTATGGAGCACATTCCCTTAGACTCTTTTCAAAACATGGTACACCACACAACAGACCATTTTTATAAGACATGGCAGCCCTACTTGAGTTATTTGGATATAGATTTGTCAGTTATCTTAGCTAGGGTATTTGTTTAACCAGGCTGGTTAGATTTCTCAAGCCCTGGGCCCTGGAGGGGGTCTCCTGAGTAAATATGGGTATATACACAATGCTCCCATTCCTTTGTTTGGGAGCTTTGCACATTTTCTACATTTACTCTGTGAAGTTCTCTTAGAATCTTATACATTTCAAAAAGGTCTCATTCTTTTAAACTCAGCTCCAGTGGGTAGTTTGGGTCCTAAAGAACTCTTCGGACAGCAGTGTATCATGAGGACAAGCCTAAATTTGAATGGCTGAACCTGAGAGAGGGAGGGAAAGGTCGCACCAAAATGGTGCCAATCAGGTCAGGTAATGTTTGGAAATAAACAATGTTAATACATTCATGAGATTTCCAGTTCTAATAACTTGGCAACATTAAAGCAAAATAATGCTAAAAGGGGCAATGTTAAAAGCAGACTCCCTACATTTCATATTAGACAATACAACAAAAATCATATGAAGGACAGTTACATAGAATGATAGGGAAATGGCACTTTCCACCACAGGGTGAAATTTTGAGGCAAATAGCATGGGTGCTTTTAAGAAGTTAAATAAGTACATGATGGATCATGTAATAAAGATATGTGGATAAGGTCAGCTAAATCAGGCCTGTGAAGAGATTCATGTGAAGCACAGACCGACTGGGCTATTTCTGAACTGCAAACTTCTCTGTCATTCTATAGGAATAGCAATATAATCATGATCAGAGTATAAATAAATATGTGAAGTTCAACGTAATCTGCTAAGGATCCATTTAATTTCAGGTTGGGGAAGAATCATTCCATAAGTTGGATGTTAGCCTAAGTTAGTAGCTCGGAATTTTCCATTGTTGCTCAATGTCAGTTGAGACAAATGTTAAAATTGGTGAAGAAACTAAAAATAAAACTGAAATCACCATTTGATCACCCGTCATGCTTCTCATCATGAACATGCACATTCTCCCTGTGTCTGCATGGGTTTCCTCCGGGTGGTCCGGTTTCCTCCCACAGTCCAAAGATGTGCAAGTTAGGTGAATTGGCCATGTTAAATTGCCCATAATGATCAGGGATTTGTAGGTTTGGTGCATTAGTCAGGGGTAAATGTAGAGTAATAGGTAGGAGAGTAGGTTTGGGTGGGATACTCTTCAGAAGGTCGGTATGGACTCTTGGGCCGAAGGGCTTGTTTCCACACTGTAAGAATTCTACGAAAAGAGCAAATTTGTGCTGAAGTTTGCTTGCAAAAATTGCTTGTGAGTACATAGGACTATTAGGCATTTGGTAGAAATGAACTCACCCTCTGATTAGATGTTACTTAAAGAAGGGGAGTATATAAATTCTTCGGCTGAGTATTTGGTCTCATATAGATTTCTATTTCTATTTGATTTCATGTTACATTGGAAGAAGACTGTCAGCCTTGAATATATGGCCCATCAATGATCATCTGACTTGAAACAGACTTCTGCATGGTAACCACATTATCTGGGCAACAGCTGGGATGTGGGATGTTTTAAACAACCAAGCAGCAGACCAAAGACCTATTTATTTTATTCTTGCCCATGCAATACTGAAACTTCCATAATGCCTTTCATGACCTCAGGATGTCCTAAGTTGCTTTACAGGGAATGTAATACTGTCACTGTGGTAATATAAGGAACAGAGCTGCCAATTTACACATGGCAAGATCCCACAAACACAGGAATGTGACTTTGAACCAGTTAATCTTTTCCAGTGATTAAGGTTGACAGGACATTTTTTTACCTGGAGCACAGGAGGCTGAGGGGTGACTTTATAGAGGGGCAGAGATAAGGTGATTAACCAAGGTTCTTTGTCCAGGGTAGGATACTCCAAAATTGAGGCCACAGATTTAAGGTGAGAGGGGCAAGATTTAAATGGACCTGAGGGGTAACATTTTCATGCAGAGGGCGATGAGTGCATGGAACTGCCAGAGGTGGTGGTAGAGGCAAGTACAATTATAACATTTAAAAGACAGTTGGACAGACACATGGATAGGAAATGTTTGGAGGGATATGGGCTACAAACAGGCAAATGGGACTAGTTCAGTTTAGGAGACCTGGTCACCGTGGAAGAGTAGAGCCAAAGGATCAGTTTCCGTGCTGTGTGACCCTATGACTCTAATGGAAAGAATTCTCTTGTTCTTTTTCAAAATAATGCCAAGGATCTTTCGTATCTGAGATGGCAGATATGACCAGACAGAGCAGTGCATCTGACTAGCACCCCATCTAATACTTGAATTATTCACTCCGACTTGAACCCTCCAACACTGACATACAGTGAAAGCAGTGTGCATCATGTGGAAGATGCACTGCAACAATTCACCAAGCCTCCTTCAATAACTTCTTCCAAATCCCTGACCTCTACCACTTAGAAGGGAAAGAGCAGTAGATACACATGAACACCATCACCTACAAACCTCATACTCACCTGACTTGAAACAAAATTCCAATCCCATCACTGTTGCTAGGTCAAAACCCTTGAAATCCCAAGAGACAGTGTCTTCAATAATGTAGCCCTCCCTCTCTACTATCACTGAGAGTAACAACCTGGAAATATGAGCTCAAGTCCTGGGAGTGGGACTTGAGTCCACACGTTCTGATTCAATGAAAGCACGTGCCCACAAAACTATGGTTGACAAGACCATGACAAGTTCAAAATGGGTAGAACTAAAGAGGAAATCATGTGAACATGATTTTGAATATGAGCTAAATAACTGGTCAATGCAAAAACCTGAATTAAAATTGATACTTTGTTTTCAATTTAAAAACTCCCAGATTGATTGTACACATAAAAGCAAGTGCTATATAATCACAGACTCATAAACCCATCTTTCAAAATCAAGAAATGACCTGGATTTGTCAATTCACTTCAGTGATTAATTTTCTCCAGAGTTCAACAGTCAGGATTAATGTCCACAGCCAGCTTTCTGACAGGAAATATTACAAAGTCTCTCTTACCAGTAGTAGACTGAGGCAATTAGTATTTATAATTGAGCCAATAAATGAAAAATAAATTATAATGTTCTACATTGAATTACATGAATTCAGAGCCTACAAAGAAACCACGTAGTCCACCAAGTGTTCATGCTCAAGATGAGCCTCCATCCACTCAATTTCATCTCATCTCTTCAACAGTACCTTCTATTCCTTTCTCCCTCATGTACTCACCTCAATTTACGTTAAGTGCATCCACGCTATTTATCTCAACAACTGCTAGCCATGGTAAATTCCACATTCTCACCACTCTTAAAATGAACACTTTATTTTCCTAAATGCCTTATTGGACATATTAGTAATGATCTTGTATTTACAACTCCTTGTCCACAAGAGGAAACACTTTTCCTGAGTCTACCCTATTGAACCACTTCCATAATCTTGAAGAGTTTTTTTTAAGTCAACTCCCAACCTTGGCCTTTCTGAAAAAAAAATAGACACAGTTCAATCTTCCATCTTAGTTACAATGCTTGAGTAATGATGTCATCCCTGAAAATCATTGTGGCATGTTCTCTAGCAGCTCCATAACCTGTTGATGATGAAGGCCAAAATGATACATGGTACTCTCAGAGTGAAATTTTACATGGATCCCTAAAAACCTGGGAACAACAGCACCTCTTCTTGGCTGGGTCAAACTAAACCAATTTTAAGGCTGTCAGGACATTAACTGACTCATTGAGAGGCATCCAAGGACATTTGTGGGCGGCACGGTGGCACAGTGGTTAGCACTGCTGCCTCACAGCGCCTGAGACCCGGGTTCAATTCCCGCCTCAGGCGACTGACTGTGTGGAGTTTGCACGTTCTCCCCGTGTCTGCGTGGGTTTCCTCCGGGTGCTCCGGTTTCCTCCCACAGTCCAAAGATGTGCAGGCCAGGTGAATTGGCCATGCTAAATTGCCCATAGTGTTAGGTAAGGGGTAAATGTAGATGTAGATGTAGGGGTATGGGTGAGTTACGCTTCGGCGGGGCGGTGTGGACTTGTTGGGCCGAAGGGCCTGTTTCCACACTGTAAGTAATCTAATCTAATTTAGGAGGAGGGAGCTCAAAGGCTACTGGCTGTCTAGTTCCAATTGCATCACTGGATGTGTTAGGCACAAATAGGTCTCCAAATTGTAACACTGGAGCAAATTGGAGCTGTGTTGAGACCAGGGCTTTGCTGGGATTGGGTTCGCACCTCACTTCACTAAAAGGTAGCCAAGCTTCACCAAGCAGCCTCACACGTGGTATGGATAACTTCCCACGAAAGGCAAAATTTCACCAGCAGCACGGGGAGCCTCAAATGGCACATGGCACTCACATCCACAAACATTTCACCCTTTGTGGTCTAAACATCATTTAACACAAATTTAGCTTCACTGATTTTCAATTCTATCTCTTTTGAAATGAATCTGGCCTTGTTAACTTGAATTGCTGCTTTTAGCAATTTCTTTATCTGTACATTTACTAAAAAGTGTCTTTTCAGGATAAGAAATAAATTATTCTAAATTACCTCAGATCTACATCATAATCTGAAAAATCTTTCATCTCCAGATAGTTTAATGACTATTTGTAACCTGAAACCAATAGGCATTTCCAGTGACACATGTTGTAGGGACTCCTCCCGTCCAAGAAATCAGATCTGGAAGGGACTCATCTCTGTTTCATTGCCGTAATGATTCACAGTTCTGAGTGCAGATCAGGACTGGTGTGGAAATGCAGCCTCATACTGGGCTCAATATAACCCTGTATATGACATTACAGAAAGATGGACAGATGAAAGACAGAAGAAATAGGAGCAGGTGAAGGCCATACAGCTCCTTGAGATTGCTCTGTCCTTGAGTAAGTTTATCACTTATCTGACCTTGACCTCAATGTCTCTTTCTTACCTGTTTCCCCATAATCTCTGAATCCCCTATTATTCGAGAATCTTCCTCTCAAAGCTTTGAATACAATCAATGAGATGGAGCAGCTTATCAAATGTCTAACAAAAACCCAAAGATACTGCATCTCATTTACCCTTTTCTACCTTGCTGGTAACTTCCTTAAAAAAGTTATTTTCGATTTCTTACAGGTGAACGTGCTAACATTATCAAAGCATATTATAATTTTGTTATCGTGTTCTTCATAAAAATTACCCAATAGAAATAGACCAGTAACCCTTGAGGCATCTGGAAAGGTTTAAAAATGTATTTCATCCAATTGGCAAGACTGCATGCAACTTATAGTCATAATGAAGAGGAAAGGAACCCCAAGGTACAGGATTGAATCTTCAGGCAAGTGATGGAGCAATCAAACTCCCAATCCTTGGTTTGATTGGCTACTGAAAATGGATGTGATGTAGAATTACATGCTGAAATAAATGACAAACCAAGTAACCCCATTCCATTCCATTCCGTTAGTGCTATAAAGGCAGTCCTTAACTCTTTGTCTGGTGTCACTTTGACTTGAGCTGTTTCTTTAGGCCACTTTTGCCAGTGGCAGTTTGCTGGTGGTTTTAAATCTCAGAAGGAGGCCCTGAATCTATGGGATCTGGAACATGAATTGAATCCGAACTGTTGGTTCTATTCAGAACCACACATCAGCCATCTAACCACAGAATTAATTGTCTCGGTATTGGCAAGCATGGCTGCCAGTGGGGGATCACTGAAAATTGGCTACGGACAAGAGGTTAAAATTGGAGACAACTGTAGAGTTGGGGGTTTTGCAGAAGTGGAGATGATTAGGAATCAGAAGGCTGGAATTGAGGCTGTCTTAGATAGAAAAGCATTACTGTATTAGTTTGCATCTTTGCTTCCAGTAGTCATCTCTACCATAAGGCACTCACAGCAAATATCTATCTTACACCTAGTTCAATAAAGATACAGAACGAGCCAGGTTGGTGTCCTATGAGCTCCGTACAGGGGCACTGTCAGACTGAGTTAATGGGCCTAGGGGTGATGGATGATTTGATGGAGCTAGGATATGGATTGCTGAAGTCATATTTACCAAAGTGGGTTCAGTCAGGAGAGTACTAGAGCAGCAAAAGAACTGCAGTTTTTCCAGCAACAAAAATTACTGCTTGTCTTACAAAGGTATTACTGCAATGTGAGTTGCCTCCTCAGAAAAGTTTAATAGATCAAGATAAAAGATCAACCGACTTTTAAAAAAAACACAGATCTAATTTCTATTTAAGGGTAGAGCTGAAGTTTATTAAGATAAAAACAGGCACAGATGATTAAGTACTCAATGAACTATAAGACCTCATTCACTGTGTGACTGATATAGAGACATCGGAGCAATAATTTTATAGCTCTTAACTGACAGCTTAAGCTTAGAGAGTTGGGACTTCTCTGTTCAAAATATGACCATTAAAGACAACTTACCACTTCCCTTGGTATAGAATCAGAATGTCCCAGAATACCACTCCTCGCTCAACTGCAAAATTGCAGGCCAATGCCATCAGTTGACTCTCAGATGCATTAAGCTCACCTTTCCAGGGTTTAGCTGATGTCAGCTGCCTCAGGACATCCACTCAGAATCTGAGTTGCCAGAATTACATTGCCAGAACTAAGACTGCCAGCTATGGTTGGACATAGCCCAGGAGGTGTAATCACATGGCCTCTTGCATCCAACTGACCGTCCCCAAAATCTTGCAACTGGTCATTCAATATGCCAATCTTCACTGAAAAATTCCTTTTTTCCCCCAAACTCTTTCATGGGATGTGGGTAACACTGGCAAGATCAACATTACTTGCCCTTCCTTAACTGAACCACTGAACTCAACAGCATGCTATGCCATTGGAGAAGGCAGTTGAGAGTCAAGCACGTTATTGTGGAGTCATATGAAGACCACACCAGTTGAGAATGCCAGGTTTCCTTCCCTAAAGGGCATTACTAATGGATGTGATTTTAGAAAAACATAAATAGTTGGCATGGTCACGATTACGGAGACTGGTCTTAGACTCCAGATTTATTGATTAATTTTAAATTCCACAAGTCGTTTTATTAATTCCCTGATTACTAGTTCAGTGGCATTACCATTACCTCACATCAACTTCTTTTCACCATCAATTAGAAAGCAAACAGCCTCGTTAGTTGTTTGGATGATGCCTGATTGCCATTCAATCAACCTTTCTTCCCTTACCTACCGATTTCCAATATTTTTGAAATCATCAAATAGCACTGTACAAATACAACTTTAAAAAGCATATTTTGTTTTAATGCCTCTCTGATTTTTCTCAGGGTTTCTGTTTGTAGCAGTATCCACGGAGATTAATCTTCAATTTCTTGAAACTCCAGGTTGATCCTGGAGGATTGGCATTGCTGGTGGACACTCAAAGGCCAATTTAAGACAAGGCTTAACCGTTAGGTATGTGATCTGAACATGACAACTATTCAGCTCCTGGAAAATGTATCCAATCTGATTTCTGACGAGGTGACTCCCAAGCTTGCCCTTAATTTCTCTTAATAAGCTTTTAAAATCCAGTGTGCAGAGTATACAACTGCCTTTTCTGCAGGGTTAGTATCACCACAAAGTAAGTGTTTAAATATGCTAAACTAAAATGTAGGGATCCTGCTCTCATTAAATCCCTTGCATGGGTACATTTATAAAGGGGAACTATTGCTTCATATCCATATGCCTATCTTAAAGTACTGTTCCACTCAATAGCACAACATGCCGAACCTGAAGTGGTCTGCACCATGACTACCACTAATATTTTATTTTTGTACATCTTGATGTATTCTCTTCCAAAAAAGAACAGCAATATGCTTCCTCCCTCATCCCATCATTATTATTCTTAAATTAGGAACAGGCGTTGAATGGTCAAGGGGTTTCAACATCAAAATTGGAATTTCTCATATATTAATGTATATTGGCGCAGTGAGAATATGGAATTTATTGCCATGTGAAGTAGTTGAACCAAACAGTATAGATGGTTTTAAGATGAAGTCAAGTAAATACAAAAGAGGAAAATAAATAGAGGAATATCCTGGTCGGGTTTGATGAAGAAAGGAGAGACAAGCATGTCAGAAGTAGATGCACTAGGATAGATTTGTTAGGCCGAATGACCTGTTTTTGTGCTACAGATAAGAAGCAATCCGTGATGTGCTGTGAAATGGGTTAAATGTAAAACTAGTAATTTAGTACACAGATAACAATGTGAACCAGTTGGGTTGTCTCATATTACAGTCTAAAGTTCCACATGGAAACAGAAATCCGAACTCCATGACAACTAATCAGCCATATCCCATATAATGTAAATGCAAATTGTATTCACCCGTGCAACATGCTAACTTAATAAAACAGCAAACATTACTGTTAGTACAACTAGCATTTTTCACTGAGAAACTACTGAGAAATAACAGGTAAACCTGCATTTATTATGCATTATTTGCAACCAAGTAGTAATAGACTGTGAAAGTAATATGCTACATTGTATTGACAATGTACAATATAAAGTCTTCATTTTTTTCCTGGATTTTTTTAGTGCACAAAATTGAACACAAAATCCAGATTGTTGTGATACATTAAGCTGAAAGGTAATCAAGATCTTTAAGGCACATTACAAGAATAGTGCTTCCCATAACGGTTCAGCATCTGCCTTTCAATTGGGAATTATATTTATACAGAACCTGGCAAGGGGCTTCATGGCAGCACAATAAAACATGATGGGACACTGAACCACGTAATGAGATACTGCACAGGTCTGGGCCAGACTCAGAAATCCCGGGACCCTGTGGTGCTCTCCGATCCACCACCCCCGACGCAAGCACTGTTCCCAGCCCCGGACGAGAGCACAGCGGGGCCCACTGGAGTCTCAAGTCCTGGTTACTGAGTCCTGATACCTCCTGGGGTGACAATACAGACGACCAAAGCTTTGGTCAAAGGTTTCAAAGAACATACTAAAGGGAGAGAGAGTGAACGGAGATGAGGTTTAGGGTAGGAATTCCAGTCAGCTGACAAACTTTATCACTCTCATGACTGCAAAATGTCTGTCTGAAAATGGGATTGTGAAAACTGATACTTATTTGTCTTTATGTGACAAGTACTGATTTTACTGATGTTAACTTTATGTTTCACAATGAGATGAGTGAAATTTAAATACCGGTATGGATCAGTTGGGCTGAATGGACTGTTTCTATGCTGTTACTTCCATGTAATTAAACTAATCACTAGTATGAATGCACACAGCCCTGTAAATGAGGGGGAAATTGTTTCCCATTTCTGTGTCTTCAGATCATGGTCACTGATTCTATTCTTAAAAGCATCCCAGTGTATATAACATGTGGCATGTTGTTTCCAATTTATCTCTACCAGCTCAGATGTGGTCTGCTGCTTAAATGACTTAACATCCTGTACCATAAAATAAAAACAAAATGTACAGAAATGGCAGGTCCACTTACTTATCCTGCACAAATGTAAATAGTTATCAGTCTGCATCGTAAGACCCTATAATTACTACAAGCGATGTACTGTCAGCTTTGCTCAAAACATTTCTTTCAGTTGTGCCAACAGAAACAAAAACAAGTTTCAAGGTCAACGAGAAACAGTTGCTTTCTGTTTTATTGGAATTCCCAGCTCTGTAAGTTTTTAGGAACAAAAAGTTGTGATTTAAACAGGATGTCATTATGATGGTGCCAGTGCTTCCCATATTATAACAAAAAAGGCAACAGACATCAAGCACCACCTATTTCCGTTTGCTGCACTGCAGTAAAGCAATTCAGCATTGAAAAACATTTCCATAGAAACCCCAAATGCTTGCCAACAGCTGACCAAAACCGTCAGCGACTGGAGAAGACTATTCGTACTAATGAAGTGATTTACCCTGAGGCTGAAGAAATTGCAAATACATACCCGAAGCAAACCATAACTTTGCAAATAGGTAGAAATGTTCAACATATCAAAATGCTCACAAAGTCAATTCAAAGTTCCTTTTGTGCACCAAAGTTCATAATTTGTTTTACAAACTGGACTGGTCTGAAACTTGGGCCAAGTGCAGTTTATAAAATTAGAGGATCTTACAGCACAAAGATGTCAAACAGCCATCATGTCTATGCTGGCTCTTTGAAAGAGCTATGAGGTAACAATGGCCTAGTGGTATTATCATTGGGCTAGTAATCTAGAGACACAGGTAACGTTCTGGGGCCAAGTGTTGGTGGAATTTCAATTCAGTAAAAGTCGAAATTAAAATGTATCGATGCATATTGCAGCTGAATCTGCTTGCAACACATTCCAGATTACAACCTGCAACAGAAAAATGGTTTCTTCTTACCTGTCTGACTCTTGCCAAAAACCCAAAAGTTAGCTTTCTATTAAAAACAATTCATTTGCAATTTGCTGGTTTTCAATTCTGTTCTTAACAAAGTCTAAAGGGATAGATTGAAAGACTATTTGATAGATAATGTAAACAAAACAGTGGCAAATGGATTCAGTTGCAGGCAAATGTGAGGTCATCCAACTTGCAATTATGTAAGAACAGAACAAGGCACATACTAAATGGAGGCCTTTATGATGTGATGGATAATACTGTCCCTTCTTGTGAGACAGCAGTTCTAGGTTTGAGCCCCATCTCAGGATTTGATGACCAAGAAAAATGTGTTCATGACATGGCTATGACCATTAGATACAGGAGTAGAACTTGGCCGATCAAGTCTGCTCCACCATTTAATCACAGCTAATATGTATCTCAACCCCATTTTCCTGCCTTTTCCCAATAACCCTTAATCCCTTTACCAATCAATCAATCACTGTCTTAATACGCTCACTGACTTGATCTCCACAGCCCCTGTGGCAATGAGTTCTACAGATTCACCACCCTATGGCTTATGAAAGTCTTCCCTGTCTCAGTTCTAATGGGTCATCCCTTCACTTTGAGGGTGAGCCTTTGGGTCCTAAACTCTCCTCTTGCTGGTTGTCTCATCCTTATCCTTTATATGCTTATTCTTCCTTGGGATGAATTTCTGCTGAGTCTCCTGTGAATTACCCCAGACTTTCCTCTAAACAGATTGAGTAATTCTGCAAATTCTTCCAACTCAAGCTCAGGGCCTCTGGTAAATGTGAGGCAGATTCCTTGTCAGCCACGTGATGGGAAGAAAGTTGGAGCACTTTGAAATTTCAGGAAGTCTCAATCAACAAGGGTCACCGACCAATCAGAGCTGGCCTCCCACCAATCCACCCTCATCTCCAGGCACCTTCCCCAGCCACCACAGGAATTGCAAAACTTGCACCCATACATCCCTCATCATCTCCATCCAAGACCCCAAAGGAGCCTTCCATATTCATCAGAGTTTTACGTGCACATCCACCAATGTCATTTATTGTATCTGTTGCTCCCGATGTGGTCTTCTCTACACTGGGGAGACAGGATACCTACTTGCAGAGCGCTTCAGACAACATCTCCAGGGCACCCACACCAACTAACCCTATAGCCGAACATTTCAACTCCTCCTCCCATTCCACCAAGGACATGAAGGTCCTGGGCCTCTTCCATCACTACACCCTAACCATCCAACGCTTGGAAGAATAACACCTCACCTTCCACCTTGGGACCCTCCAACAACACAGCATCAATGTGGATTTCACCAGTTTCCTCATTTCCCCTCCCCCTACCTTATCCCACTTCCAACCTTCCATTCGGCACCATTCTCATGACCTGTCCTACCTGTCCATCTTCCTTCCCATCTATCCGCTCCACTCTCCTCTCTGTCCTATCACCATTACCCCCACCTCCATCTACCTGTCTCACTCTCAGCTACCTTCTCCCCAGCCTCACCCCCTCTCATTTATCTCTCCAATCCCTTGGCTCACAAACCTCATTCCTGCCTGAAACGTCTATTCTCCTGCTCCACGGATGTTGCCTGACCTGCTGTGCTTTTCCAGCACCCCACTCTCGACACAATGGACAAAGCTAAGTGATCCCATAACCAATCGGTTAGATCTATGTTCTTCAGTCCTATCACATCCAGTTGTGAATGACAGTGTGGAGCCCAGCACATCAGTGCAAAACACCAAGCTGAAGCATTTGCAATCTTCAGCCATAAGTGCCGAGTGATGATCAATCTCAGCCTCCTCCAGAGCTCCCCAGTATCACAGAAGCCAGTCTTCAGCCAATTCAATTCACTTCAATTGATATCAAGAAATGGCTGGAAGCATTGGACACTTCTACAGGATATGGGCCCTGACAACGTTCCAGCAAAAATATTGAAGATGTGCTCCAGATTAGCCGCACCTCTAATCAAGCCGTTGTGGTTCAGCTACCAACATTGGCATCTACCCAAACATCTGGAAAATAGCCCAAGAATGTCCTGTACACAAATGGGAAGGCAATTTCAATCTGCCTACCTACAGCCCATCAGTATACACTGATCATCAGCAAAGTGATGGAAGGAGTTGTCAATAATGCTACCAAGTGTATGTGCTCAGCAATAACCTGCTCACTGATGTTGTTTGTGTTCTATCAGGTCCATTGTGGCCTGGTTAGCAGGTCCATGGTTAGAGCAATGCTTCACAGCACTAGGGACCCAGGTTCGATTCTGGATCCGGGTTTGATTCCTTCCTCGGGTGACTGTCTGTGTGCAGTTTGCCCATTCTCCCCATGTCTTCTCTGGGTGCTCCGGTTTCTTCCTACAGTCGAAAGATGTTTACGTTAGGTGGATGAGGCATTGGAAACGCAGGGACAGGGGAAGGATACTCTTCAGAGGGTCACTGTGAACTTGCTGGGCCAAACAGCCTGCTGCCACACTGTAAGGATTCTATGATTACTTAGCTCCTGACAGCTTTGGTCTAAAAGAGCTGAAGTTCAGAGGTGATGAAAGAGCAACTCCCCTTGACATTATGGTAGTTTTATTACTGAGATTACTGAAGGAACCCATCAAAATTAGTATCACTGGAAAAACTCAATTGGTTGGAATCATACCCAGCTCAAAGAAAGATGGCTGCAGTTATTGAAGGCCAATCATCTCAGTACGAGAACATTATGCACAAGATCCTAGGACCAACCAGCCTAGATATCATTCTACTTAACTGTAACATAGTGCTAGCTGCACAATGAAAATTAAAAGTAGCTTGCTAAAGACAAGATTCAATGGTCCTTAAAACTAATGGATCTTGGCTCTGTAGCATTAATATGTCAAGGCAGGAATGCTAGTGGATAATCAGACAATTAACTGGAGAAAGAAGATCCAAGAGCTTTCATATTCTCATATTGAAGCTTTCATATTGAAGCTCAGCACAAATGGATAAGGCAGGATGGAGTGTTTTCAGCAAAGAATATTAAGTGAATTATTCTGCTTGACATGTTTCCGAGTTCCTCAGCATCATAAACACCAGAAAATATGTTCACTTCAGCCAGAAAGTCAGTAATTAGTGGTCACTGAAATCAGAAGGGAGATGAGGAGAGTATTTGCTCTCAGCCTGTTCTCAGGATCTGGAGTTCTGTCTGAAACAGTGATACAAGAAATAATTTCAAAAGAAAATTGCAATTGTCCACGGAAAAAAGGAACTTGTAGAGTTACAGATAAAAATTGGCAAAGGTAACTGAGCATGGTGGTTCCTTTCAAGAGCCAGTGCAGGCATGATGGGCCAACTGGCCTAGTTCGGTGCTGTAAGAAAGTTTCAATTCAGTTTATTTGCCTCAACATTAACTGGGACGAACTGCTGCAATCATCGCCACTTTTATTTCAATGTAAAAGACGGAACTGAGCATGGAGGTGGATTGATCACTGCCTTTGACGTCAGCCCCAAGGAGGTCAAAGGGAGAACTCTCCAGTGACTCCTACCTGATACAGAGGAAGGCTGGCAGAGCCAATCAGTGAAAGAGGACACATCGGGGGAGGTGTTCCTTGGATCAGTGTTGCTGGCCTCAACCATCTTCAGCTGTTTCGTTAAAACCTTCCCTTTTACACAATGTCTGGAATTTGTTAGCAATCCCAAATTATCCTACTCCAATCCCAGTTCCTCTGACAAACAAGTGTCTGGAACAAAACCAAGACTATATGCAGGTGTGAGCTGACAAACAGCACAAATATTTGCAACATGCAAATGCCAGGCAGTGGTTAGTTCCAATCATTTTGCATCGTTAAGCTTTCATGGAATTAATATCACTGAGCTCTCATCAGCAATGCCCTGGGATTGACATATTCCCAGAAGTTTAACGAAACCAGCCATATTAGTGCTATAGCTTTGAGGCAACAAGAAGTTGAGCATTTTGCAACAAATGGCTTATGTCTGAATTCCTCAATGCTTTTTCAATGTTTACAAAGCTTCAAATTGAATGCTCAGTTTGAATGCAGGTAGCTGCAAGAAAACCTATGAAGCCTGACTCCATTCAGGACAGAGCAGTCTATTTCAACAGCATCACTGAACTCTCATTGTGCAGTGCACATTTTATACAGATACTACATTGTACAAAGTCAATTTCCTCCATGGTCTCCCAAAACCCACCTTGTCCACCTGTAAGGTCCTGTCTGAATAAATAAAGCTTCGGGGTTACAAGAACAGACTGGGCAAACAAAATTGACTGGATTGCTTTGCAGAGTGCTGGCATGGACTCAGAGGGCTAAATGGCCTCTTTCTAAGCCATGATGAATTTTCTAACTCTCCAAGGTCTTTGCCCTCCTCCAATTCTGGTATTCTATGCACTTTTGATTTTCAACTCTTTACCATTTGCATCAGTGCCCTAGACCTCTGCCTTCCCTCTCTTCCTTTACGACAATCTACACCTCTGAAAAACCGTTTGCTGACCAGTCCGCATATGTCCTTATGTGGGTCTGTGTCAAATTTTATCTGTGAAGTGCCTTGGGAGCTTTTACATGGGCCAAGGTACCATGCAAATACAAGTATTGAAGAGTAAAGTTTTAAAAGCTAATTATTTATAAATACATGTGCAGTGTACCATCTACAACAAGTTCACAGGAGAATGAAAAATATATTTTTTGCAACAATGTTCACTCAGTTCTTGCTGACTATATTCTTTACAAACCTATTTACAAATCTTCTCAAAACTCACTAAGACCTATTGGTCTAGTTAGCTTCTCAGATTCAAATACAGAACAATAGATCCCACAAAACTTTGCAGTATCTATTAACTCATTATCCTAACTTTTTATCCAGTTTGCTCTAAACTAAAAATATCTCAAACATACGTCAATGAAAAGAGGATAATAAATAAAACTGTGTTCTGTACCAGTAAACAGATTCAACATATGACTTTTAATTCAGGCTAATGCCATCTATAATAGAAATCCAATGCCTTTAATTGCGCAGCCAAAAAGATATCCTTCCTCTTCAATTATAGAATCACTTCCACACACTTTAGAATACAAGGACTGAGACTTAGAATTAATAGTGGCCCTTCCTGTCAATGTACTCTGATCTCTTCCTGTTCAATTTATCCACATAATAATCTTTCGTCAAAGTTCACAGTGGAAAGGGAAAAGAAAAGGATGCCTATCAACACACTAACTAAAACTCCAGCCATATCTTGGTGATTATTAACTACATGCATGCATTACACCCTTGGGAAACTAGTTGCTATTTCAGAAGCATCCTATAATCCCCTAACACTAATCTAACAGCACCCTACAAGAGAGCCCCAATGATAAAAGTGATTTGCCTTCAAATAATTCACAAAGTCTGTCATCTGCTTCTGCGTGACATTTTGCACATGTCACTGTAAATCCCCAGAATTGCTTAGCTTTGCATCCCTCCACCACATCTATAAAGATGAAACTTAACCTAAAATGAAGACTAATAACATGGTATACTGCTCTGAAGCAGACAACTGTCTCTGATTCTGCTGCTTAGAATGTATTACATTAAGCAAAGCCAAGAGGGTTAAACAAAGGGGAATTTGAGAGTTTCAAAAGTAGATTAATGATTACTCATTTACCTCCTGCACAATTAACTGATCAGTTAACACAACCACAGAAACAGACCGAGTTTCCATTTTTTCTCATGCATACCTATGACAATGTATAGATTTAAGATTAAGATTGCCAATATTTATTTTGGAAAATGATATCATACAGGATGCATTGCTAGGCTCAATATAAGGACAAAACAAAACATGTAAATCTGGAAGGATAACTGCCCCCAAGGGGCAGTAAGGAAATGAATCAGTAATCATCTAATTCCTGAAATAAAATCATTTTCCTTTAAGTAACTGAAGCCTATTTTACGACAGGGTTCACAGCATATTTCTTAATATAGTGTAGCATGATTCTGTTATATTTTTAGTGTCAAATGGAAATATAAAATGCTATACCACAATTATTAATAGACAACAAAAGATCTTAATTATAATCCTGGGCGTTCCATTACCTATTCTCAACATTACATGTGATGCATACACAATACATTTTACGATGCACTTACCTTAATATGGTTAACTTTGAATTGTAGAAGTGAATTAAATTTCCTGTAAACCTCTCCCTGTTATAATGCTGAACCATGAACAATCTGTTCAATAACATCAATTTTGCTCCCCAATTGCTGACCAAAAAAACTGCTCGTTCTTCACATATCAAGAAGGTTTGAATTAAAATAACTATTTTTTTTAGAAAACTTCCCATTCTGAAAGGAACTATGAATCATCATTTGAATTTTCTGTTACCCTTGACCACTTCTGCAATAAATAAAAAAGGAAGTGGTTTACTTAATTTCTAGTGAATCTGTCAAATTGAGAATAAAAACACAAATTTAAATAGGAATTACTGTAAGAAAAATTGCACATTATACAGTGAACTTGCAATATTGATTCATCACATCTTGCCACCTCAGACATTTGCAAAAAACAGTAGAATTGTTAAAATAAAAAGTAGTTCTATGTTATATATACATTTCTGTACTTATCTGCATTTACGATATACTCCTCTGCTAACCCTTTCTGACTCTTTCTAAAAGTACTAACACCACAAAGTCATTACTTCAACATCTGCACTGGATTAAGCTGACAATAAAATGTTCAGCTCACAGGCACATACGTGCTTCATATAAGGAAAAAAACTCATACCTAAAATCCCTGAAATATGAAAGATTTCAAAAGTAATTTTCACTGTGAACATGGAATTATGAAAGAAAGCGATATTGTTATTGGCAACCCCATTCAGAGGAAAATTCTCCCTTCAACATTGCAAACAAGATACAAAATATAAAGCATGTCAGTAGAATGCACTATAAAATCAGTGAAGCTTCTTATTAAATCTCCCTTCAAAGAATGCAGATTGACCTTGCATCTGCCATAGGAGAGAGGGTTGTACCAACCCTTGTCTTATATGACAACTATGCATTATGGCTGCCTTTGCTGTCCATTAGAAAATGAGCAGAACTACTTTTACTTTTACATTAGACAATTTTATCTCCTGTTAAATAAAATCAATTTTAATATGCAAGAGGCCAGAACTGGGTTCGTGCAATAATCTGACAGCAGGGATAGGGCTGGACAAGGTTAGAAAATTTTAGGGGAAACATGGGGGAATAGTGACGGATCAGGGCAAGGTCTTGGGTGGTGTTTGGAAACAAGGATAAGAGAAAATAATGGGCTAAAACTTTATTTAAACCTGTGATAAGCAAGTCCTGTTAAACAAACATGACCACAATCGCCTGTTTCTAGGTTTTGGGGTCTGTGAAAGAAACAATCTTTTGGGACAGTAATGTCCCATTTAAATAACATGCATGCAGCCTAACACTTCAATGTTACCTTTACGAATAGGAATTAGTTCCCAGCAAAACAGAGGGGCTGCCTGCTTTTTGAACTGTAGCCCATCTTGTTGAATGCAAATCGCTTTAAGCCTTTTGATTATTTTTCAAATCTTTGTTTTCATTAAACATAGAACATTAAAATCATATATTATGTAGCAGCAAGATGAGAAAGCCTATCATACTCACCCCTCTACACCCAATACACTGCTCTATGCATGAAATGTCTTGCAACAGACTTTCTCATATCAACATTGTTCCTTTGAAATTAAGGGGATCTGAGGCCAAAGATCACATTTCTTTTAAAAGAAAGCTCTTCAATTTTGTAATAGCAAATGACCAAACAAAATACAGTATCTCTGTAAGTAGTTTTTATATGCATTTGGCTAGGTAGACTAATGGACATCAGTGAATTACTACGCACTGAGGGTCGATGACAAAATTAAGGAAAAGCACTAAAACAAATAAAAGCAAAGTCCTCTGGTGATCTTAAAACAGAAAATGCTGTAGAAACTCAGCAAGACTGATAACATCTGTGGAGAGAGAAACAGAGTTCTCATTTAAATATTTTTCAGATTATCAAACTTGAAACATTAACTTCACTTCTCTTTCCATAGACACTGCCAAACCTTGCTGAGTTTCTCTAATACTTCCTGCTTTATTTGAAAGTACTTAAACCACAGTTTTACTGTAATAAAAACCAAGAGTGCTGGACAAACAAGACAGATCTGGTGGCATCAGCGGAGAAGGAAACAGAGCTAACATTTGGAATCTGGTACTAAAGGCTCCTGTCAAAGAGATCTGCAGAAATTCTTCAACTTTAATAGCTTTGACTAGCACCAAGCAATAGTACATTTCCAATTAGATATTGGGTGCAGCACTGGAACACACTAACAGACTGCTACCCTCTTAGTAGGTATCTGGGAGCCAAGAGCAATGACAACCTGGTCACTCTTACTTGCCACCAAAATGAGTACAAACTGGGTGGACACAAGTTTGGTCTAACTTATCAATATTGTATTCCGATTCCATTGTTGTGCACATTCACCTTATGTTTAAATTCATATGCCTGAATCTTACAGGGGCCTGAATGATATGGGTGATGGCAAGTAATGTGGCAGAACTATGTGAGATCCAGTGAAGCCTATCTCACTGTCAGAAACAACTCAATTGCATCTTTTAACTATGTTTAAGGCATCAAGGTGAAATTCTCGATACAGAGCAGTCAGATGCCAACTAGAGCGGATTATTCCTTGTTAACAACCAGTTGCTAACTAGAATGGATAACGATAACGATCTTACTAAACTACAAATCTCGCTGTATTAACATGCGGTTTTCCATTCTCCCATTTGCTGCAAGCAAAGTAGATGCTGAGAATTCTCAACGTGGAAACCAGAGCGGGTACCTGGCGGCTTCTGCTGGCTGCTGGCTCCAAAGGACTTCCAGGATGGACACTGAGCACCTGCATCTCAGGACAGCTACATGTGCGCTGGTGACTCATACCCCACATCCAAAAAGTGCCAGCCTCCAAGAAGCCTCATGTCACATCTCTGATGCACTTACAGGATGCTCCTACACAACAATGCTGCACGTTGAAGCAAAATGACAACTATCATTCTAACACTGCTGTCAGGCCACTTTATGCTGAGGAACACACACCCAGCTCATGGACCCAGCTGCATTTCCGCAATGTTCACTTGTCCTCTTAGCGTCCACTCAACTCTGAGCATACCTGGATGCTTGTTGCAACCCAGTCTTGCCCTCTTTGCTCCCAGCTTCTCAGCCAGAGATACCAAGATTTTTATTACTGCTGTAATGCCATATCACTCACTGCAGACACAAGACCAGGAAGCTTATCGTGGTTGTTGGGGATCATCAGTCAAGGGAGATCACCTTCACTGAGTAGACCTTGGCACAGTAAGTCAATATTAGCCTCTGATGCCAGTCCAGGAGCTTGGACACTAAACTCTCTATGTAAAGGGTGTAAAGACTTTACAGAGCAGCCTGCCACTCATCTTGATGCCTTATTTCAAGCACAACAGTTCTGACTCTCCCAACCAGCATTGCTTTCTCAAGGAAAACAGGGGCTACTGGTGCTACAAGTGGAGTTGCCCACTTAAAGCCTTCAATCTACTTCCTTGCCCAATAAAAAGACAGTGCAACTTTGTTGACATGGAAGGTGTGTGTGTGTGTGTGTGTGTGTGTGTGTGTGGTATGTGAGTGCAGGGGACAGTGAGGGGGGAAGATTGTGTTCAGGGTACCCAGAGGATAGCTAGACGCACAAAGATGTTAACCCTTGCTCATCCATGCTTGTTAACCTGCAAAACATAAAACACCTCCACCCCACCCACTTCCTACGGTGCCTGACTGCCTCCTGTCTTATAACCTAAGATTTACCCAGGTCAAGATATCACTGGCAGTGTCCATGCAGTACTGATAGTGGCCATTACTGAGTTTTGACACCATTCGGACCACTGGAGATGTGAGCCAAACAATTTGATCAGCTTGTTTAGGTCACCCCAGTGTGCTATTGCTGTGGGTCAAACAATAATAATCAACAGGTTGGTTTGGAATTGAATTTCTTCCTGGGAGGAGAGTGTACTCCACCCCTGCTTTCTCCCTTCACTCTGAAATACACAGCCCATTAACATTGTTTTTTCTTTCTCCACAGATGCTGTCTGACCTTAGGGAGTACAAAAACTTGAATTAACACAGCATATGCCAAAAATTGCCTCACAGCAACTATTAGAAAGAAAAACTGCCACCAACCACTGATGAAGGGCTATCAAGGACTGGAGACTGAAGTTTTATCAAAGATTTTTAAGGTGTGTCCTCATTGCGAAATAAGAGATATAGAAGTTTAATGAGAGAATTCAAGAGCTTAGCATTTTGGAAATTGAGTGTACAACCACCAATAGTTGGGTGAAGGAAATTGGGGATATCACAAGAGACCAGAATTGGTGGTGTACTCCGCATTTTCTAAATGGGCCTCTTGTCTGATGTTTTGGTTCAGTCTGAAACAAATTCATAATGGTCACTCCCTTTCAATTTTCAATGGATACAGTTATTGAGCAGATACATAAAATGCCTTGAAATACTGTGTCCAATTTGGATCCCCTTATCTATTGAAAGGTATATTGGCATTGAATGAAATCTAGTGATGGTTCACTAGGTTCATCCCAGTATAGAGGTATAGTCTTATGAGGGGAGGTTGAGTGGGCTTTTCCTTTACTTATTGGAGTTTAGAAGAATGAGAGCCAGCCCAACTGAAACATGAAAAATTCTTAGGGGGCTTGACAGGGTAGATACAGAGAGATTGTTTCCTCTTATGAAACTGTCTAGAACCAGAAAACATAATCTCAGAGTGAGGGGTTTCCCAGTCAGAATAGAAATGAAGAGGAATTTCTTCTTTCAGAGGGTAGTAAATATGTAGAATTCTTTTCCGCAGAGAGTTGTAGAGGGTTGGTTATGAAGCGTATTCAAGGCTGAGATTTTGAACCAGTCAGGGAAAAGGACAGGAAAGTGGAGTTGAGGATGATCAGATCAGTCGTGATTTCATTAAATGGTGGAGCAGACTTGATAGGCTGACTGGCCGCTTTTGCTCCTACATCTTATAGTCTTCAACTGGAAACTGATCTTCATCTACGAGGGCTAAGAAGGGTAATGAAACGAAAAAACTAGGCTTTGCATTAGTTCTATTTATATCAACAACTAAATTACTGCAACGTAAGGTTACCTTAACTTTCTATCTTACAGAATTTATTATGGATAGTTAAACATCCCAAAGAGACATTCCTGATAAAGGGCTTATGCCTGAAAGTCAACTCTCCTGCTCCTCAGATGCTGAGTGACCTGCTGTGCTTTTCCAGCACCACACTTTTTGACTCTGACTCTCCAGCATCTGCAGTCCTCACTTTCAACTCAAAGAAGCTCCAAGTCTGGGGAAATTAAGGCTATAACTCAAAATATCCTCCATATGGCTTGACCAGAACTGGGGAGCAAAGAGGAAACTGTAAGGGCAGGGGATGTATTTGTCAGTACGTTGCTATGAAAATAGAGATAGCATGGCTGCAGAAGAAAACATGGTATTATATATTAGGATAAACTAAGCAGCCATCAACGCAGATTTACTAAAATTCAGTCTTTCAGAGCAAACAAAGACATTTAATAAACATATGGCACACTCAAGAAAATATATCAGTGTTTTCAATTAGCTCAGGATAATAATATTCATATCCTATACTCTAAATGCATGCAGGCTTAGTGATCTGAGTTCATTCCATCCTTGTGGTCTATCAATCACTGCAATTTCCAAACAAAACATATTGTTAATGGAGTTTTTCTTAATCCTAAATTGGAAGGTTATAGCTATCAGGAAAGGTCGAACAGTTTGATAAGAAAGAGATGAAATCAGATTGGGAGTTGGGTGGGCACCTGATGGAGGCCTTTGTTTATGAAAGAGTTTGACAGGGTAGATGCTGTCATTGTGGCCACAAACATAAAGACTGTGTTTATTGTGATTGCCCCACCAGATGGGGCAGAGAGGACACTCACTCAGAAACACAGTTTAGTTGTGGAACAGCAGATGCCTAGAGCAAAGATAGCACTGCCCATAAAATCACACCGAGTCAAACATCTGAGCATCAGCTCACTGTAATCAATGAACAGTTCACCTCCATACCTCCAATTGTTAAAAACATTTCAATACATTTTGAATTTTAAATGAAGTTCAGTTTGTGCAAATAAATATCTCAATTTTATACTGGTAGTGGTTCAGACCGGAAAAGGGCCAGTATCACACCTCGGGCTGATGGTGTGTGATGGACCTCCTGTCAGACCAAAACAGTAACAGAGAAACTCAACAGGTCTTGCAGCATCTGTGGGGAGAGTCAATGTTTTGGGTCCAGTAAACTTTCTTTGGTCAGATTAATGTGTTTCTGCTGTTTAATAATGTATTTCCAAAAGGAAAAATCTCCATAAAGCTTCGAAATTACCACAAAATTTGACAGACCTCTCAAAGAAAAAAAAACTCATCACAGACATTTTAACAGGTTGACTGTGCTACCTGCACATGTGTAAACTCAGCCTGGCAAAGAGAGCTGTACTGCAACACAGTGATGTTACCACAACGGCACATATATGGTACCCAGAGGCTACTTCAATGACCATCTTTATGTTTGGGCCAAGTTTTACAAAATATGAAAACAAAATATTGCTTCCGATGGAAATCTGAAATGGAATCAAAAGATGCTGGAAATACTCAGCAGGTTAGGCAGCAATTGTGGAGTGAAAAAGAGGCTTATCATTTTAGGTTAATGATCTTACATCAGAAAAGTTTAAAACTTTGAAGAGATTATCAGCAAGTTAAATGGGACAGGCTAGGAGATCAAATAAGATGGTCTGTGATGGTGTGAAAGGGATAAAAAATAATGGACAATAGGTTTCACGGTGCAAGGGCAAAGGGAGTGGTATGGAGCAAGTAAAGAAACAAAAGACGTCTCTAAAGAAGGTATGAATGGTATGTGCTGAAAGCAGAGAAAGCAAGGTTGTGAATATTAGATAGGTACCAATATATCAAATAGGAATTATGGGGAAATCTTTTTATCCAGAGAATGCAGAACTCAAGAGTTCTGGATAGAATGCAGAGCTCAAGAGATGTCAATCTTATTGCTGTATGCTATAGAGAGTTTCATGAAGGAACAAGAAGTAGAAGATTATGCTGACAGACAGAAATAAAGAGGGAGTTGGAAGAGACTTGTATGGAGCATAAACTGGGCCAGAATAGAAAAAGCAAAGGTAGCCTGAATGAAGAGTTAACACAGCATTTACAGGACAGTTTCAATCTCAGAACAGCATGCTCTGAAGCTATCCAGTTAAAGAAGGCGATACTACACCTGGTGATAGAGTCATAGAGATGTACAGCATGGAAACAGACCTTTCGGTCCAACTTGCCCATGCCGACCAGATATCCCAACCCAATCTAGTACCATTTGCCAGCACCTGGCCCATATCCCTTTAAATCCTTCCTATTAGTATTTCCATCCAGATGCCTTTTAAATGTTGCAATTCTACCAGCCTCTACCACTTACTCTAGCAGGTCATTCCATACACGTACCACCCTCTGTGTGAAAAAGTTGCCTCTTAGATCCCTTTTATATCTTCCTCCTCTCACACGAAATCTATGCCCTCTAATTCTGGACTCCCCCATACCACTGGGAAAAGACTTTGTCTATTTAATCTATGCACGCCCCTCATGATTTTATAAACTTCTATAAGGTCACCCCTCAGTCTTTGAAGCTCCAGGGAAAATATCCCTAACCTATTCAACCTCTCCCTCTAGCTCAAACCCTCCAACCCTGGCAATATCTTTATAAATATTTTCTGAATCTTTTCTAGTTTTATAACATCCTTCCAATAGGATGGAGACCAGAATTGCATGCATTATTTCAGAAGTGGCCTAACCAATATCCTGTACAGCCGTAACTTGACATCCCAACTCTTATACTCAGTACTCTGATCAATAAAGGAAAGCATACCAAATGCCTTCTTCACTATCCTATCTACCTTGATTCTACTTTCAATGAGCTATGAACCTGCGCTCTAAGGTCTCTTTGTTTTTCCATGCTGTACATTTCTATGACTCTATGACTCCCTAGGACCTTACCATTAAGTGTATAAGTCTCGCTAAGATTTGCTTTCCAAAAATGCAACACCCTGCATGTATCTAAATTAAACTCCATCTGCCACTCCTCAGCCCATTGGCCCATCTGATCAAGATCCTGTTGTAATCTGAGGTAACCTTTTTCGCTGTCCACTACACCTCAATTTTGATGTCCTCAGTAAACTTACTAACTACACCTCCTATGTTCATTTATGTAAACGACAAAAAGTAGCAGACCGAGCACCGATCCTTGTGGCACTCCACTTGTCACAGACCTCCAGCATGAAAAACAACCCTCCACCACAACCCTCTGAGCCAGTTCTGTATCCAAATGGCTAGTTCTCCCTGTATCCATGAGATATAACCTTGCTAATCAATCTCCCATGGGGAACCTTGTCGAACACCTTACTGAAGTCCATATAGATCATGTCTACTGCTCTACCCTCATCAATCCTCTTTGTTACTTTTTCAAAAAACTCAATCAAGTTTGTGAGATGTGATTTCCCAAGCACAAAGCCATGCTGACTATCCCTAATCTATCCTTGCCTTTTCAAATATGTGTTAATCCTGTCCCTCAGGATTCACTCCAACAAATTGCCCACCATCAACGTCAGGCTGCCCAGTCTATAGTTCCCTGGCTTGTCCTTACCACCCCTCTTAAATAATGGCAACATATTAGCCAACCTCCAGCCTTCTGGCACCTCACCTGTGACTATCAACGATACAAGTATCTCAGCAAGAGGCCCAGCAATCACTTCTCTAGCTTCCCACAGAGTTCTAGGATACACCTGATCAGGTCTTGGGGATTTATCCACTTTAATGCATTTCAAGACATCCAGCACTTACTCCTCTGTAAACTGACATTTTTCAACATGTCACCATCTTTTTCCCCACATTCTATATCTTCCATGTCCTTCTCCACAGTAAACCCTGATGCAAAATATTAATTTAGTATCTCTCCTACCTCCCACGGCTCCATAAAAAGGCTGCCTCGATGATCTTTGAGGAGCCCTATTCACTCCCTAGTTATCCTTCTGTCCTTAATGTATTTGTAAAAACCCTTTGGATTCTCCTTAACCCTATTTGCCAAAGCTATCTCATGTCCCCTTTTTGCCCTCCTGATTTCCCTCTTAAGTATACTCCTACTTCCTTTATACTCTTCTAAGGATTCACTCAATCTATCCTGTCTATACCTTACATATGTTTCCTTCTTCTTCTTTACCAAACCCTCAATTCTCCTGTCATCCAGCATTCCCTACAGCTGCCAGCCTTTCCTTTCACCCGAACAGGTATATACTGTCTCTGGACTTTCATTAGCTCATTCCTGAAGGATTCCCATTTTTCAGCTGTCCCTTTACCTGCAAATATCTGAACCCAATTAGCTTTTGAAAGTTCTTGCCTAATACTGTCAAAATTAACCTTCCTCGATTTCGAACTTCAATTGTTAGATCTGGTCTATCCTTTCCCATCACTATTTTGAAACTAATAAAATTATGGTCGTTGGCCCCAAAATGCTCCCCCACTGACACATCAGTCACCTGTCCAGTCTTATTTCCCAAGCGTAAGTCAAACTTTGCACCTTCTCTAATAGGTACATCCACAGACTGACTCAGAAAATGTTCTTGTACACTCTTAACAAATTTCTTGCCATCTAAACCCTTAACACTATGACAGTCCCAGTCTATGTTTGTAAAGTTAAAATCCCCCACCATAATCACCCTATTATTCTTGCAGATAACTGAAATCTCCTTACAAATTTGTTTCTCATTTTCACTCTGATTATTAGGGGGTCTATAATAAAATCCCAATAAGGTGATTATCCCTTTCTTATTTCTTAGTTCCACCCAAATAACTTCCCTGGATGTATTTCTGGGAATATCCTCGCTCATTTCAGCTGTAATGTTATCCCTTATCAAAAATGCCACTGCCCCTCCTCTCTTGCCTCCCTTTCTATCCTTCCTTTGGCATTTGTATCCTGCAACATTATGCTGCCAGTTCTGCCCATCTCTGAGCCATGTTTCTGTAATTGCTATGATATCCCAGTCCCATGTTCATAACCATGCCCTGAGTTCATCTGCCTTCCCTGTTAGGCCTCTTGCATTGAAATAAATGCAGTTTAATTTATCAGTCCTACCTTGTTCTCTGCTTTGTCCCTGCCTGCCCAGACTGTTTGACTCACTTCTGTTCTCAACTGTACCAGTCTCAGATTGATCTCTTTCCTCACTATCTCCCTGGGTCCCACCCTCCCTCCTTACTAGTTTAAATTCTCCCGAGCAGCACTCGCAAATCTCCCTGCCAGTATATTAGACCCCTTCCAATTCAGATGCAATCCATTCTTCTTGTACAGGTCACTTCTACCCCAAAAGAGATTCCAATGATCCAAAAATGTGAATCCTTCTCCCATATACCAGCTCTTTAGGCATGCATTCATCTGCTCTATCTTCCTACTCCTACCCTCATTAGCTTGTAGCACCGGGAGTAATCCAGATATTATTACTATCGAGGACCTCCTTTTAAATTCCTGCCTACCTTTCTGTATTCTCCCTTCAGAATCTCATGGTATTGTGCAAGAAAATAGGAATGGTTGATTACTTTGTAGTCAGAGACACCCCAGTACAATAATACAGCCAGTTTGAGGGAAAGAAGAGTGGGTCGAATATCAGCATGTTAAACTTAATTGAGAGCAAGTATGATGGCACAAAAAGCAAAGCTAGCTAACTCTGAACTGGCAAATTAGGTTAAGAGACGGGTCAATAGAGGTTCAGTGATGACATATAAAAGGATACTTGAGAATACACAGAATAGATACATTCCAACAAAAAAAGAAAAAAACGTGAGGGGCTAAGCCTCCAACCCCTCTACCTGCAGTCAACTAAAAAGTTAAAAGTAATATAAAATTTAACAATAAAGTATACAATTATGCAAATATGGGTGCTAAGTCAAAAGATTGGACAGAATATTTAAAAAAAAGCAAAGAATGGCAAAACAAAATTGTGAGAAGGATAAAAGTAGAGTACAAGAGAAAGCTAGCTAGAAATATTTTAAAAACGGAAGGACCCTGTAGATATTTCAGAAAACAAATAGTTAACAAAGTGAATGTTGAATCATGAGTCAGAGGAATGAATGACAATAATTGGCAGATTACTTCCACAGGTATTTTGCTTTGCTGTTCATTATGCAGGATACGAGGAAAATCCCAGAAATAGCTGTAAATAAGGAAATGAGAAACTCAAGACAATTATAACCACCAGGAAAGTGAGCAAACTGTTGGAGCTGCAATGATGACAAGGCTGGACTTCATCAAAGTGTATTCAAAGAAATAGTTAGTGAGATAGTTGATGCATTGGTTTTACTTTTCTAAAATTCCCCAGATTCAGGGAAGGTCCCATTAGATTGGAAAATAGCAAATGTAATTCCTTTATTCAAAATGGGAGGGACATAGAAAGCAGGAAACTACAGGCCAGTTAGCTCAACATCTGCGTGAGGGAAAATGTTCAAAGCTGTTACCAAGAAAGTGATAGGAGGGCAGATAGAAAAAGTTCTAGGTAATCAGGTAAAGTCAACATCGTTTTGGCAATGGAAATCATGTTTCACGAAGTTACTGGACTTCTTTAAAGGAAGAATGTGGTTTGAGTACAAAGGGAAATTGTGAATTCATTGTACTTAGATTTACAGATGGTATTTGATAAGATACCACAAAGATTATGGCGGAAAATTAAAGTGCTTGAGGTAGGGCATAATGCTTTAGCATGGCTAGAAGATTAGCTAGCTATTAGCAAACAGTGTGCAGGCATAAATGGGACATTTTCTAGTTGGCAAGATGTAACCATCCCTGTCCCCAGCACAGATCTGCTGAGGGCTCAACCTTTTACAATTTGTATAATGAACTGAATGAAGGGACCAAAGGTATGGTTGTTAAATTTGCTGATGACACAAAGATAGGTTCAACTAATTAGTGAAAAGGATAAGGAGGCTGGTTCAGTGTGTGGGCAAACATCTGGCAGATGAAGTGTAATGTGGAAAAATTACCACTTTGGAGGAAGAATAAAAAATAAATACTTATCTAAATGTAGAAAAATTGCAGAGCTCTGAGACAGAGATCTGGTGTCTTAATACATGAATTGCAATAGCTATACAAGTTATAGTATGTTATTGTTTACTGCAATGGAAATTTTATACAAAAGGAGGAAGATTATCCTTCAGCTTGAGAGCGCATTGGTGAGACCATATGAAGAATGCTGTGCACAGTTCTGATCTTTTTATTTAAGCAAGGATGTAATTGTAATGGAAACAGTTCAAAGAAGGTTCACAAGACTAACACCTGAAATGAGTGGTTTGTTTATGAGGAAAGGTCTGACATTCTGGACTTGTATCTGCTGGAGTTTAAAAGAGTAAGAGTGACTTGATTTTGTCCATTTAGGGCAAAGTGAGGTGACATTGTTTTTCTGACACAGGGTTGGGAGTCTTTAGTACACTCTTTCCCGAAACAGGGGGAAAATTAATTTTTCAATATTTTTAAAATAGATAAGATTCTTGATAAGGGGTAGAAAGGTTATTGGGAATAGGTGGGAATGCAAAATAACCTTATTAAATGTGAAGCAGGTTTGAGGGGGCTGAATGACTGCCCATAATTTGTATGTTTAAACACCATCACAGACCAATTAGTTGAATAGCTTGTCTTTACACTTTTTGTTCTATGTTAGCAATTTGCTTTCAGTTTATGCTCCTTTTTGTTAAACTGAAAGATAATGGGCCAGGAAAAATGATCATATTTATTAAATACATTTGTTTCTTCCCTCAATACTTTAGAAGTACCTCACACCTATTTTATCTCTGTGTATACTTACATCAGAAAACTGCTGGGCATCAAATGTTATTAACTTTTCACAAATCTTTTTAACATACCGAACCAGGTTTGCATATTTGTGTACATCATTTCCATGAAATCCAGTAAATCCAGTAAAATTACAGCAGGAATTTTCAGAAACTGCAATATTCAGTCGGCTAATGCCAGGGATGGCCAGACTGTCCTATGAGGAGAGATTGGTTTGGTTTGGCCTGTATTCACTTGAGCTTAGATGGATGAGAGGGGATCTGTTTGAAACATATAAAATTCTAACAGCTGGACAACTGGATGCAAGGAAGAACTCTCTTTCTCAAGAGGAGTGATAGAAGATCCTTTGAATATTTTTAAGACTGGGTAGGGCTAGGTGGAGATGTTGAGTAAACAGATCAGCCATGATCATATTGAGAAGTGGAGCAGGATTGAAGGGCCGAATAGCCTACTGCTGCTCCTAATTTCTGTGTTTCTACATTTCAGGTACTGGATGTATAATTTCTTCAAACTATATTATACAGTTGTTAGAACAGAAAGATTAAAATCTCAGAACAAAAATCAGGAACTCACTCAACATACAGAGTCTAATTTCAGTCATTTCTCATCTTTGTTCACTGAGGAGCATAAATGTGGTCTTTCAGCCAAAGAGAAAAAGAGAAGATTTGTAACTCTCACAATCTTGAGTCCTCCCAAAGTACTTTACAGAAATTGAATTATTTTTTGAAATGTGATTTATTTTGTAAATTAAGAAAGTGGCAGCCAAATTGCTCTCAGCAAGCTCCCATGAACTCCAGTGTGATAATGACCAGGTAATAGGGTTTCAGTGTTGTTGGTTGAGGGATGAACACTAGATATTTTGCCTGCTCTTCTTCACAACAGTTAAGTGGGATCTTTTATATTCACCTGACAGAACAGAGAAAGGTTTAGCTCAGTTTCTTATCAAAAGGACATATAAACCTAACCGCATGTACCAAAATTGTAAAGGGAATGTTTATTAATAAACTTGTGATTTCTCACAAATAACCCAGAGAGGAAATCACCTCTTCAAAAGGTGCTGCTGCAAAATACTCTCTCGGCCAAGTGTGCAAAAATTATGAGAATTCCAATAAAATCTGCTGAACAGGAAAATTCCTTTGCTTATCACATCAAGTTCAAATAATCCAGAATGCTGACCCTTTGGTCCAACTGGTCTGTGCCAACCAAGTCTCCCAATCTAAACTTAATCCCATTTGCCCACTTTTGGCCCATACCCCTCTAAACCTTTCCTATTCATGTGTCTATCTAAATGTCTTTTAAATGTTATAACTGTACCTGCATATACCACTTCCGCTGGCAGTTTATTCCACATATGAGCCACCCTCTGTGTGACAATGGGGTTCCTCGGGTCCCTTTTAAATCATTCTCCTCTCAATTTAAAAATATGCCCCCTAGTTTTAAACTTTGCAATTCACCTTACCTATGCCTCTCATGGTTTTATAAACCTCTATAAGGTCACCCCTCAACCTCCTGCTGAATCAATTTGGATCTTGGACAATCAAACCCTATGTTTTTTGGCAAAGTGTACTGAGTATTTTGGAGGGTTCTTTGCCATGAAGCCGACTAAGATTTCTCGCTATATCTTACCAAACTCACCTCATTAACTACCTACCCATCCCAACAGCATCCCTCCATCCAATTCTAGCCCCATCTTACCACACACTGTTCCTGGAATAATCCACCGCTGTCAGGATGTCCTGGAATGGACCACCATTGGTGCCATCTTTAGAGACCCATTGTGCACACAGACAAGCAGTGTTCGTCTGCAGTGGCCCTAATTGGTCCCTGACCTTTGCCCTGGACAAGGCAGACAAAGGAAATTTGACACCTCTCTTTGTGAAAAGGGGTTTGGTGGTCCTGCTGGATGGGACGATGCAGAGGCTGGATGTCCTCTTCCCCAGTCCTAGCAGAGCAGGTCACTATACCAGAACATGCTAGCCTGCTCCACAGTCCTGGGTTAGTACAATCTCAGCCATCTAGAGGAATGCATATCAATGCAGGAAGAAAGTCAATGACTCTCTGCCAGCATAGGAGGCACCATCTTTTCTTGGTTACCTCAAAGTAATATGAACATAAAAACTAGAAATTCAGCCCCTCGAGACTGTTCCATCATTTAACATGATCATGGCTGATCTCAGCTTGGCCTTTCCTACCCACTAGATCATAATCATTTAATTTAGCTAAGTGAAAATCTGTCTATTTTCTCCTTAAATTCATTCAGTATCCACATGCCCACCACGCACTGTGGTATTAAATTCCACCGATTCATACTCTCTATCTCGGCACCTGTCAGCATGGCTTGCACTCCACCACTCTACTGTCTGTAACATTTTCCTTCACTCACTGTCACACACCCCAGCCCCCAAAATCACTAACCCTGCATGCTCTCTGCACTATCTAATGACAGCCATCCCACCGACATCAAAAGTAAGAGCTGTTGCACTCACTTTTATACCTCATGATACCTCCTTCCAGGAAGAGAAAACAGAGCAGAAAGAGAGAAGGCAAGTAGTGTGCTGTTGACATTTGGATCCTCAACCCTTATGTGGAGAGCATTTGGATTCTGACCGCCCAGGTGGCTGACTGACTGTCCAAGGTATCAGAGGCTGATACGGACTTACTGTGCTCTGAGAGAAGACTTCAGTTAAGACTGTTGACAATGATGACAACTTTCCTGCTTTGCTTTTACTCACCCAAAGGATAGGTGTGTCACTGGCTAGGCCAGCATTTATTGTCCATCCCTAGTTGCCCCTTGAGAAGGAGGTAATGAGCTGTCTTCTTGAACCACTGCAATCCACCTGCTGTGGTTTGACTCACAATAACATTAGGGAGAGAGTTTCAGGTTTTTGACCCAACAACGGTGAAGGGGAGAGGATATATTCCCAAGTCTGGATGGTGAATGGCTTCAAAGGAACTTGCAGGTGGTAGTGTTCCTATGTAACTGCTGCCCTGGTCCTTCTAGGTGGAAGTACTCGTGGGTTTGGAAGGTTCTTACTAAAGAGTCTTGGTGAATTTCAGCAGTGCATCTTGTAGATAGTTCACACTGCTGCGACTGAACAATGGTGGTGAAGGGAGTGGGTGCTTGTGGAAGTGGTGCCAATCAGAGTGAGTTATCCTACAGCCCAAGTGAAGAGCTCAGGGATGTAGCCTCATCTAGTCCATGACATAGGCGTCTTTACAGCAGCATTACAATGAGAATTACCTGTGCAGCCCGAGGTGTAACACTGAAGTGCCCTGTAAGTGGATGACGTGCGATGGGGTTCTTGGTGTCTGGCACCAGTTGGATACCAATGCGTGGCTGGTGTTCATGGAGTATGCCCTGACAGACTGGTGTACTGTGTGCAACATGAAGATCCTTTGGAGCAAGCAGTGAGTTCCATGAGTGAAATGCCCACCCAATTTCCCTGCCAGATTTCTCAACATCCAATTTGTTCGAAGCATTTGGTAAGATAGAAAGTCGGACATTAATAAGGTGAGTTGCAGCATTAGTGAGGGATTTAACAAGCTTTAATTCCTAACTTGATGCTACACAGCATTATCTCTTGGCAAATTCACAAAAGATGCAGTGGGATGCTGCCAATATTGAGACATGCCTCACGACACCCTCACACCATTCCGCCCACATCACTCAAACCCTTGTAAGATTCAGCCCCATAACAATCCATCTCTGGGCTAACAATATGGTCACTGTCTTCTTGAATTATAGCTTAGAATACACGGTTATTTCACATTTATCTACATACTCCCTTGGATGCAGGGAGAAGAAAGTGAGGACTGCAGATGCTGGAGATCAGAGTCGAGAGTGTAGTGCTGGAAAAGCACAGCAGGTCAGGCATTATCCAAGGAACAGGAGAATCAACGTTTTGGGCATAAGCCCTTCATTCCTGATGAAGGGCTTATGCCTGAAACGTCGATTCTCTTGCTCTTCGGATGCTGCCTGACCTGCTTCCCTTGGATGCATACATGACAGAGACAGCCTATGGCCATAAAGGCACTGGTTAGTGTGATAAGCTGAGGCCGCAGATAAAACTGCATCAGGAAACACTTGATGTAACAACTGGCATACATAAATGAGGTTTCCTCCAATCAAACCCAACAATGTATGATTGGAGAGGGATGAGATCCAAGATAATGAATGTAATTGGAAGGAGTGCAGCTCAATTTCACCAGAATGTTATCAAGGGCCCAAGGAATTGAATGCATACAGTGTTTACATAAACTAGCCTCATAATGACTGGAATATAGAAAGTTAAGAGTAACTTAATTAAGACTTTTAATATTTTGAATAAAGTGTTGAGTAGATAAAAGGAGATGGGGATTGTCACTGATGTGGGAGACATGAACAAGGAGACATAACCTTGATCTCAGAGTCAAGTCATTTAGGAGAGAACTGAAGAAACACTTTTTCGTGCAAGGGTAGATCAGAGTGTAGAAATCTCTGACCCAAAAAAAGCAGTAGATGTTATTTCAATTAATAATTTTATATCTTGACTTCAACAAATCTTTGCTGAGCAAGGTTACAAAATGATACTTAGCCATGGCAGGTAGGTGAAGGTGATCCCTGATCAATTAGCCATGATCACAGTGAATGAAGGAGCAAGCTAAAGGGAGTGAACAGTCATCCTTTCCTTTGGTGTAACAATCTGAATTGGTGTAATTTTTAACAGCCCAATCACTCTAGTTCTGATTGATGTACAGGAGTTCTCCTTCAAACTGAGCATTGCTTTTAATGTGATTTTGTTAGAAGTTGGCTAATCTTATGGTGGGAGGTCTTGCAAAGAAACTATAGCATTCCTACATTTAGGCCAGAATCTCTGAGTTTGGCTCTCATGTCAAGATGGTTGGAAGATGCATTTGTAACATGGCCGAACAGGTTAATTGGCAGTTTGTAAATCATCCAACGTGCCCAAAGTTGACAGGATTGCTTAACTAACTTGAAGAAAGCAATAGTAAATCACTGGAAATACTTTACCCATGATCTTGGACCAATCCAACTGAAATCCAAGGCCCAACTCTCAGAATGAAGAGAGGAGAAAAGAGAGACAGAATCACTTGGGAAAAAGTATTGTACTCATTTCTTTTGTAAGAAAATAGGAAATATTGTTCATTAATTGCTGAAGAATATTTGAGCAAAATATAATCAGTCTTTCAATCACGACGTTACAAAGCTTCTGAAAGGCCTAAAAGGTCTTGTTTGAGGTATCTCTGTACCTCACGTACTAAGTGTACATTCACATAAATTGGCTAACATTCACGCATGCACTCAACTCACTAAAGTAAGCTGTTTTTGTGCATGTAGCTCCATACCGAATTAAATTTTATTTCTGTCAGTTTAAGTGTTTATAAAATGTTATAAAGTGCAAAATACCAATAAATTTCATAACAATTATTAAATTAACATTTGTATCAGAAAGCCTGAATCAATGTTAATGATTTATTTCATTACACTGCATAACCTTCATGTAACCTATTTTAATGCAAGTCAGCTTTTCTATTTGAACACAATGTTTTTTTACATTAAGCAAGAGGGTTCACTGAGGTTTGCAAATCCGTACATCTATGATCCTTGGTGCTGGGACACTAGTAAAGCATCAAAACTAGTTTTAATTACAGAGGTATGCTCTGTAATTGAAAAATGAACATCTGAGATCTAGAACAACTCGTAATCTGACTTCCGACTGCGCTCACTGTAGATTTCTTTTTAGAAGCTGAGTATGGAACATATTCTAGTTGCTCATTGAACTAATCATGATTTTTGTTTAAATTCAAGGAATACACAAAATGGGTTTCGAGGGATATGGGCCAAGTGCTAGAAAATGATACTCGATTAGGTTAGGATATCTGGTCGGCATGGATGAGTTGGACCCATGGGTCTGTTTCCGTGCAGTACATCTCTATGACTCTATATATAAGACAGATACAGAACAGTACAGTACTGAACTTTGCATCCTGTTCACCTGTTGCATGCATCATGGAACCCCTACTGTGCAGGCGCAGGCCATTCAGTCCATCAAGTCTGCATCCACCCTCCAAAGAAAATCCCAACCAGTCCCACTCCCCCATGCCTGTAACCACATAGCCAACCCACACATCTCTGGACACCATGAGCAATTTAGCATGGCCAATCCACCTAACCTGTCCATCTTTGTGCTGTGGAAGATAGCTGGTGCCCCCAGAGGAAAGCCACTCAGACAAAGGGAGAGTAAGAAAACTTCACTCAGTCAGGTGCCCAAGGGTGGAACTGAACCAGGGTCCCTTGCACTCAGTGCTAACCACTGAGCCACCGTGCTGTCGCAAATCCACACAACGGCACTCACCCACCTCATCCTCCCAAATTACTCACTCTTCTGGTCCTTTGTACTTCCTATTCCTTCATGGGGACATCTCACCATCTCTTCTGCTCTTGTATGACCGCGAACTGCTTTTCCATCCAATTCCATCGGACTCAGTTCCTCCCTTTCTCTCATTGAAGAAGGAATTGACTCAACCCCACCCTGATGTATCTACAGCATCCCATGTGATGTACAGGTAATCCCAAGGTTCATTACACCTGACCTGCAGGACTGACTGTGGCTAACCCATGGACTGGAAACAGATGAGCCACTTCACACTGTGGAGATAGCATCTGATAGACCACTGTCCCTTTTGACCCTACTAAAGACTTTCATTCAACTTGACACAGACACTGCGCTGGACTATGACAAGCTGCCACCTCTCCTCATGAGTTAAAAAGCCATACAAGCCAAAGGCTGGCCATGTCAAAGTAAGCACAAAGTAAGTGAGAAAGGAAGCTAAGAACAATAAGATGCATCCTGTACAGATGCGTGTTCCTGTGAGAAGCAATAAAGTTCTAAGTGGTCTAAGCTCAAAAGTGTTGTTAGTTGATCCCAAATTAGCAGTGATGATGTGGTGTATGGTTTGGCTATACTGACCATAAATTGAACATTACACAGGTCATTACAGCGCAGTACAGGCCCTTCGGCCCTCAATGTTGCACCAACCTGTGGAATGAATCTGAAGCCTACACTATTTCATTTTCACCCATATGTTTATCCAATGACCATTTAAATGCCCTTAAAGTTGGTGAGTCTACTACTGTTGCAGGCAGGGTGTTCCATGTCCCTACTATTCTCTTGTCCTATATCTATCACCCCTCAATTTTAAAGTTATGTCCCATCGTGCTAGCCATCACCATTTGAGGAAAAAAGGCTCTCACTATCCACCCTATCTGATTATCTTATATGTCTCAATTAAGTCATTTCTCAACCTCTTCTCTCTAACAAAAACAGCCTTAAATCCCTCAGCCTTTCCTCATAAGACCTTCCTTCCATACCAGACAACATCCCAGTAAATTGCCTCTTAACCCCTTCTAAAGCTTCCACATCCTTACTGTAATGCAGTGATCAGAACTGCACGCAATACTCCAAATGCGGCCGCACCAGCATTTTGTACAGATGCTGCATGACCAGCCTGGATAAATGGTGGCAGAGGATGGTCTTCATGGAGAATGGAAAATGGCGAAGACAGAGAAGCAAGCAATATGCATAGAACACAATGAGTGGACAGAGTCTGCATCGTACTGGTACAATGACTGAACCCACACTGCTGGCATCACTCCGCATCGCAAGCTAGCCATCTACACAACTGATCACCCACAGGGAAGGCACATAATCACTCACCACAATAATAGTTTCTTCTCAGTGGAGAGTATCAATTTACAATATAGCCCCTAAAATGTGATAGACACTGTATCTTTGTGACTTGAGCAAGGAATATCAAGAAATGATTACCAAGAATGAAGCAAGGACAAAATAAACATTACTCCATTTCCTACTTACACACTGAATAATTATCAGAACACAGCTCTTAATAACACTCTCCTATTTTCTAGGTTCATTTTGGGCATTTTATTATGGTTCTGTAAATCAAGAAAACATTTTAAAAGTTGCAGCTTTGTCCTTGACTGGGAGTTACTTCTGACGCACTATATCATGAAGCATGAATCAACATAAAGTAGTTAAAGAATGAGCCCAGAGGTACCTCAATTATCCGAAGGACACGGGCGGGGAATATTTTGTTCAGTTAATCAAATGCTGGATAATCGAATGCTGGGTTACATAGTTAGCCAAGCATTGCAACCTTGCAATCTCGATCGGATAATCCGAAATTCAGTTAATCGAATGCCGGATAATTGAGGTTCCTCTGTAATCAGTTTCTGATTTAATAAGATTTAATTTCAAGCTGGAAGTAAATGATTTGTAATTTCTAATAACACTGAGAGGCAAGAGGAAGATTTGATCTCATGATGTTTTCCTAACCCAGCAAATTTCCACATTTCTAAGAAAACAGAAATGAAATATATTATGCAACCTGGATTATTCTAGTCTCCACATTGCACCCAAGGGGCACTACAGAAATGGAATGGAGGTTTACAAAAGTGATACCAGAGAGCAGACCTGTAAATGACAAATGAGAAATACAGATCCAACTTGTCTTGTATATTTTATGCTGGAGGTCCAGTATGTCATTTCAAATCATACAGTCATAGAGATGTACAGCAGAGAAACAGACCCTTCGGTCCAACGCGTCCATGCTGACCAGACATCCTAAATTAATCTAATTCCATTTTCCAGCATTTGGCCCATATCCCTCTAAACCCTTCCTATTCATATAACCATCCAGATGCCCTTTTAATGTTGTAATTTTACCAGTCTTTACCACTTCCTCTGGCAGCTCATTCCATACGTACACCATCCCTCCTCATGAAAACGTTGCCCCTTAAGTCCCTTTTAAATCTTTCCTCTCTCACCCTAAACCTCTAGTTCTGGACTCCCCCTACCCAGGAAAAAGACCCGCCTTTTACCCTATCCAATTCCCTCATGATTTTATAAACCTCTGTAAGATCACCCCTCAGTCTCCAATGCTCCATGGAAAAATGCGCCAGTATTTTGATATTTTTATTTCCTTCTGGGAGAGCTAAGAGGTTATATTTATCCGAAAAGGTTGCACTTGCTAACATTCATTTCTCGAGAAGGGTAAAACAAGGGTAACCTGATAAGGTTATGAAAGGGCTTGATGATGTAGGGGAAACGAAAGCTAGGGGCCACACATATAAGATAGTCACTACTAAATCCAAGAAGAGATTCAAGAGATAACTCTTTACCGAAATAGTGGTTAGAATGTGGGACTACCTTACACTTGGAGCAGTTCAGATGAGAAACATAGGTTAGGTTATGAAGAGGTTAGGGAAATCAAGAGGGAGAAGAGCTGAGGTTGACTCCCAATTTAGCAACATGTTAACATTAGAATTCACATTCCTTGTTTCAAATTCTTTCATGGTTTACCCAAACACTATTTCTTTTACATCCTCCAGCACCAGACCCTCTTCAAATAACACCAAGCGGCTAATTCTAGCCCTTTGAGTATCCCTGATTTTGGCAGTCACGCCTATAGTTGCCTAAGTGTTGGAGTCTGTCTACTCTCTTTCGTCCTTTCAAGCAGACCTTCAGAATTACCATTTTGACCAAACATTTGGTCATCTGCCTTCATTAATATCTCCTTCAGCGTCTTTGTATCAAATTCTGTTTAATAATATCCCTGTGGAGCTCCTTTTACAAAGTTCAGGGGCTATATCAATACAAGTTGTTGGAAGCCAATATCATTATATGCATATCACATATAGTAGAAGGACTAGATACTTAATACACCGCCAAAAAGGCGGAATACCTTTATATCTGCTCTCGTCTCTGCTGTGAAATATGTGGGTTAATGCCCACACCAGAAACCTCAGAACGTCATCTTGGTTGACATTTCATAGTGCCATTGAGGGAGCATCAGAGATGTCACCTCTCAGGTGAGACATTAAGCCGAGGTCCTGTCTGCCCTGTATAAAATAGAAAGATTGCAGTTATATTCCACTTTTCATCACCATCAGACAGCCAATGAAGCACTTTTTAATGTCACTGTTGAAAATTCAGCAGCTAATTTATACTTAGAAAAACCCCACAAGCAGCAAGCTGACAATGACAAAATTAGATGTTTTCTGAGGTGCTGACTGAGTGATCAATATTGTCCAGGGCCCTGGGAAAATTCCCCTGCCCTTCTTCAAAATAGTGCCATGGATCTTCTGTACCTACCCAAGTTGGCCTTGGTTCAGCATCTCACCCAAAAGGCAGCAATAATACACAACACTGGAGTGTTAACCTTGAGTTTTGTGCTCAAGCTCGAAAGGATGACTTTAACTTTCTGCACGAGTCAATATTGCTACCAACTGAGCCATTGCTGAGACAGCCCTGATGTGGACATGAAAGATCCCATGTCTCTCTTTGAAGAGAAAAGAGAAGGAGCATTTTTCTGGCGTGCTGCCCAATATTTATAGCTGCTCTATTTCCATACATTATGACACTTCAGAAGTATTTCACTGTCTGTGTAGCATTTTCAGATGCCCTGAAATGTATAATTGAAGTCAAGTCCTTTGCCATTTAAACTCACTTGCTTGTTATTCAACCTAAACTAATGTTATAAAAAGCCAGGTCAGTCAGTTTCACCATCATGATGGGAAATCTTTCATAAATTATAATCCTGGACAAAATTAAGTTACTTATAAGATCATAAGAAATTCAAGCTAAAGCTTCAACAGCCATTAAGCTGTTGACCCTGCTCTGCCAATCAATACAATCAACACTGATTTGATGTGGCCTTAACTTCATTTTCCAGTATACCCCAATAACCTTTAACTCCAATCAGAAATCTGTCTACCCTCAGCTCTGAATATACTCAAGGACCCAAGGTCCATTGATCTCTGTGATGCAGAATTCCAACTACAAAGGACCCTCTAAGAGTACAAAGTTCCCCTCAATTTAGTCTTAAATTGGAGACATCTTAACTTTATATTGTAACCCCTAATTCTAGATTCCTCAGGAGGGAAATCTTATGAGCTAAATCCTACATTTTTTTGTCTAAGTATCAGTTTCGCTAAATTTCATGAAGGGTTTCTCTCCATGGTGACAAGTGCATTCTCTTGATGCATACCAAACTACCTACCCTGCCCCAACCTCACCCTTCTCATCCACTTCTATCACCTGCTATACCCAAAACAACTTGGAATCCCAGGATGTCCTGGTATGGATCATCATGCCTAGTGCAGGTGCCATCTTTGAAAACCCATTGTGCACCAGAGGATGCCATGCACAGTTCCTGACACTCACTCCAGATATGACAGAGAAGGGATATTTGGGCCCCGCCTTGCAGGCTGGAATCTAGCAGTCTTGCAGGAATGGGGGGTGGTGCAGAAGTGGGATTTCCTCTTCCCCCCCCCGGAACAGCAGTGGAGGTCATGACACCAAAACTTGCCTGGAGGTTGCCATCTGACAGTACAATTTCAGTCGACTGGGGGAATTCACAGCACTGTAGGGAAAAAGATCAATTACCTTCTTTGCTATGCCACCATAAGTGGCATTACCTTCTCTCAGATATCTCATATTCATTCTACCTCTGTTACTGTACCCACCTCCCACCAAGGCTCATGCTCTACCACTCTCACTATTGCCTGCAACATCTTCCCTCACTCACTCTCACCCATCTCAACACCCAACACCACTAACCCTGCATGCCCTCTGCACTGCCCACTCACTCATGACAACTCCCACCTCCACCAGCAGTGACAGCTGTGCCACCCGTTTTCATCTCCATTAATTCCAGTCTCTCATCCCAGGAGGAAAACATCCCACAACAGAACAGAAGGAGCCAAGATGCATAGTGTACTGCCTGACATTTCGCTCCTCACACCTCATGAAGAGAGGATCCTGACTTTGACTGCTCTGAGCAGCTGACTGACCGTATTCAAGCAACAATACTGCTACTGGACTGTGTAATGCTTAGTATAGCAGGACCCCTTGAGTGATGGCTATCAATCTTGACTTGACTGAGGCCAGCTAACAACCATGATAAGCTTCCTGGCTTTGTGCCTGTTCCAAACATCAAAGAAATACAGCAGTTGGTGTGGTATTTCTGGCTGAGGGACCAAAGTGCGTAAGTGCAAAGCAAGGCAGGATGCTTTGAACACTCATGTAGGTTAAAAGTGAGGGATGACTAATAGGATTGAACTTCAAAAAGGTCAGCAGCGACTGGATGGGGTGAATGGTTTCCTGTTGTGCTGGACTATCCTGTGATAGACTACAATATGGAACGCTCATCTGTCCCAGCATCCTTAGAAGTGAGCTAAAATGAAGTAGAGATGATGGATGTTGTGTGCGTCTAAATAGGTATTAATACCAAAGTGCATCAAATAAATGTGGAGATTCTAACTGATTAAAGACTTAACAACCATCTAGTTGTGTTCAATAAGTTCACATCAGTTGTATGACCCTTTGAACTGATACATTGTGTGTAATATATCCTCCCTCACCAGCACATGAAGAAGGAGCAGCACTCTGAAAGCTTGTGCTTTCAAATAAATCTGTTGGACTATAAGCCAGTGTTGTGTGATGTTTGATTTCATCAAATAAATGACTGACAACAGCTCATTATTCATAATCCTATGCCCCAGTGTGAATCAGCAAGAATCTCAGCAAGGGATGGTGTATGGGTATCAGCAGTATCAGCAAAGGGTCATTTTCGGTGTAAAGAACAAATTCCCCCTCTACTCTTCTATATTGCTGATGAATGGAAATGAGAATTATTTCTGGAAGATTACAAGTGAAATTCTGTACTTTAGATGATTTGGGTTTAATTTAGATCCCTTTTGGCACACAGTCAGTTTGGTAACTTCATGCCTGAGTTTTACTCCACATTCTGATACTCCACATTCACATTAAATGGCATTAGCAACACATTAAGACAGATTGTGTTGTTTAATTTGTCTCTTTGAGTATACTGTGAATAAGAAACATATGTCTTTTAGCAAATCTGTTCCAGTTCTTATAAAATAATGTTATTTTCAAGATTTGAAATACAATTGGCATTCAAAGCAACTGGCTCAAAGCCAACCTCCAACCAGCACTATGTAAGGCCCTAACACTAACCCAAAGTGTTGCACAGCATCATGTTGACATGTGTCTTTTCAAGCATAATTCAAGAGAGCAAATCTACATGTACAAGGTTCTTCTTAATGTCACTACAACCCACACATAGCTCAAGGGCAATGATGAAGTCCAATGTAAACTGCTACACCTTGCTGTTTTAGGCTTGTCCCCCCACGTGAGAATTTAACATGCATTCTCCCCCATCTCTTGACATGATGAATATACTAAAGGTTTAGGAATTACCTTCTGTCTATTTATGAATAGACATTTATTTAAATCTCTTTATTCAAATTCAGGCCAAATAATTCATTCTGAGTTCAGTTACTGGTGCACCTTACCATAAATAAAAGTGAAAGCCTTGCACGTTAACTGACATCCAGAAGAGGTCAGAGTGGGTGGTACAAACTTGAGGCTGAGTGTAAGTTGAATATTATAGTTTCCCTACCAGTACAGGTTTACTGCTCCAACAATTTTAGCTGTGCCCCTCAGAGAATAATTTCATGTACTCCACTCAATGTACGTGACGGGTGGGCGGGGAAGCTGTTACATGCAAATCTTAAGGGTAAACGCCATCCCCCACGAAAAAAAATGTAACTTTATACAAGGTCTGTTAAGCATTATTGAACGCGATGTGTAATTTTCTTTGCACAACATATTACACAAGACAAATGCAATGGGTGAATCAGAGATTGTTTCCTTCTGTCTCGCTCCCAGCTCCGTCGCAATGTTTTATTTTTTAAATTGCAACATTGAAAAAATACATATTTTTGAAATCTCCAAGTGATTTAATATGTATCCAGATGTTGCCACCTTGAGCCCTGTGTGCGTGCACCCAAGGCATAAGCGGTAACAAAACAGCTCAGCTCCGGACGACGGTGTTTTCTGAAGCTATTTACAACAGTAAGAGAGGGAACGCTGTATCTAAGGAAATATACACATACATACACAGTGATCCCTGTCCCTTCAAATCTCCAACAGACATGCCAGAGCAAATTAACTAACGCTCCACACCCAGAAGGGTAAGGGACCGATATCGGTATCCAATTTCCTTTCTCTGTCTCGTACATACATACAAACACAGAGCTCTCGATGCATTCCCCCCCCCCCCCTTTACATTATACTTACAGAGCAGTTCGTTTCCTCAAAACCGCTTGTATAAATTCACTCCCCATTGCAACAACAAAACAATCCGCTTCGCTAAATATGCAACAGTCTCTTGAGAAACGAAATCTCTTTTTACGGTTTATGGTAAGAATGTATCTCTGGTCAACCAATCACCCAGCTCCGTGTATTGTGATATTTATTTTTAAAAATGCAACTTGCGAGTATTAAGCTGGTTCTGCGTGTATGTGTGTGTGCATCATTTGCAAAGACGTAAGCAGTTTGCGTGACACTTCACATAGATGCACCTCGTAATCGTTTATAATCGTTTTATACACGAGCCTAATAAAAATACTAAACGTTGCTTTTTGCAGAAACCGCCAACTTACCGAAGCGCCTTTTATTAGGAACAAATATACCAATGCAGAGAGACAGAAAAAAAACACGCCTTGGGTTCCGTTGACTTGAATTAACTTTGTAGCTTGTTTGTGTTCAGTTCTGTTGGTATAAGATGCTATCAATAAAAAGCAAACAGCGGTTGCACAGTATGTGCCTAGTGGGGAGAAGGTTACAAGTTGACGATTACATTACTCTACAATATTTCCCCTGTTGTTTAATTTCTTGCATTAAATTACTGACGTATGCTGCAACCAGGCAGAGGAGTGATAGGGGAATATGAGTCAAGCTCAATTTGTTCAGTGTAGTCACGCCTCCTCCACTGTACTGATCGCTGACTATCAATATTAACAATTCAGAAACGCAGCTATGTATCAGACAGCAATTTTTTTTCTCTCTCAAATTACCCTTTAGCAATTGTACTAATGCTACTAAACCCCAAATTAATTTACTAAAACTGCAAATCCATTGATTCAATAATATAATGCGAGTTGTACTTTTTGCTTCTGAAAAACAAAAGCTTGCACTTTTTAAAATGTATTAAAATAAATTTAAGCGTTATGAAGGTGAAATATAGTCATAAATCCATATCAAAACGGAGAGCATTAAGATTATGAAGGATACATGGAACATTTTACTCTGCCTGTTATTTCTGTTATTGTTCTCATCATTAATTCCTATTGCCATATCTATAATAGCTATAGGTAGGAGAGTATAATTACATTGTTACATGTTTACATAGGCAATTTCCATTCAAATGTGATCGTAAATACTGTCTCAATGAATAGTGGAAGCTGATTTAATAGGAAATCTCAAAAAGGGATATGATTTGGAAAACAAAAGAAATTGCAGGGAAACGTGCAATGAGCAGTCAGAGATATACACCTTGAAACAAAGAAAGATAGAAAATAGGAACAGGAATAGGTAATTCAGTCTTTCAAGCCTGCTCCAGCATTCAGTATGACCATGGTTGGTCATCCTTCTCAGCATCCTCTTTCTACTTTTGTCAGAGTTTTGGATAGCTCAGTTGGTTAGATTGTACTGTAGAGTGATATAAACCGTGTGGATTCAGTTCCAATTCTGGCTAAGTTTATCACAAAGTTCCTGCCTTCTTCACCTTGCCCCTCACCTGAGTCATGGTGTCCCTCAGGTTAAACCCACCACCGGATGCCTCTCGCTAATGAGAGACGGGTCCACTGTGGCCTTACTTGCTTTCTCCCCATACCCTTTGGTTTCCTTTAAACATAAGAACTATATCTATCTCCTTCTTGAAAATATTCAATTTCTGGCCTTCACTGCTTGGTGTGACAGAGAATTCCATAGATTAACCACGCTCTAGGTGAAGAACTTACACCTCATCTGGGCCTAAATCCTAATATTCTTATACCTTATGTTCTTAGACTGTGATCCTGATGAAACAAACTGATAGTTCTTGCAAAGAATTTGCACCAGCACTTTGGGTGAAGCCAAATCATCTCCCTCTATGTTTCTATACAACAATAAGATGATGACTTAATTACAAATGTCCACCTCAAATTTGTGATTCTTGACCTTAATCACAATTCCTCATGGTCTTGATTTCCTTTTACACCAAGCAGGAGATGCAGAATGTTAATATTTTTGTTGTACAAAATTAAGTGCCGAGGATTGCATTAAATTCTGTTGTAGTTGCAATGAACTAAGATTGTGTTTGATTAGCACCCTACTGCATAGGAAATAAACTGAGTACAAAATTAGCATCTGTTTAACAATGATAGTGTTGGAGAATATTAGCTGTCACTGGATTATAATATTCTAACTAAAGTCCATAAAATGTATGGTTTATATTAGGGCAATATTGTTATGATTCCATACCAGAACACCAAATTTATGTTAGGATCCAGCTAAGGACCAGTCATGCTTTTTTAAAGTAGTCAAAGTGTAAGATTCCAGGGATTTTCTAAGAGAACAAAGCCACAAGATTCCACACTTTTGAACAAACTATGTGCTTTATAGAACAGTAATACAATCTACTTCACGTAATCTGAGGCAAATGTGGGGAAGAAACTGTTATTGAACACCCCACAGAGCTTATCAAATAGTAAATACGATCAAGACAGAATTTTCAGCCATTTGACCCCAGTGCCCACACTCAGATGCCAGTGAGACAGTGGGATATCAAATTTCATTAAAATTCACAAGGGATTCCAAAGGATTTTCTAAGGGTTTTTGACAATCGGGCCTTAAACCTCTTTCAAAAATAGTTTAGTTATGGACTATTTCACTGAGTGTTCATGTTCTAGTTGATTAGCCTCCTTTCCTGAGACAATGCTCCTCTCAATTCTGGAAACTGCATTCCAGAATTTACTCATGAGCAGGATTCCAGCTTTTCACCAATAGCTGGATTTACCTACCTCATACTACCCTGTATTTATATCCAGTTAACCACCTGTTGAAGAGGCAGTGCTCCGAAACCTAGTGCTTCTAAATAAATCTGTTGGACTGTAACCTGGTGTTGTGTGATTTTTAACTTCGTCCACCCCAGTCCAACACTGGCAGCTCCAACTCATTTATTCAGCTGCATTAAGCAACTCAAATAATCCCTTCTTGAACCATAATTGCACAGAATTATTCAACTATTCTTGGTACTTCTTCTTTTGAGCCCCAACACACAAAATCAGTGTAGCTCGATTGCCTTCTCAGCAGTCCAGCTGAGCAACAGCATAGTTAAAACATAATCTGCCTGCCTTCCTGTACCCCACTACTTACTGCCCGTGTTCTCTGAACTACTCTTCAGCAGCTCTTGAACTATTTTGATTGACCAACTGAAAATAACGCAACAAACTCTATCCTTATTCCTAGGCAGATTTGAGTGTAGCTATGTGTTGGAATACTTGATTCCCTGAATATTACAATTCAGAGTTACTGCCTTTACATAGATCAAATAGATATAGCAAAAGAAATTCATTACAATGTGTACTAATGTTGAAATTTGATACTAAAGCCCTAAACATGGTCTCTGGTCTATTAAACAACTATTTATGCCTATTTATTGTCAATTGAATTTTAATATTTTTTCCAGTTTGACACACTTTCAGCAAAGTTCATCTGGACCTGTTATCGAGTTAGACATGAACTATGGAGAACATTTAAATATTACATTGGAGGACTCGTAAAAACCCATTGAACAGCATTTCCGCCATTCAGCTCGACACAAATTGACTTAACTCTACCATTTAGTTTTTGATGCTATATGATTAAATTCAAGGCTTGCCTTTTGCCAATTATTTGAAATTATCACAGTGGCTCAGCGGTTAGCACTGCTGCCTCTCAGTGCTAGGGACCTGGGTTCAATTCGTGCCTGGGGCAACTGTCTGTGTGGAGTTTGCACATTCTCCCTGTGTCTGCGTGGGTTTCCTCCCACAGTCCAAAGATGTGCAGGTCAGGTGAATTGGTCATGCTAAATTGCCCATAATATTAGGTGCATGGGGGGGGTTGCTCTTTGGAGGGTCGGTGTGGACTTGTTGGGCCGAAGGGCCTGTTTCCACACTGTAGGGAATCTAATCTAATCTCTATTTTGATTGTGGTTTGACAACATTTTGAATTTTCCAACTTTTGCAACCACTTCCTCCCCAAATCTTCCTTGAAATTTGAGTGGTTTTATTCTACCATCTTCCATTGTGGCATCTCAAAGCTCACTTCGCTTTTCTTCAGCTCTCCCTCCCATCATACATGATTGTCTAGCTGAAAGAAGATCTTCTTTCCAGCTTCTACCAATGTAATTCTTAAGTTTGCCACTAGAAGCCATATGAGAGCCATGGGCTAAGAAGTTAATAGATTTCCAAGAGGTTGAGAGATCTTGCAGCGAAGTGGATAGTATCCCTGCCTTTGGTCCAGGAGCTCAGAGTTTGAGTCCTACTCAGGACTTGATAGCCGAGGAATAAGCATTTTATAACGTTGCTATACAGGTTGATTATCGATTTGCAAATCATTTCCATAAGCATCAATGTCAGGAAGTAAGTGGTCAACCATTTGCTGAAAAGAATATTTGAACTCTACTTCCACTATCCATAGCTTCAAATTGCAACATATATGTAAAAGTGCATTTTGCCAAAGGAACTTGGACTCCCTAAGTAGATTGTAGTACATTATTCCCACCAGAGAGTTTGCCTTCCTCTACCTTTCTTCTGTATAGCTGTTAGCATTGCTGATCAGGATGAAGTTTGGAACTCATGTGAAAATTAGATTGCTGGAGAAGTGTAAAGAATGATTTACAATGTGGCACCATAACTGGTGTGTGTTTTAATTTGCTGAATTATGCTTAATCCTCTGTAATTTAGCATTAGCTACTTGGCGTCCCGACTGGAACAATGTACACAGAATTTATTTCTTACCAGTTGATTTGCATCATCTTCTGAAATTTCATTTAGAAACAAAGGGCCCCACATGGATAGTACCATCATAGATAGTCAAAATAACTGCATTAAGCTACCATGCCATTTGGGTTTTTCAAATGAGTTAGCCAGAATGTGGTTCAAGACTTAGAACAGATATAATAGAAGCCTTGTTTTGACATGCACCTGGATGTACACATAAAATTCAGCATCAGCAGACATAATTTTATGAGATCTGTGGCATTTCCATTAATTACAAGGCAACTTCAAAGCACTATTTGTGCATCTGAAGGCAATATAATTATCTTTATTCACAGAAATGGATACAGCTATACAAACAATAAGATGGTTTTCATGATAGAGAACTGTGCAAGTTAATTCTTGTTTTCCTGCAACTAGTCATGGTAAACAATCAAACACTTAACAATTATTCAGCAAGGGAGAGAATCAGCATGTGACAGTAGGGTCCCACTCCAAATAAGGGTCTGCAGAGTGCTTAGAATAGAGTATGTATGTTAAAGGAACAATTTTGATGTTTGAACTGCTTCACAATATATCGCAACAAAGCTGACAAAATAATTCCAATATGTTACACACAACATAAAGGTTAGTAAGCAAATAATATGTTAAAAATAATTCATAAAAGAAGTAGGTGCCAGATCAGGACCACTTTTTTCAACATATTCAAATGTTATGGATTTTATATACTAAAAACAATTTATTTTTCCAAGATAAGGTTATTTGGGGAATAACTTATAATTAATTAGAGATAATTATCGAACTGAGCATCATTAGAGTGCCTCATTAGTACAGTTTTCATTCATCATACTTTTAAAGGGTTAATTATATCTGAACTCTGTACTTGCTGATTGAAAGTACATGATGGTTGTGGCTTGCCAGCACCAGTGATGCATTTCTGAATATGAATCTAACCCATGGAAAGATTGGATAGGAGAGTAAAGCATTTTTCAAGATTTGAATATTGTGTACAAATTATGCAGCACACACATTCATGCTGAAATGCTTGATTCTAATAATGAGAAGCATGCAGTGACTTGTTTACAAAACATAGCCAGTCTTAAGAATGTTAACTTCAAGATTACTCTTGCTATTTTTTCCAGTATCTCTTTTTAATTTAACGGCACTCAGACAAAATGTTTTGTCATATGCACCAACTTGTTAATTGTAATTACGTTGTAGATTGCAGTCTTATAATGTCCTCTCAAACCAAGTTGATATTTAAATAGAACTGAGTTTATCACTTTAAATAATCTTAGCTTAGATTGACAAAATAAATGTTTTTTGTTGCTAGAAATACATCTGTTGCAGGGGGATTCAGACCTAAAAAAGGATCTTTTATGCCATTTTTTTGTTAATGACTATGGTCCTAACTGCCAACTGTATGTTAACTGAGAGTTTAATTTTATACAATTGCTGGACTGGGGGATTCACTTGACCTTCAACATATAGGAACATAATAAAACTGTGATTGTTGGATTTCATGATATATTTTAAAACAGTGTTTCTGTAAATAAAAGCTTATAAACACGCAAAGGTTAGGGTCCAGTTATATCTTTTACCATCTGCTAATTAGTGACTCGTTCCTGGGCTGCATTTTGCAGTCTAGGATTAATGAGTTACTTCCCACAGAGACAGTGTATGCAATAATTGAAATAGGTACAGTAGATTCTCACCAGAAACACTTCAATGTGCAATTCCAGCAGAAAACACCATACTGAGATCAAAAGTGAGAGTGTACCTTGGCCATTGCTCTCTCTAGGCAAGTGATGTTAACACATTCTTTTAAACACACAAATTTGCATTCTGGCCAAGATGATCTAATTAAGCATATGCAGAGGGATTTTCATCTTGGTTAGCAGAAACCATAAATCATTCACACAGGGGAATTTTGCCCAGTATCTGACAAGGCCAATTGAGAGAAGCAAGGATCTTTATGTTCCTCATTCTAAATGATAGCTTCTCTGTAACAGGCATCTATTCCTAAAGACTTAACAGATTATGAATACACCATGGAATACATCGTACGTGTTGTGCTGGGATAAAAGCAGGTTGTCAACTCTGAAATATTCCTTTGAAATAGTATTTCAAACCACTTGCTCCTCACACATCACACCATTGTCCATTTATCAGATGCATTGTCTGCCGATGCCATTTGGAAGGGGATTCCTTTTTGTCCCAGTTAGATCAATCTTAAACTGTTTACAAATCAGATTAATTCTTTCATCACCAATACATTTATTAAAAAAATAATTGAATGCTGTAGATACAAGAGTAGGTCAGAGTCTGGGAATTTTTCAGTGAGTATCTCACCTCCTGACCCCATCCACAAAGCACAGGAACATCAGAGAATAATATACCACACTTGCCTAGTAAATGCAGTTCCAACAACCCTCAAGAAGCTGACCACCACCCAGGACAAAGCAGCCCACTTGATCAGCACCACATCTGTTATCTCTAACCCTCGCTCCTTTCATCACTGACAATCAATGGCAGTGGTACATATTGTTTACAAGCTGCACAAAGGATCCTTCAAAAGTGCCTTCCAAATTGCTCAAAATCAACTGTGGTTGTGTGAATCAGGTCTCTCACATGCCTGACACCAGACTTTATGGCTGTGTTCTACTTGGACCTTGATCATGAGGAGGACCACAGAAATGTCATGAAAGTGTCCCTGAAGAGGTTCCCATCAATTTCTGGCTTGCGACTAACCAAACTGAAAAAAATTTATTCAGGAAGGGACCAAACATATTGAGAAACATGATTGGAATGACACAGCTGAGGCATCAGAGAATACACAGAAACATGTTATCTACCCAACCCATCAAGCACCAAATGTCCTGCATGTTTCAGATTTTACAGATCGTACATTGAACTCGTCAGTCATTGTTGACCGCCCTTCCCAAACTGAGTGGAAGCAACTCATCCTTAATCCTGAGAGACTACTTGAGAAGAAAGGGGAGAAACCCGCAAACTCCACCACTTTAGAAGGACAAAGGAAATATGTACGTGGAAGCATCACCAAATATAAGTTCCATCCAAGTCACCGACCATGCTGACTTGGAATTATATCACCATTTTTCACATACAAAATTGAGTGAGTCGTTCCCTAAAAGTTATGTGATTGTACGATATGGACTGCGGATATTCAAGAAGGTAGTTCACCACCTCCTTTTCAAGGTTAATTAGGAATGGATGTTCCTGGCATAGCCAGGAATGCTCATATCTTATGAACAAAAGAATACACTCAAACAAAATATTTTCAAAAACACTATCTTATTTAATTGGTGCATCACCATCACCCCTGCCCCACATGAACTGGCTCTGAGCTGCTGCTCACAGTAATGTGGAAATTAGGTTTTCAGGACAATCCTGGAACATTAGCAATCCTTGGCATAAATTATACCTTGACTTGTGGTCACGTCATCCAAAAGAATCCAGTAAGTGAGTTGGGTTTATGAGTCATAAGCTTATACTTAGACAACATAAGAACATTTATGAAAATATGACTCAGACTTTAGATGTTAATAATATTGGCGAATGATAAAATGGCCACTGACGAAGTCAATATGGAAGGTGGTAAATATGATTGAGTTCAGGCCTGTTTTCCAACCAGTTTTCCTTCAAAGCCTATTCTGTTTGATGGTGAATTTAAAAAAATAGTGGAGTTTATCATTATTCTAAATACAGTAAAGTGCTTATTTCTACAACAGAAAGAAAACTGATTAACTTACATTTTTCATATTCTAGCCTGGATGTTTTTATAATTGCTATAAATTTAACAGCTCAAATTTCTTTTTAGTCATTTTTTAATTATTAAAATTTAATCATTTGCACATGTATTTGAATAGATTTTCTAGAGTTCTGGAAAAAGTTTTCAGTCACTTACATTTTAAAATAGAGTTATACTGGAACAGATTAGTCACTGCTTTTATAATTAGTTGTCTAAATATGTACGATGAGCTGGTTGGCAGACTCCTAAATAAAAATGGATTGCTTTTAGGGAATTTTTGCCCTGGCCTTCACTCTCTGGTTTCTCAATAATTCAGCCAGCATACAACAATATAAAGCTGCCGCATGAAGGCAGAGAGCTGACTGTCAAACTAAAGAACATGTCACCAAGATCTGGTTTGATTTGTTCAGACAATGTTATCATTGAATGATTCCTTTTCCAGTTGTAAGAATTCTTTGTTTCCCCACCACGCCTTTCCAATGTTTTGTTTTGAAGATGGGGGAAAAAATGTACAGCTTATGACAGCTTCCTCCAACTATGGGCAGTACTGAAATATATCGTGTACTATTGGGGTATGTATTTTTTATACACACAAGAATTTGTCTGCTATCTATGCCCTTGCACAGACTCTGGCCTCTTTCCCTATTAAATTGTGCTAAGTGCATTTGAGTGTATAATCCCTTTGTGTTGGGATTTTGTACCGTAGTCAGGCCCACCATCTTGCAGGCTCAGCATAAAAAAATGAAAAAATTTATTAGCAGAGGACCTCAGTATCCTGCAGTGCTCTAATCTACTCTCAGAGATTAGTTTGCTAATTAAAAACAAAAAGAAAAGACCACCTATTTTCAATAATGCCAAGTAAATACACTGCTTAGAACAGGAACTTCACTGCTTGAGTGACTCATTACGAGGCAAGGTACTTGGCCTTTATTAAATCCCCTGAAGGCTTGTTTAAATACACACAGGCATAAAAAAACAACAAATACCTCAAAATCAAACATTGAGAGTGGCTCTAGACAGCACTGGAGCTCATTAAATTTTAAATCTATTAGTTAATACAGAGCTACTCATTCTACAACCGTGTTTCCTTAGAAGTGACCTATTTTTCGTCATGAGATAGGCACTCGAGTTAACAGATGCTTATCTTGTAATCTGTTTTCCTGCAAGCAGTTCAAACACTGGTATTTAAATCATTTAAAGATACCAAATGCCACTGCATTACATTAAATTTTGTGTGTGCTGGCTTGTTATGATGACATTAAAGTAGAATACTTATTTTTCCATATCCTCACCAATCCACTGTTCTGCATTGCAAATTCCACAGGTTAGACCAATTAAGCTTCAGGCTATGTAGATTTACACTGAGTCAGTCACGAGTGGGAGGGAGAGGCAGCAATCAATATTTTCTGGAAATAAAAATAAATACAGGACGTTCACTTCTAGGCCCAGAGGCAACCATTATGCATTAACAACCATTTACAGCCTACCAGCTGTAATCTAATTAATATATAAGACCATTTGGGAAATCCAGTACGAACTCACTAGCTGTTCATATCCTCCCCATGAAAACAAAAATTGTTGGAATCAAACATGCTCAGAACAAAGACAGCAGTTAAATCAAAGCTGTTTAGCAGCTTTTAATAAGTGAAATTCCTCTCAGTTGAATAACTGAGTGGGCTTCTTGTTACTGGAAATTGAAATGCATTACATTCGGGTGAGGGGGAGAGAGCTGATTCTGGAGGAACAAGTAACGATTGTCATTCTTTCCTATCCTCAATGTACTTACTCCTGCAGCCAAGAAATCTCCTTGAAATGTTATTTCTTTTTATGTCTGATGATAAGTGAGATTTGATGGATGTGTGTGTATATATGCTATGTATATAATAAAAAATGACTGTAGACTGCCAGAAAAGCACAGTTAATATTCAAGGGGACCTTGTCCTTTTTCCAAAATATCTTGCAAGATGCTATTTTCAAAGCTCTTTAAATAGAGGTCTATACAAAGGCAGGATTGGTGGCACAATAGCATGATCACATCATTGACGTATCCATGTGATAAATGTTTAAAGTCAAATGGAAAAAAAATGCATGGTTGCAAATGTCTTGCCTGTCATCTCAGCCAGCAGCCAAAAGAGCAGATTTGGAGCAGAATTCGCAGAGAGCTTTGTCCTTGGCTGTTTGACTTTAAATATGGCTATGAAATAAACTATCAGAAAAGGCACACATTCAGAGTGCACATGAAGTGACTGAGTTGACTTCATCCTCTATGGGGACAGTTATACTCCACAAATTACAACTTGCTACATGTCGTGGATGTCAAAAGAAAATCCATAGAACATAGAGAAAAGTCACTTGGATCATTGTGGCTGTAATGGCTTGCTTTGAAATAGCTACCTCATTCATTCCATTCCCAGTTCTATCCCTATAGACATGCATTTCTTCCCCTTCAAATACTTATCCAGATCCCTTTTAAAAGCTACCATTGAAACTGCAACCATCGCCCTTTCACACAGAACATTCCTGATCATAACAACTTGCTGCATAAATAAATTTATCCTCATTTTGCCACCAGTTTTTTTTTGCCAAATATGCTAAGTCTGTGTCTTTTAGTTACCTACCCTCCTACCAGTGGAAACAGTTTTGTCCTAACTACTGTACCAAAACCATTCATAATTTTGAACAACAACCATACACTCATCATTATATTGTTTGAGAAAAATGAATAAAATAACCTAAATCTAACTTCTTTAATTCAGGATATTTTATCCCAACACTTTAATAGTAACTTTCAAAAACAAACTGCAGTAAAATTGAAGGACCACATTCTAGGTCATCATTATCTTCATCATCTTTACTCACATCAAGCCGTGTTCACTCATGTGCTCACTGACCTACATTGGTCCCTGGTTTAGTATTGCTTCAATCTCAAAAATCCCAGTCTTGTTTTGCAATCCCATAAGAGCCTCACCCATTCCTTTATCATTCCTATATTCCTTTAAGTCAATGTAATCTATTTGTGGGGTCTTCCTTGTCACAAATTGACTGCTGGGTTTTCCTACATTAAAGCAGTGATTAATCTTCAGACATACCTCTTTGGCTGAAATGTGTTTTGCGACATCTGGAGGTTATGGAAGGTAGATAAATGCAAACCCTTCTTTGTACAGCATGTTAATTTGGAGATCAGATTTTGAGGCATTGATCAACTTCACTTGTGAAAAGTTTTGTGACCAGGAGAATTCATTTGAAAAGAATATTGTGGAATTACGAGACAGGTCTCTCAGTACCTGAAAAAAGAAACATGAAGCTATTATGTGTGGAAGCTTGAAATACTTAAGCTGAAGCTTCTTGATGATTACATTTAATCAGCAGCAAGAATCCTCAACCATGTGTTGTTGCTCAGATGGAAGTAACTACTGTTCACTCATAATGGTGGAGTTGTGCAGTATGCAAAGAAAACCACGTGCCTGTAAACATGCTTAGCACTACACTGTAAAACTTGTTGGGGACTGTCCTGGCAGCAGTAACATTACTTGAGACATAGAGTCGTACAGCATCAGAACTGATCCTTTGGTCCAACTTGTCCGTGTCGACCAAGTTTCCTAAACTAAACTAATCCCATTTGCCTGCATTTTCCCCATAGCCTTCCAAACTCTTCCTATTCATTTGCCTGTCCAAATGTCTTTTAAATGTTAGAACTGAACCTGCATCTACCACTTCCTCTGACAGTTCATTCCATGTGTGAACCACTCTCTGTGTGAAAAAGTTGCCCCTTAGGTCCCTTTTAAATCTTTCTCCTCTCACCTTAAAATTACGCCCTCTAATTTTGAACTCTCCAACCCGAGGTAAAAGTTGATCAAATGAACTGATTGCTTGACAATGTTTCTGATGGTGGCATGGCTTGTCTTTGTGCCTGTTTGGAATAAAGTTTGTAGAGTGGAGTGCCCAGGGCAAGAGTCATGAGTCCTGCCAGGATCATGGGTACAGATCCTTGTGATGTTCTGCTAGAGGTCTCAAACCAGCTGCTCACTGAGAGAATGAGAATGCTTTGATTCATAAAAGTGCCTCATGAGGAATTGTGACTGCAGTCGAGAGCACATTGCAAGGCAAGCATCTGGAAGAATGTTTTGGTTGCTCCTCCACTGAGAATCTTGGTCTCCTGCCTAACACAGTATTGGGTTGGACACTGGAAGGTGTGGTCAATGAAGATTCTGGTTTCATATAATCAAGGATCACATCCATATAGACAACCAGAAGCAGTGTTAGCCATACCCTTGGGGCTTGCACTGTGACTGCAGCATGTTAGAGAGCTCAGTGATTCTTTGTGGATGTTGGTTTGCTCACTGAGCTGGAATGTTCCTTTTCAGATGTTTTGTCGCCATATTAGATAATATTATCAGTGAGCCTCCAGATGAAGTGCTGGTAGCATGGCCCACTTTCTATTTATGTGTTTAGGTTTCCTTAAGTTGTTGATGTCATTTCCTGTGGTGACATAATTTCCTGTGGCAATATCATTTCCTGTTCTTTTTCTCAGGGGGTGGTAAATGGGATCCAAATCAATGTGTTTGTTGATAGATTTATGGTTGGAATGCCATGCTTCTAGGAATTCTCATGCATGTCTCTGTTTGGCTTGTCCTAGGATGGATGTGTTGTCCCAGGTATAGTGATGTCCTTCCTCATCTGTGTGTAAGGATACTAGTGTGAGTGGGTAATGTCTATTTGTGGCTAGTTGATGTTCATGTTTCCTGGTGGCTAGTTTTCTGCCTGTTTGTCCAATGTAGTGTTTGTTGCAGTTCTTGCAAGGTATTTCGTAAATGACATTAATTTTGCTTGTTGTCTTTATAGGGTCTTTCAAGTTCATTAGCTGCTGTTTTAGTGTGTTGGTGGGTTTGTGGGCTACCATGATGCCAAGAGGTCTGAGTAGTCTGGCAGTCATTTCTGAGATATCGTTGATGTAGGGAGAGTGGCGAGGGTTTCTGGATGTGATTTGTCTGCTGGTTGGGGTTTGTTGCTAAGAAATCAGCGGGCTGTGTTTATTGGGTACCTGTTCTTTTTTAATACACTGATTTTCCTCTGCTCTGCGTAGTTCCTGTGTGCTACAGTGTGTTGTGATGCGTTGAAATAACGTTTTAATGCAGCTTTGTTTGTGGGCGTTGGGATGATTGCTTCTGTAGTTCAGTATTTGGTCAGTATGTGTTGTTCCCCATTGGCTGTTTGCTCTACTGCAACACCTAGGAATGGCAGTTTGTTATTGTTTTCCTCCTCTTTAGTGAATATTCTGCCAGGAAGAGTATTATTGATAGTCTTGAAAGTTACTTCTAATTTATTTCGTTTAGTGAGAACGAAGATGTCATCCACGTAGTAGACCCAAAGTTTGGGTTGGATGGTTGGCAGACTTGTTTATCCAAGTCTCTGCATTACTGCCTCTGCTAAGAACCCTGATATCGGAGATCCCATGGGTGTTCTGTTGGTTTATCTGTAGGTTTTGGTGTTGAAGATGAAGTGAGTGGTGAGGCATAGGTCCCCTAGCTTGATGATATTGTCCTTGCTGATGAAGTTAGTGGTGTTTGGTGTATGTGTCTTTGGTTCTTCTAATAATGTAGTCAGTGTTTTCTTGGCCAGGTTGGTGATGTGAACAGGATTGTTACATCAAAGAGACCATTATTTCTTCCTCTTCTATCTTGGTGTCTTTGATGGTCTTCAGGAATTCTTGGGTGGAGTGGATGAGTGGCATGAATCTTCTACTAAGTGTTTTAGTCTTTGGTGTAGCTCCTTGGCCAGTCTGTAAGTTGGTGTTCCAGTTAGCGAGACTATGGGTCTAAGGGGGGCTCCTGGTTTGTGAATTTTGGGTAATCCATAGAAGCGTGGTGTGTTGGATCCATCTGGTTTCATTTTTTGGAAGGCGGTCTTATTTAATTCTCCAGATTTCTGAAATGTTTTGAATAGGGCTGTGATTCGGTTCTCTAGTTGTGGGGTCGGGTCTATCGGCACTTGTTCGTAAATAGTACATTCGCTTTCTCAATGTAGTCTCTTTGATTTAAAATGACTGTCAAGCATCCTTGTCTGTAGGTAGGATAACAATATTTTAATCTTTTTTTTAGTCTTTCTCATGCTTTCCTTTCTTGTGTATTGAGCGTGTTTCTTTCCTTTTTCCTGCTTAATGTTGGTGAGATTGTCCGTCTGATGGTTTGCTGAGTTTCTTCTGTGAGGTGGTTTTCTTTCAGTGTTGTTTCTAATGCTGCTAAGAAATCTTTCTTGTCCACATCCTGGAAGTTGTAATTTAATCCTCTTATTAAGACGGCTTTGTCGGTGTCTGTTAAAGGTCAGTCATATAAGTTTTTTTATCCATGCTTCTGTGTTGTCTGTGTTATTATTTTGTGTAAGTTTGTTTAGGTTTTTTTTTCTGCAGGTCTAGTTTTTTTCATTTTCTGTGTTTGTCGCTGTCTAATGCTTGTGGCTTGTTGTACTGTGTCGGTTCATTCATGCTCTATTGCATTAATGAGTAAAGTTTTCTGGCCCGAAATCGCCCAGTTGTATTTACGAAGTCTGTTGTGGGCATTATCAGTCATTTTTCTAAGCATTCTGCAGCCATTTTCGCTCTTTGTGAAGGGAAGATGCCCGAGACATTGATGCTCAGAAGAAGGATTGGCTTTGGGTTGAGCCTTTTGCCCCATGGAATTATCAATCCCTCTCCTGCCTTCTTTGCTGCCCTCCCAGTCTTAACAGCTCACCGTCAGATGCAGCCAGGATATCAGGGCAACACCAGGAAAACATTGCTCCGTGTGAACAGAGTAAATTTTCTCCTGGTGGCATAATCCCACAAAATAAAAAGCATCCAGAAGTCCAAGAGCAGCCTGTAATGAGAAACCAGAAGCAAAGCTACCAGTATTGCCTGGTCCCTTTAAATAGCACTGACAAGATGTCTGTCCTACAGCATTATATTGAGCTGGATGAGTTCAGCAAAACACTGAGCTATTCAAATATTGCGAACAGACCCTGCAAGATCAGAGAATCTCAACATAAATAAACTTAAGTAACCCTGATGTGCCTTCCTGATGTGAATGCCAACCTTGTCCAAGCTGACTTCAAGTTGAAAATATGCATAGGGGCCCACAATATTTGACACCTTCATCTCACCTGAGAAATGAACCCTTTAATTTTCTAGGACTTAATACGTTATCATCCATCCAATCCTTTGCAGAAAATTGCATGTCTTATCTTTAACATCACTGTCACTGCCCTGGTTGAAAACCCCTGACACAACTGCTGCTAGACCAAGGGTATGCAAAGCCTTTCCATTTGTCTTTGAAGCCATGCAGCTGGAAGGCCTTTTTAAGTAAAACACAAAAAAAAATGAAAATAGTCCAAACTTTCTTGCTCTCAACAGGACCCAAATGAGTGTGCCAATGTTTAAACAAAGAAATTGCTGTACAAAGTGATTTAACAAATAATTAGTCTGCAAGTAATACATGTTGTCTATTAATTTAGATATAAATTAAGGCTTGTTTGACTTAATTATCTGTCGGACTTTGTCCCCCGGTAACCACTTAGCACCTTTTAATAGCCTCATAACTGTCAAAACATGGAGTTTTGTCACCAGATTAAATTATGATAAGCAAACTAATTTATTTGAGATTATCAATCATCTCAATCTCAATTATGCCATGTATACACTGCAGTTTCTGAAAGTAGGAACGCGGAGTTGTCTCAGTATAGCTCAGAGCAAAGGTGATATGCATTATTTTAGTAACAATTGACTCAAATGTCCTTTATTCCAAGGTCTGGTTCAGTATTCCTGTGTGACTATCCCTGAAACAAAACATCCAGAAATTTTGAAGTGTTCCACAATTGTGGAATTAAAAAAAACTATTCTTGGCATGCAATAGAATGGAGGCAATGTAGTCTCAGGCTGAATGTTTAAATCCAGGAGTCATAGAGTCATAGAGATGTACAGCATGGAAACAGACTCTTTAGTCCAACCTGTTCATGCCGACCAGATGTCCCAACCCAGTCCAGTCCCAACACCGGCCGGCACCCGGCCCATATCTCTCCAAACCCTCCCTATTCATATACCCACCCAAATGCCTCTTAAATGTTGAAATTGTACCAGCCTCCACCACTTCCTCTGGCAGCTCATTCCATACACGTACCACCCTCTGTGAAAATGTTGCCAATATAGGTCTCTTTTATATCTTTCCTCTCTCACCCTAAACCTATGCCCTCTAGTTCTGGACTCCCTGACCCCACGGAAAAGACCTCACCCTATCCATGCCCCTCATAATTTTGTAAACCTCTATAAGGTCACCCCTCAGCCTCCGACACTCCAGGGAAAACAGCCCCAGCCTGTTCAACCTCTCTCCCTATAGCTCAAATCATCCAACCCTGGCAACATCCTTGTAAATCTTTTCTGAACCCTTTCAAATTTCACAACATCTTTCTGATAGGAAGGAGACCTGAACTGCACACAATATTCCAACAGTAGCCTAACCAATGTCCTGCACAGCCGCAACATGACCTCCCAACTCCTGTACTCAATACTCTGACCAATAAAGGAAAGCATGCCAAATGCCTTCTTCACTATCCTATCTACCTGTGACTCTACTTTCAAGGACCTATTAACCTGCACTCCAAGGTCGCTTTGTTCAGCAATACTCCCTAGGACCTTACCATTAAGTGGGTGAGTCCTGCTAAGATTTGCTTTCCCAAAATGCAGCACCTTGCATTTATCTGAATTAAACTCCATCTGCCACTTCTCAGCCCATTTGCCCATCTGGTCAAGATCCTGTTGTAATCTGAGGTAACCCTCTTCACTGTCCACTACACCTCCAATTTTGGTGTCATCTGCAAACTTACTAACTGTACCTCATATACTCGCGTCCAAATTATTTATGTAAATGACAAAAAGTAGTGGACCCAGCACCAATTCTTGTGACACACCACTGGTCACAGGCCTCCAGTCTGAAAAACAACCCTCCACTACCAACCTCTGTCTTCTACCTTTGAGCCAGTTCTGTATCCAAATGGCTAGTTGTCCCTGTATTCCGTGAGATTTAACCTTGCTAATCAGTCTCCCATGGGAACCTTGTTGAACGCCATACTGAAGTCCATATAGATCACATCTACTGCTCTGCCCTCATCAATCCTCTTTGTTACTTCTTTAAAAAACTCACTCAAGTTTGTGAGACATGATTTCCCATGCACAAAGCCATTTTGACTATCCCAATCAGTCCTTGCCTTTTCAAATAAATGTACATCCTGTCCCTCAGGATTCCCTCCAACAACTTGCCCACCACCAAGGTCAGGCTCACCAGTCTATAGTTCCCTGGCTTGTCTTTACTGCCCTTCTTAAACAGTGGCACCACGTTAGCCAACCTCCAGTCTTCTGCCACCTCACCTGTGACTATCGATGATACAAATGTCTCAGCAAGAGGCCCAGCAATCACTTCTCTAGCTGCCCACAGAGTTCTAGGGTACACCTGATCAGGTCCTGGGGATTTATCCACCTTTATACATTTCAAGACATCCAGCACTCCCTCCTCTGTAATATGGACATTTTGTAAGGTGTCACCATCTATTTCCCTACAGCGTCTATCTTCCATATCCCTTTCCACAGTAAATACTGATGCAAAATACTCATTTAGTATCTCCCCCATTTTCTGCGGCTCCACACAAAGGCTGCCTTGCTGACTTTTGAGGGGCCCTATTCTCTCCCTCGTTAACCTTTTGTCCTTAATATATTTGTAAAAACCCTTTGGATTCTCCTTAATTCTATTTGCCAAAGCTATCTCATGTCCCCTTTTTGCCCTCCTCATTTCCCTCTTAAGTATACTCCTACTTCCTTTTTACTTTTCTAAGGATTCACACGATCTATCCTGTCTATACCTTAGATATTCTTCCTTCTTTTTCTTAACTTAACCCTCAATTTCTTTAGTCAATTCCCGACACCTACCAGCCTTTCCTTTCACCCTGACAGGAATATACAACTGCTACAGGAAGAATAGAAAGGGAGGCATTATCTCATTTCTGAAGGCTTCTCATTTTCCAGCCGTCCCTTTATCTGTGAACATCTGCCCCCAATCAGCTTTCGAAACTTCTTGCCTACTACCGTCAAAATTCTACAATTTAGAACTTCAACTTTTAGATCTCGTCAGTCCTTTTCCAACAACATTTTAAATCTAATAAAATTATGGTTGCTGGCCCCAAAGTGCTCCCCCACTGACACCTCAGTCACCTGCCCTGCCTTATTTCCTAAGAGTAGGTCAAGTTTTGCACCTTCTCTAGTAGGTACATCCACATACTGAATCAGAAAATTGTCTTATACACACTTAACAAATTCTTCTCTATCTAAGCCCTTAACACAATGGTAGTCCCAGTCTGTGTTTGGAAAGTTAAAATCCCCTACCATAACCACCCTATTATTCTTAAGATAGATGAAATCTCCTTACAAGTTTGTTTCTCAATTTCCCTCTGACTATTAGGGGCTCTATAATACAATCCCAATAAGGTGATCATCCCTTTCTTATTTCTCAGATCCACCCTAATAACTTCCCTGGATGTATTTCCAGGAATATCCTCCCTCAGCACAGCTGTAATGCTATCCCTTATCAAAAATGCCACTCCCCCTCCTCTCTTGCCTCCCTTTCTATTCTTCCTGTAGCAGTTGTATCATGGAACATTTTGCTGCCAGTCCTGCCCATTCCTGAGCCATGTTTCTGTAATTGCTATGGTATCCCAGTCCCATGTTCCTAATCATGCCCTGAGTTCATCTGCCTTTCCTGTTCGGCCCCTTGCATTGAAATAAATGCAGTTTAATTTATTAGTCCTACCTTGTCCCTGCCTGCCCTGACTGTTTGACTTGCTTCTGTTCTCAACTGTACCAGTCTCAGATTGATCTCTTCCATCACTACCTTCCTGGGGTCCCACCCCAACCTTACTAGTTTAAATCCTCCCGAGCAGCTCTAGCAAATTTCCCTGCCAGTATATTAGTCCCCTTCCAATTTAGGTGCAATCCATCCTTCTTGTACGGGTCACTTCTACCCCAAAAGAGATTCCAAAGATCCAAAAATGTGAATCCTTCCCATACACCAGCTCCTCAGCCATGCATTCATCTGCTCTATCCTATTCCTGCCCTCACTAGCTCGTAGCACCGGGAGTAATCCAGATATTACTACTATCGAGGACCTCGTTTTTAAATTTCTGCCTAACTCTCTGTAATCTCTCTTCAGAATCTCAATCTTTTCCCTTCCTATGTCATTGGTTCCAATGTGGACAATGACCTCTTGCTGGTCCCTCTCCCCCGTAAGAACATTCTGCACCCTCTCTGAGACATCCTTGATCCTGGCACCAGGGAAGCAACACACCAGTTAAACTTGAAACATCAGCTTTTTTCTCTCCTTACAGATGCTGCCAGACCTGCTGAGATTTTCCAGCATTTTCTCTTTTGGTTTCAACATACCATTCTGCTTTTTCGCTGCTGGCCACAGAAACGTCTGTCTGTACCTTGGACTTGAGAATCCCCTAACACAATTGATCTCTTAGAGCCAGTCTCAATACCAGAAACTTGGCTGTTCGTGCTACATTCCCCTGAGAATCCATCACCCCCTACATTTTCCAAAACAACATACCTGTTTGAAATGGGTATATCCACAAAAGACTCCTGCACTAGCTGCCTATCTCGCTTACCTTTCCTGGAGTTAACCCATCTATGTGACTGTATCTGAGACTTCCCCCCTTTCCATAACTGCCATCCATCCCATACTGTTGCTATTGCAAGTTCCTCATCGCTTCTATCTGTCTCTCCAATCAATCCACTCCATCTGATAAGATTCGCATCCAACAGCGTTTATGGCAGATATAATCCGCACTAATTCTTAAACTCTCTTTAAACTCCCACATCTGAGAAGAAGTACACATCACTCAATTAAAGGCCATTTTTTGTTCCTTCACAATCCACGGAACCTGAAAATTACACCGTCTTATTCCTCTACAAACATTGCCCCAGGTTAAATTAATAGTTATAGCTTATATTTTAAGTTTAAGTCCAGCTTTGATAGAAAGCTGGTATATTTTTGGGCTGGGCTAGGTGCCAGCATTTTCAATTTATAATGCATAAAAGTGTTCCCTTGCAGTTGTAGTCAATCTTCTTAAAGAAAGAAACACACATATTTATATTATACATTTCAAGGCTTCAGGATGTCCCAATGCATTTTCCAAAAAATGAAGTCGTGCAATTGCTGTAGTTATCTAGGTGGTATAGCAACCAAATTAACAACGCAAGCTCCTAAAAACAACAATGTGACAATGGTCAGATCATCTCTTTTAATGGCAAGAGATAAACAACAATCTCTGAAATTGTGCTATAGAATTGTTGACATCCTCTCAAGAGGAAAAAATGATTACATCACCAACAATACAGCACCTCAATTGGAGTGTAAACTTAGATTTTTAGTGATTAAGTGGGACTTAAAACCCATAATCATCACCCTTCAAGCAGAGAGCACCTATCCACAGAACCATGGTTTACACAAGGAGGTGTAAAGTATTTGGTAACAACAGTATACTGGGCAACATTATAACAATAAACCCAAATCACAGCCATCAAGTTCAGTCCTCACACAATCACTCCAGAAGTATTTGGATGAATTACTGTGTATGCTAACCATTCAAACCCCAGCCACAGTTTCTGTCAATGGAAAAACAATATGAATAGAAAGATTTCAGTGTGCACCAATGGCAATCATAAACAGGTAATGTTTGTGATAACTTTTTAGATTAGATTCAATTCCCTACAGTGTGGAAACAGGCCCTTTGGCCCAACCAGTCCACACCGACCCTCTGAAGAGTAACCCACCCAGACCCATTTCCCTCTGACTAATGCACCTAACACTACGGGCAATTTAGCATGGTCAATTCACCTGACCTGCACATCTTTGTGCTGGGGGAGGAAACCAGAACACCCAGAGGAAACCCACACTGACACAGGGAGAATGTGCAAACTCCACACAGACAGTCGTCCGAGACTGGAATTGAACCCGGGACTCTGGGGCTGTGAGGCAGCAGTACTAACCACTAAGCCACCGTGCCGTCCTAATTGTCTCCTGATTTGCTGCTGGAAGATATCAAAGATATAAACAGAATAAGTAATGTTTGTGTTGGGCAATTTGTTCATTTTACCTATTGTTCTTTTGCAAAGAATATTAAGATCTTTTAATATTTATAAATCAAGTGGTGCACACATTTTAATGACATCATGAGCATAGTGTTTGAATGATTGACAAAGAGGAGAATGAATGATCAGGAAGCATCTGTAACACAATTGGTATTGTTAAAGGACCAAGCAACAGTTGTAATGAAACAAGTGATGTATTATAAAGGACGAAGCAGCAGTTTTAATGAAACAAGTGGACATTTTTATAAGCTTAGACTTCAATAGTCAGAGAACAATTTCAATCCTCTGATGCATTTCCTGTTCTATAAATGCCACAATTTAATAAAGACAGACAAATACACAAACTAATCACAATCTCTTTTTTTGGCCTTTTCCACATATTGTTGAAATACTAAAACTTTTGCAAATATTTTGTTTCATTGAGTGCAAACAGTAGGAATAATGTCAGCTGCAGTTCAGCTCTTTTACATATCATGGGATTTCTATCAATTTCTCAAATTAGGGATTCTGCATCATTCAAATAGGATATCACAAAGGCAGAAGGTTAGTGTCCTGACAATCCAATTCATCTGCAGTCATTTTGTTCTAATAAGAATCAAATTAACTAAATACCCTGAAAGTAAAGAATGCGAAACATTCAAGATATATTGACTGCTTCAGTTTATAAAACAATAACTTGCAGATTACACAACTCAAGGCCCTTCACAGAAGAGACGATTGAATCACATTTAACACTGCACACAGCTATATCCAGAGAGGAGACAGCTCGGTGGAGATATTTAGGGAGGAAATTCTGGAGTTTAGGCAACAGTCAACTAAAAGCATAAATGAAGCAATTAAATTGGGAATGCTTGAGAATCCAGAATTGAAAGAGTGCAGATTATTCAAGAGCAGTGCTTCCCAGACTTTTTCCCACAGTGATACCATTTTGAGGTTGGTGAAATAACTCCACAGAGGCCGATATCTACCACCAAGATATCCTTTATCTACACATGAACAGTCCTGCCCCATTCACAATCAAGTACCAGAGTGTCAATATCTCTGACACTCATCCTTTTTATATGTCAGCCAGGGCTCCCTGATTGGGCCAGATTAACAGCCCAATTCAGGGAACTCATATTCCAAGCAGTCCAGCCAGGTGACCTCATTACAATCACTGCAGTTGGAAAATTGTTGTGACCCTCCAGTGACAACTGAGAGAAATGAGAGCCTCTTGAACCAGCAGTAAAGACCTCAGTCAGAGCACCACAGCGGCTATTGCTAGTGAAAAGCTCACAACCCAAGCTTATCCTACCATCTGTGGTTCCAACACTTTGGGAAGTTTTGTCTCAGAGGGTTCTCTGGGTTGAAGGAAATTGTAAGGTTAAATCGGTTTTCAAGACAGAATGCTGTTCAAAGAAGAGGTGCGTTTATTCTTAACACAAGAATCTGAGAGAAAGAGAGGGAGAAAGAGAGAGAGAGAGAGAGAGAAATAAATAATTACATAAATAAATAACAAATTGGAGTGAGAAGTTCAATAAATGACCAAATTCACAGATGATATCAGACTACAATTGGTATTTGAATCTCAGCTTAAATCCACAAAATATTTTGATGGAATATGTATCTGGGCATCAGGCAGCTAAAGATATTAATGAAGCAATTACATTGGGAATGTTTCAGAATCCAGAATTGAAGGAGGGCTGATTATTTCAGAGCAGTGCTTCCCAGACTTTTTCACGACTTCAGTACTATCGAATTCTCTCCTCACTGCTGTGGAGTATCAGCCTTAACGTGTGCATTATATTGTGGAGTGAAAGGCTAACCTACCACTTCTCACATCCTCAATTTGCCCCAACAGCCAATGCAGTGCCTATAATTTAAGTGTTGTCACTGTTACAATATAACAAATCTGGCAGTCAGTTTGGACACAGCAAGGTACCACAAGCATAATACAACAATGTTGAGATGATCTTAGGGACTGGAAGGCCATTTGTTTTGCAGCAGTGTTGGATGCATCCTTCAGTTCATCCAAAGCATGTGCAATGATTGTGTTTTGATAGCCCTGGCTGATCCTGAACTGACCTGACCCATTTAAAACCGAGAGCTGAAAGCCCATGTCATCTCGTCTTTAGGATTAAAAACATTTCAAACTGATCAACTATTTTACAACTGAAGCTACCCTTGTTACAGTTGCTACACTTCTGCAGCTGCATCCACCAAAAAGAGCTCATTTGGAGAGCTAGTGCAAACGTGATAGGCTGAATTGCCTCCAACTACACCTAACAATTCACCTCACACTTTCTAACAATTCAGTTGTTCTGTGACATAAATCAACATTTGTTGTCTGCTGTCTCAGTGGGACATAAAAGAATTTTATTTTGAAAAAGAACGAGGAGGTTTCCCAAGTGTCCTGATCAATGTTTGTCTCTCATTTGCCTCTCAACATCATTAAATCTGATTATCTGGGCGTAATCACATTCCATTTGTGGGAGCATGCTGTGTACAAATTGATTCTGCTTTTCCTATATTACAACAGTAACTACATTTAAAAAGTACTTAACTAGCTGTAAAGCACTTCAGAACATCAAAAATTGTGAAAGCAACTATATAATTGCAAGGAGAAAGTGAGGACTGCAGATGCTGGAGATCAGAGCTGAAAATGTGTTGCTGGAAAAGCGCAGCAGGTCAGGCAGCATCCAAGGAGCAGGAGGATCGAGGTTTCGGGCATGAGCCCATCTTCAGGAACCTGCGCTGCCCGTTTCTACCTCCTGCCCAAAATCCACAAACCTGACTGCCCCGGCCGACCCATTGTCTCAGCCTGCTCCTGCCACACCGAACTCATCTCTGCAATTCCTGAAGAAGGACTCATGCCCGAAACGTCGATTGTCCTGCTCCTTGGATGCTGCCTGACCTGCTGCACTTTTCCAGCAACACATCTTCAGCGTATATAATTGCAAGCCCTTCTTCAGATGGTAGTGAGCTACCTATTTTGAAAAAGTTCAGTTGACCTTAATTATTTGTTTACATGCGTTAGGTAAATGTCTGATTTCACATTATGGGGGTGAGCTCAAAGGTGAATGGGAAGATGGTAAGCTGGATACCTGCCAAACACATACCTAATGGGGGCTCAAAGTATCAGTATAATGGCAAGTTAACTGACGGTCCTAATTATTATGTGCAAATCATTAGGCAACTTGAGAGGAGGAAATGATATTGTCCATTTTGCAAAAGTGCCACAAAATTACTGAATGATTTGTGCTGTGCTGCACCTCAGCACCAAATTCCTGATGAGTGTCAGAAGTTGCTATATTTACACATTACCTAATGAACGTATCGCTGAAAGTTAGGGCTGCTACTTAATGACATAAATATCTTTTCAGTGATAATTCTATAACACAATTCATTCTGTACAATTCAGACAGGAGACATTTGAACTCATTATTCTGGGCTGACAGGGAATTGTCCTTTCCCCTCAACTTTTCTCTCCATCCATCAATGGCACTAAACTCCATTTGGACTTGCTCCAGTTCCAATGGTAGCTACCACTCCTCCTGGCGTTTCTAGGAAAAAGAGCTGTTTGATTGGCTAGAAATACTTGGAGGTAGGACCTTCTCTTCATATGCTGAAAGAGATCTCACTCTGAGATAATTAACATTCCGTTAAATGGAGATCAGCTCTTCACTAACTTTTCTACCTGTGACTAGGAGAAAGTGAGGACTGCAGATGCTGCAGATCAGAGTCAAAAAGTGTGGTGCTGGAAAAGCATTCGAGAAGCAGGAGAGTCAACTTTTCAGGCAAACACCATTCATCAGGAATGTGGGGGTGGGGGGAAAAGGGGCTGAGAGATAAATAGGTGGGGTTGGGTGTGGGGGAAGGTAGCTGGGAAGGCGATATGTGGATGCAGCTGGGGGGGTGATGGTGATAGGTCAGTGGGGGGAGTGGAGTGGATAGGGGGAAGGAAGATGGACAGGTGGGACAGTGCGAGAGGGCAGTGCCGAGTTGGAGGATGGAATCTGGGATGAAATGGGCGAGGGGAGATTTAGAAACCAGTGAAATCGACATTGATGCCATGTGGTTGAAGGGTGCCAAGATGGAAGATGAGGCGTTCTTCCTCCAGTCGTCTGGTAGTTTGGATTTGGCGGTGGAGGAGGCCCAGGACTCTTCTGTCTGGGGCAACAACCTTCACAACACATAAAACCCTGTCCAACATTTTTAAACCATAATATGTTGTCCTTTTCTACACATCCAGGAGCCCCTGCAAATTTTTAACAGCTACAACAAATGTGATCACTGATAGGACACCGGATTGATATTGAAAATGTATAGGAGATATAGCATATTGTCACATTAATGTTGTAGACCATGCAATTAATACGTGTCTTCTCAGCTCCCATTCCACTCTTGCTGAACCATTCATTTATAATAGAGTGTAGAAGCAGGCCATTCAGCACATCAAGTCTACACTGATCCTATGAAGAGTCTTTCACCTAGACCCACCCTGTCCTGGTAAACCATGTATTTCCCATAGCTAATCCATCAAGTCTGCACATTCCTAGACTCTATGGTCAATTTAGCAAGGCCAATCCACTTAATGTGCACATCTTAGGACTGTGGGAGGAAAGAGTCAAGAGTGTGGTGCTGGAAAAGCACAGCAGGTCAGGCAGCAGGAGAATCGACTGGCTGATGAAGGGCTTATGCCCAAAATGTCAACCCTGCTGCTCCTTGGATGCTGCCTAACCTGCTGTGCTTTTCCAGCACCATACTCTCAATTCTGATCTCCAGTCCTCACATTCTCCCACTGTGTAGGAAACCGGTGCAGACAGGGGAGAATGTGCAAACTCCACACAGACCGTCATCTGAGGGTAGAATCTAACCTAGGTCCCCAGTGCTGTGAGGCAGTAATGCTAACCACTGAGCCACCATGCTACCTAAGGACAGATAGGACAGATGGATCAAACAGAAACCTTTTATTATTCTTTATGTCCAGAAAGAAATAACAATTTGTATCTCTGTCCTGATTTTCATGATCATTGCACAGCCAGAATTCTCAGTAGTCAATGGAGAACTTTTGAAATGTGGTAATTGTTGTAACGGACGGAGAGTAGCCTGTTTGCACACAGCAAGCTCTGCCAAAAAGCAAGATAAGCTGTTTGTGTTGTTATGGACCAGGCCATACTCCCTCCAAATATTTTAAGAAAGTAACCTCATCTCTAATCTATTCTTATTTTAAATCTAAATGCAAAGTGGGTGTTCCAGGTGGGATGCAACTGGTCAAACCACTTTAACCACTTTAAGCAAAATATGATTTATTTAAACACAAACAAAAGAAAGCAGAATTTAGAATAACTTAATTATTGGAAAACTCAACAGAATATTCGATACAGTAATGTTACTGTTCCAATATAGTAACATTCTGTAAACACACTATTTGGCAAAAAAGTAAATTCAAACACAGATTCTTACAGGCAGGAGGGAACAACATCAAGAGAGATTTCAGAGACAGTCAGTTAGGAATCATTTACTGAAGCTTGCAACCGTTCCGGTAGACACCTATCTTGTATCTGCTACAGCTAAAAAAAACACAAATCTGAACTGGGAGAACTGGCCATTCCCCTTCCATTGTTAAACTGTTTAAAAAAAACCCGATTCAGGCTAGCCCCTAGACTGTTCAGCACCTCTGCCTTTACAACCTCTATTCAAAAAAACCCAGGACAAAGTAACCTTTTTAAAGTGACTGCATCATCTCAGTGTGATATTAATTGAAAGATGATTATTATCCAAGACACAGCATTTATTGAAATGAATGCTATGGGACCTTTCATAATTGACTCGATAGAAAAAGATAGGGTGTCAATTGGACATTTCATCTGAAAGACTGCACTTCTGACTGTGCAACGCTCCCACCAATATCATGCCGGTCTGTTAGCCCAAATTGTTCTGCCACCATCTTGGAATGGGACTGCAACCATGACCTTCTCGTGCAAAATTAAGAGCACTGGCAAATTAGCCCTAGGCTGTGGCTAGACTTCACACTGCCAGTTGCAGAAGGCCTCAAATACAGTGATGGATACCATAGTTTCTTTCCAGGATCATCTAGGCATAGCAGAGAAGCAGGCAATCAAAGAAACCCTTGTCTTCACCTCCACACATCAACTCAACCATGTCCCTACCTACCCCAATATGCATCCATCCTGGATCTTTACAACAACACTTTGGCCAGATCGAGGAAACATATGAGATGATCCTTTGATTTCCCACCTCTGAACCAAAATCTTGAGCCACTCTCACAAAGGCAGTGCAGAGCATTTCACTAACCATTACTACTGAGCATCTCTCATATTGCTTAATATTTATACTTCTCAATCGTTGCTACTTGAAATTCAGAATGTTCCTTTTCTAATGTGCAGTACGGTGGCTCAGTGGTTAGCACTGCTGCCTCACAGCACCAGAGATCTGGGTTCGATTCCTGCCTTGGGCAGCTGTCTATGTGGGGTTTGTACATTGTCCCTGTGTCTGCATGAGTTTCCTCCCAAAATTCAAACATATGCAGATCAGATGAAATGACCATGCTAAGTTGAGCATAGGTGCATTTGTCAGGGGTAAATATAGGGCAGGGGAATGGTCTGGGTGAGTTACTCCTTGGAGGGTCAGTGTGGACCTGTTGGGCCAAAGGGCCTGTTACCACACTGTAGGGAATATAATGTAATGTGCAGCCCTATTTAATCCAGCCATGTGCCCTGTTTTAGTTTTGCAGGACTTCAAATTTGTTAATAGTTCAGGACTTTATTTCAGAGAACTGAATTTAGTTTGTGAACACAGCTCCATTTACTTCATGAGCTGTTTCTGTGTGGTGAGCCAGTTTTACTTGTATGGATTACGTAAATTATTTGTGTCACTTCCTGTAGGGGTTGAGATTGCTTGGTGAATTTGGTTTCCACATTATTCTACCCACAAGCTTAGAAATCTGATAATTGTGCAATATATAACTACTCCATTTTGAAAAAATTACCAGACGTCTTCTCATTGTTGCTGATTTCAGTAAACCATTTGGCCCCTCGAGCCTGTTCTATCATTGAGTCATGATTGATTTGCACCTCAATTCCTTTATCCATCTTAATTCCTTATGCTAGGAGAAAAGAAGTAACTTGCAGTTACAAAACATCTTTCACAAGCTCAGAACTTCCAACACTGGTCTACAGTCAATGCAGTACTTTTGGAGTCATTCTTATGTAATAACTAAAGCTAATTTAAGCACAGCAAACTCCCACAAACAATAATGTGACAGTGATCAGGTTATTTGTTTTTCTTGTGTTGAATTCAGCTGCTCGTCTTGAATAGTGTCACAGGGTGCTTTCTGTCCAGCTGAGAAAGAAAATGGCCACTCAGTTTAACATCCTATCTGAAAGATGCTTTATCTAATGAAAATCTGTTCATTTCAACTTTGAACGTTTCATTTACTGTCACACCCAATCATTCCCAGGATTCCTGAGCAATGGGTGGAGTACCCCAGTGTCTTGCTGCTACTTTGTGACATTGTTTTTCCTGGGATAAGATTATGTGATGCAGTGAATGATACAGGTTGATCTGAAGATGATTGTGCGGCTGACCCAAATATCAGGCTGGATTACCACCTTGGATGTCTTCCATCTATGGCAACTTTTACAGACTATAGATGTTTTGGATCTAGCTCCCTCATAATCCCATTTATGATAAAATAAAACTAATAGAAATAGGAGCAAGATTAGGCAATTTGGGCCCTTGAACATGCCTTGCCATTCAATAAGACCATGGCTGATCTACTCTAACTCCACTTTCCTGCCTCCTCTCCAGAATTCTTAATTCCTTCAGTGCTCAAAACCACTTGAAACTTTGTCTCAAACAGACTCAACAACTGACGATCCACATGATCACTGTCATAGAGAATTCCAAATATTCAAACACTTCCGACTGAAGAAATTTTTCCTCAACTCAGTCTTAAATGGCTTATCCCTTATCCTAAAATGGTGAGCCCTAGTTCTTCTGCCAGAGGAAATAGGCTTTAGTACAAAAATCACACCACTCCAATATTGAAGGATAGCTGGAGAAGCCAGCATTTTAAAAAAGCCAGCATTAAACTTAAAAACGCCATCCTCCTGCTTGTGTGAATATAAAAATTCCCATGGCACTAATTCAAAGAAGAGCAGGGAACTTATCCCATATTCATCCCCCAATCAACACCACAAAGAACAGATTATCTGATCTTTGTGACACTGCTATTTATGAAAGTTTATTGATTGTAAAGTGGCTGCTATGTCTCCTAGATTCCAACAATGTCAACACTGCCAAAAAACACTGCATTGGCTATAAAGCCATTTATGATATCATTATGGCTGTGGAAAGTGCTATACAAACACTCATCCTGCTTTTTCTTTTCACAACATCTACCTTATCAAATTCTCCAAGGATTTATCCCTGGATAGTTTCAGCTAAAAGTAAGAAATCATCAGATAAGTAATTGTGGGGATGTGGCAGGAGGGGGCAAGACTGTATCAAATAAACAAAAACAGACTTAAACAAGACTAGATAAAGAATAGATTAAGAGTAGTTCACATTATTCATGTAATGTATTCATTCTGACTGCAGATTATCCCGACTAAACCCCAAAGGTAACTGTGTTTAAATCATCAATACTCAAAGGACATCAACACAAATGCCCCAGTTACATAAGTTTGGGTCTTAATTAATGGAGTTTACAGAATTGAACACACTGCAGATATGATAACACAATGTTGTATTATTGGCCTTCAAGTTGACACATTTCTAATTAATTTCTTTACTGCATACAAAATACTTGGAGGAATATTTTTCTTGAGCTTTTTGGCCAATATTAGTGGTTTAGTTGGAAACTTCTCGAAAAGGATAAACAAAGTTTTCAGTGCAATCATTTATAGATGTTGAGTGGTATTTTCAACATTGGGTCAGGAACCTAGCTGCAATTAGGCGCTAACAGGAAGCAGAGAGAAGGTGCAAGTGGGTAATTTTCAGGTTGGGAGATGTAACATTTATAGGTTAAGTGAGTGGGTAAAGGTGTGGCAAGTGAAGTATAATATGAGAAAATGTGAATTTGTTCATTTGGCAGGAAGAATAATGGAGAAGCATAAGTGGGAGAGATTGAAGAACACTGAGGTGGAAAAGGATCTGGGAATCAGTGTGCATGAATACAAAAGATTAGTAAGCAGGTACAGAAAGTAATTTGAAAGCTAATAGAATGTTATTGTTTACTACAAGGGAAATTGAATACAAAAGTGGGGAGCAAATGCTTCAGGTAAACAGTGCAATGGTGGGACTGCATCAGGAGTACTGTTTACGGTCTTGGTCACCTTATTTAAGGAAATACGTAAACATGTTAGAAGCAGTTCAGAGAATGCTTGGAATAGGCCCATTGTCTTATGAGGAAAGGCTGGACAGGTTAGGCATGCATTAATTGGAATGTAGAAGAGTAAGAAATGACTTGATTGAAATGTATGAGATCCTAAGAAACCTTGGTGGGTTGGAGGTGGAGAGGATGTTTTCTGTTATTGGAGAATCCAGAACCAGGGGGTCACTGTTTAAATGTAGCAGTGAGTTATCCATTTAAATCAGAGGCTAGGCAATATTTGTTCTCTTAGAGGATTAAGAGTCTTGGTGGGAGTGGTGTAAGCAGAGTCCATGAATATTTTTAAGGCATATGTGAATAGATTCGTGTTAAGTAAGGGTTGACAGTTTATTGGGATAGGCAGAAATTCTGGATTTGAGGTAAAAATCAGGTTGCTTATGATCTTATTGACAGGCAGGGCAGGCATAAAGCGTTTAATAACACACTCCTGCTCCTGATTTGTATGTTTGCATATAATTCTGGATTCTGAATTTTTAAAGGGTAAGATATAATTAAGTGCAAGGAGTAGGATCGCCATCTAATTAAGAACGGGGAGTTGGATCCCAAGTTTCAAAGCTTAAAGGCTAACCAATCCAGTGGACATGATGGCCAGAATCCTCGGGCTTTAAAGGCAGGAACTGCAAAATCGAGGTGCATTGATTGTAAAACTCCCTAGGTTTGAGTATTGCTAAGAAAAGACACATTTTGTCAAAAATTTTCATCTTGCACTCTTTGGACAATTGGCAATAATACCAATGTGAATGGGAACAATATTTTTATTGTGTATGAGAAAACCATGTTGAAGGGTTGGAAGATGGACTCTGATTAATAGAAACATTGCCATGGAGAATGCATCAGTCAGATGACTGACAGTTAACTGTTGAGTTTTGTTTACATTTTTATCAGGAAGTTTGACTCTGATTAGCCGCAGTATTACCATGAGGACTGAATTGGAGAATGGATGTTGCTTATCTTACATAGTTGAAACAGGCATTATGTGAAGATATATTACTTCTGTCTAACAACAAACAAGGCCCTGTGTATTTGCATTAACGGATCACACTGAAAACCAGCCTGACAATCCTGAAATAGTCGTCAGCATAATTTTTAGCACAATTGGGATTATTTAGCCTATTGTGGTCTCACATTAAATGTTGGATATTGTGTTTACAGTTTGCAAGAATGAGCTGGTTGGCCATGGTCAGTATCTTACATGTTGTAAACAGCAAAAAGGATACATTGTTCGCTATGATCCATCCAGTCTTTGGGAGATAGGGCCTACATACCTAGCATCACACTGGCACCGAAATTCATACACCACATTACTCATTTGGTTGATATGCAGACCTTCTTTTTGTCTTGAGTGATGAACACCACTCATGTTGCTCCTGCATTGTAATACACCTAGCTTCACCTGTTGCGCAAATGTTTGCGATACTTTACCCTTCCAGAGTAAACTGAAGAAGACTGGGCACTTTCCAGGACCACCGGTGGTGGCTTAGGCCTGTTTATGAGTTCAGACAATATAAACGAGAAATGATCTGATCAAAGGAGTTTTTAATCCTGTAGGATGACTTTAATGCACTCTATTTCAGCATTTAGTTTACAAAGTGGACAACTTGCTTGGGCCCTACTTACAACATTGGAAACAAGGCCAATCTTATAGAATGTAGAACAATAGGAATCTCAATGAGTGTATATTGACCAGTGAAGGTTGGCTGAGAAACACGGGTAGTACATCAAGGAAATGGAGCTCAATTGACTGTTACCTCCAGTATATTTCCAATACGTGGATGATCCATTTGCTATATTTGAGTCTGCAGCTCATAAAAAAGATTTTCTTACATGTCTTAATGGGCTCCAACAAGTCCTCAAATTTACTCTCGAAGTGCAGCAAACAAATGTGTGGCCTTTCCTGGATATTTTAGTTGACGGTTTGACCGGGGATTCTGTAATACTATAAGATTGTAAGATAGAGGAGTAGAATTACTAATTTCTGTAACAAGCCTGGCTTCACTGGGCAATATACACATTAGGATTCCGATACTTTCATCCGCTATAGGATTAGCCTTATAAATAGGTCTGAGCTATTTTTTTCAAAATGCAAGCTTGATGCTGAAACAAGACATATCAAAACATTCTTACAGGATAATGACTAACTTGATCAGATCATTTATTGTTGTATATCACACAAACTCATCAATGCTAGTGGCCCTGAAAAATGTTCAGTTGAGCTCAGATTGCTCTGGAAGGTTAAAGTATCTCAAATATTTGAGGTACACATGAAACTAACTGTTCCACATTGCTATTACACAGTAGCAACATGAGTCTTGTTCACCACTGACAGGAAGCTGTAGTCAAACCAAAGGGATGATATTCCTATACTATCAGTACTACCAAATAACTATTTATATTCCCGAGATTCTGGAAAGGTCCCAGCTGAATTAGAAAACCACAGAAGTAACACTTCTGTTCAAAACAATGAGACATAAAGCAATAGGGAAATGATAGCATCAATTATTAAGGAGGTAATAGCAGCATATTCTAAAATCTACAATACAGTCAGGTAGGGTCAACATGATTTTATGAAAGGAAAAATGTATTTGACAAATTTATGAAGAGTTCTTTAAGGATGTGATAGCAGGCTTGATAAATTGGAACTAGCAGATCTAGTGTATTTGGATTTCAACAGGCATTAAATAAGATGTTACATTAAAGGTTACCACACAAGCGTTCATTGTGCTGAAAGTGATATATTAGCATCAACAGAGGATCGGCTAGTTAACAAAATACACAGAGAAGTGGGATAAATCAGACAGTTTCAGATTGGTGAACAGTATCTATAGATTCCAATGGGATCAGTGATCGGACTTTGAATATTTACCATCTATATTAATGGCTTGGATTAAAAGACTGAAGTAATATAGCCACATTTGCTCATAATAAAAAAAGACAGGTAGTAAAGTAAGTTGTAAGGAGGATTCAAAGGTTCTCCAAAGGAAGTTACACAGATTAAATGATTAAGCAAAATAATTGGCAGGTCAATAGCTCCACAGAGGCTGGTATCCTGTCACCATAAAGTAACTTTTTATTTACACATGGAGAGTCCCTGACACTGACCAGCTCTTAGGGTGAATGGGATGTCTGACACTCCTGTTTACACCTGTTAGCCAGAGCTCCATCATTAGAACAGAGTAACAGCCCCAGTCAAGGAACTCATATTCTTTGTGGTCCACATGTCTGACCTCATTATGAACACTGCAAATATGATGTGCGAAAATATGAAATTATCTCTTTGGCAGGAAAATCTTTTAAAAAAGCAGAACAGTATTTAACCAGAAAGAGATTGCAGAATAGAAGAATCCTGTTGTCCTTGTACTTGAATCAGAAAACTTTAGCTTATAGGTGATGCATGTAATTAGGAAGACATATGGAATGATCACTTTTAAAGCAAAGGAGGATTGAATATACAAGATGTCTTCTGTGTTAAATTCCAAGAAGGACCAGAAAGCTGAAATGTTAAACTGCGGGTGTTCACTCCACAAGCAGCAAGGCTAGACTGAGCGTTTTGTTCAGCTGATGACATCTTCAATACATTACACGATCAGACTCCTAAAGTGACAGTCCATCATACTTACACAAATATGCAACATATGCCTTAACAAAGTGTTAGTGGGGCTGACCCTGGGCCTAAATGTTCATACAATCGTGGCAATTCAATGGCCTATCCAAAATGGTGCTGTAAACCTGGATCTAGAAGTCCCACTTCCATTCATGACAGATTTTGTTGCTGCCAAACAGAAATGAGGACTCACCATGACTCACCCAGGGCTGAGTTCAAACAGACTCCATTTTCACTAAAGAAAGGTCCATATCCTGCAGTTTGTGAGTTGCAACTTTTTAGATTAAGCATAAATAGTCTTCAACTGCAGTTTCAATGGTGTTTTGTTAATATAACCCTAAGTACTTTCTTTATAACATTATTACTGTTTCACAATGAGGGAGTATGTCCACATTTGATTGACAGCTCAAAGAGGTTATTGAAGGATTACCTTTAATATAAATACATGTATGGTATTTGATTGTATGGGAGTTATGTACTTGAGTTTAGAAGAATAAGAATGATCTTATTGAAACATATAAAATCCTAAGCCACTTGACAGGGCAAATGCTGACAGGGTCTTTGTCTTTGTGGGGAAATGTAGAACAAGGCGGGGCTGTTTGAAAATAAGGCATTTCCAAATTAAGCTGCAGCTCAATTGGAATTCCCTGAGGGTTTGTTAATCTTTAGAATTCTCTTCCCTAGCAAAACTTATGGGTCATTGAACATATTCAAGTATGAGCTACATACAGTGAGGGAGTCAAGATCCTGTGCAATATCCAGGAAAGTGGAGTTAAGACAACAGTGAAATCAGCCCATCGCCGTACTGAATCAAGGAGCAAGTTCAGGGACATAATGGCCCACTCCAGCTCTTAGTTCTTATAATCTATTGAATGCCTTTCAGAACTGACAAATTATTAGTTCCACACATTGGCAAACTGCAGCAGAGGTTCAGCAGAAGTAGGATTTGTCAATTCATGATGCAGAGAGAGCAAAATGGTACCTACCCACGACTAAACAAAACAGCAATGGCTGCCTAGCCACAGTTATAGAGAAACAAGCTGGTGGTTGCAGCAGTGCTGTGGTAGCTGTGAGGATTGTACAAGGGGGAGTGAGCCTGCACCTGAATTATTAACCCCACCAACTCCTTCACACATCACTCTCTGCCCTGAACAAACCACATTAACTTGGGCGTGGTCCATTGGCTGCTTACATTGTCGACTGAAAATCCTAAGTGGCCTGGGAACAAGACCTTAATAGATTCTGTAACAATAATTGACTGGGAAGTAATGGCCTCATTGAAAATGATTTTGGGGTTGGAGTTGTGGCTGTGAACTGGAACAGAGACTGATATTACAAAATTTCATGCCTGTCTAGTTCCAACCAGGACCCTGACTAATTGAAAATTCCTCAATGTGCTGAAACAGGCCATTAGCACAACCAGTTCGTGCCAATGTTCAACATGAGCCTCTCCATAGCCCTTTGCTTCAAACTCTATCAATATATCCTTCCATCTCTTTCACCTTCATAAACTTACCTAGATTCCCCTTAGAGATATCCAACCACATCTACACCTTATGGAAGAGAGTTCCACAGTCAAACCACTCTGGGAAAACAAGTGGTTCATGAATTCCTACTTGGATTTATCTTATAAAACATGTTTATTTCAACTGTATGTTTAACTGGCACTTTTGGCTAATAATAGCTTCTTTCTTCCCATTGTCTAATAGTTACTTTAGCTGAAGTAATTGTGGGGCGAATTAGCTTTAATTATCGCCTCACCCAGGATTAAGGAATTAAATTGCCCTGCAGAAATAGCACTTATTCTGTATATATCCTTGTGTTGAAATCAACAGAATAACTGTGGGTGAATCTGGCTCTGAATGACTTGTTCTCAGTATCAATATTTATTTTGCAGCTGGCACATTTTCAGAGTTTTCCATTTTCTACAGTGCTCAGTTCTGCACATTTTTTTTGTTTGTTTTAGTTCCCCTTTTATATCTCATGATGGGCTCCCATATTTCACATGAAAAGCTGTAGAGTCCTGCTTGTAAAATACTTCTTCTTTTTCCTACAAATATTTATACAGCAGTCATTCACAAGAAAAAGCATAACGAGAGAACATAATGTTAAATTTAACGTTTGGGAGCTTGCTGTGCACAAATCAATGCATGCTTCCTGTGTTAAAAAGGTGGCTACATTTCAGAAGGACTTCATTGGCTGGAAAATCAGTTTAGGAGGTCCTAAGGCCATGAAAGGTATGACACAAATGCAGTGCTTTATTTCTTATTCTGAAGAAAGTTCATCATTGCAAGAGAGATGGATAATATTTGTTAATGACTAGGACTGAAATTATTTAGGTACAGCTATATCAGAAGCTGGTCCAACATTGATCTGTGGTACCTGGGTGGCATGGTGGCACAGTGGTTAGCACTGCTGCCTCACAGCGCCAGAGACCTGGGTTCAATTCCCACCTCAGGCGACTCTGTGTGGAGTTTGCACCTTCTCCCCGTGTCTGTGTGGGTTTCCTCCAGGTGCTCCGGTTTCCTCCCACAGTCCAAAAATGTGCAGGTTAGGTGAATTGGCTGTGCTAAGTTGCCCGTAGTGTTAGGTGAAGGGGAAAATGTAGGGGAATGGGTCTGGATGGGTTGTGCTTCGGTGGGTCGGTGTGGACTTGTTGGGCCAAAGGGCCTGTTTCCACACTGTAAATAATCTAATCTAATCTGTGTCTGTGAAATACTTCGCAGACAAGTTAAAAAAGTTCAATATAACAGGTATGCATGATTAGTCAAAATCATTGAGATCCCTCCCCACAACGTTTTGCCACTTTATCTCCATTGAAGTGATTTTCAATCATGAACATCAGGGAGATAAAATAGTCCAGTCAGATAATTTCTACAGCATGGGAAGAAAGCCATTGTGGCCATTTTTGTGACAGATCTCCAAAGCAGTAATATGTTTGAATGCCATTCCCCATCCTCCAAGTAACACTGCACATTCTTTATTTGTTAATACAGTCATACCGTTATACAGCATGGAACAGACCCTTCTGTCCAACTATGTTACCAGGTTAAACTAGTCCTACATACCTGCACTTGGCCCATATCCCTCCAAACTTTTCCTATTCATGTCTTTTAAACATTGTAAATGTACCTGCATTCACCACTTTCCCTGTCAGTTCATCCCACACACGAATCACTCTCTGTAAAAAGGTTGCCCCTCGTGTCCTTCTTAAATCTTTCTTCTCCCACCTTAAAAATATGTCTCCTAGTTTTGAACTTCCACACCTTAGGGAAAAGACTTTTGCAATAACTAATGCTCTCTTGAATGCATCAATTGAATCTGCCTCCACTATACTCACAAGCAGCGCATTCCAGATTGTAACCACCCTATGTGTGAAAAAGAGTCTCCTCATGTCTCCATTGCTTCTTATGCCAAATCCTGGGGAAGATCCTGGAAATTTGCTCCCCATTCTAAAATAAATTGCACATTCCATCCACTTCTTTAGAGTACCTTCTTTGTATTTAAGTAGTATAAATATTCAATAGTAAATAAATAATTGCATTCACCCTTTTAGCTAGAAATATGTACTCCAACTAGAAAAAATAAATTTTAATGGCTGAAGGGATTAAACTTTGAATACGTTTACGCTTGCAGATGAGTTTCAGGCCCACCTGTTTCTTAGCTTCATAATGTTGAAAATGAATTAGTCACATTGTGTTAAGAACAAACTGTTCCTGGAACAGAAGGATCTGAGGAGGCTTTTTGTGAAATAATATCCACTGGTTCCAGTTTTCCTCCACACTGTAATATTGACAATTTTCTGGCAGAATTGTTAGTTCAGCAGAAAACCATGGAAAAGTTATAGGACAGAAAGTAGTCTACACTGGCCGAATAAAATAATTGTCCATTCTAATTGCACTTTACAGCAATTGGTACATAGCCTTGCATGTATGTATAAAGAATGCATATACCACATGCACTCGGTGTCCTTCTTGGAAATTAAAACAACTATTAAATGCTGCAAATAAAAGTTGGGCCTCAGTTATCACAGGCTTGCAGCAAATTATTCCTTGCTAAATTTGACTGATCGGATCATTATATTATTTTCAACCCCTTTCCCATTTTTCAGACCCACCAGTTTTCATTTCATAGCTGTACAGTAAGTGTTGAACTGAATTGGCAAGCAAAAGTCACAGCCCCAGCCTAATCCTAAATTTACATGGTGTCCAGGTTTGTCACACACTGCCCCACCATATTCTAACTCATATCAAGTCCCATTTATATATTGCCACTTCTGCTCACCAACCTTCATTGACTCCTGGTTTTGCAGTACCTTGATTTTTAAAATTCTCACTTCCCTTTCAAATCTTTCACTAGTCCTGGCTTGTTACCTCAGAGAAAGTGAGAACTGCAGATGCTGGGGATCAGAGTTTAAAAATGTGTTGCTGGAAAAGCGCAGCAGGTCAGGCAGCATCAAAGGAGAAGGAGAATCAACGTTTTGGGCATAAGCCCTTCTTCAGGAATGAGGAGGGTGTGCCAAGCAGGCTAAGATAAAAGGTAGGGAGGAGGGACTTGGGGGAGGGGCGTTGGGAATGCGATAGGTGGAAGGAGGTTAAGGTGAGGGTGATAGGCCGGAGAGGGGGTGGGGAGGGGGGGTGGGGTGGGGGGTGGAGACACCCAACTGAAGACCCCAAACAAAAATAATAAAGAATCAACATCAAGCTAAAAAACATAGTGATGTCACATAGACCCACAGTTAAATATACAAACAGACATTGATACCAAGTTAAAAGCAGAGGTGTCCAGAATAATGATAGGTAAAGGAATATACGTGACTGATTCCTTAGGACACTAGGTTTTAAACTGAGACCTCAAAAATAATTAACTGTTGTCCTAGCCCACTGGAAATAGTAAATGTCACGGTTTTCCTTTGAATTCTTAGTGTGTTGATATGCCTTTCTGATCAACATTATAACTGGACAGTTTTTCTTCCTGAGAGTCAGAAGGAGAGTCCTCAGCCGGTGTTCAACGCGGCCTCCTTAGCTTGCTCCCCTTTCTCTGCCAAAAAAAAGCTAATTGAATGCAAGTTTTATTTTATGTATTCTGTGTTTATAAAAGCTATGTTTCTCGATTTGTTAATTGTAGGCAAGTTTCCATTTCTAACATGTGAATATTCTCATAAATATGTAAATCAAAATGGAAGAGAAAGGGCTTTCCAAGCTTTATCAGGGGGTTTGCTGGCTGGTTTCATTTCCCTTAGGGAAAATGTTCATTTCAGTTCAGCTGTCTCTTGTTTAATTCATCCTGATTCCATTGAAACTTAGCCAACCTGGTTGGGCGATCACTTTGACAACTATACGTCAATATTTTTGAGCTGTTTTTAAACATCATTTCAGTCCATAAAAGTCCCAGATATTAAACTGGACAATGGAATTTAAAAGTCAATAGTCAATATTTTATAAATTTATGATAATGGCAATGCTTCCCCCAACTGGAGTCAACATTTTCTTTTGTAGAATAAATTATCATGATTGCCACACACCATTGCCAAAACTTTAATCATGTTGAGACAATTGACAAAATTCCACTTTTTAATAATAAAGTTAAAAGGCGAATTGACAATATGTTAGCTGATATCAAGGAGGTGCTGCAAGAAACATTGTTTACTAGTGGGAAATTTAATTTGTAGATTCATGAGTCCACCTGTATAATCGAACACTGGCCTGAACACACGAACCAGTAGGTACAGGGACAGCTTCTTTCCAACCATTATTAGACTATTAAATGGACTTTCTAGCCTCAAATAATGTTAACATTGCTAATGTTGATCTCTCTTGTACACCCTGTGCAATGTTACCTGTTTGCCTCAATCTAAGTCTTTCGTTCTGTACATCCTTGCTTATTAGGATCTGCCCGAATTGCTCATAAACAAAGCTTTTCACTGTACATCAGTGACAATAAATCAATCAATCAATATTCAGTAAATTGATTGTAACTCCATTCAAAAGAATATTTTCTTTCATAAGAAGCTACCAAATTGTGTGATCAATGAAGAATTGTTTCCGGTAACAGATACCTACTTCAGGGAAAAGAAACTTACTCAGGCTACATGTTTGAGCATTTGCAAGAGCAAAATCCTGACATTCAAATCACCGCTTGCATTCTCTACTGTGAAGCACTTGTAAACAAAACAATGTCACCAGAGTTAGGAGCAGTGTTAGAGCAACCATGAAAATTGTGAATTACATAAAATTATGGTCATTAAAATCATATTTGTTTGCTCACTATTTATTTTGTGTGCAGAGATTGAGGCTGATGGGGCATGGGTTTTAACTGCTCATGTTAGACCAATTCTTGAAGGGCTGACATAGAAGCAATGCTAGCTTTTCCCTGCTGCCATGAGGTATCACCATAGAGTTCACAAAATATAGTGAATGGGAATATTGTTGACTTTATGTCCACAAGGCTTTATTTAATCTAATTGTTAAATACGTCAATAGTGTACAATGTTCTTTCGTTTAAAAGACTATTTTCTACCTTGGGGTGCATCAATGTTATGTTATTTTTGTTAAGTCAGTTTAAAATCCAAGCATATCTATCCTCTTCTGCCCCACCCAGTGGATAACAGGTCAGGGATACAACGGACATTCACATTTCCACCATTGATTCCCAAAGCCTCTACAAGATGCATTTTGCAACAGACTGAGGAAGATTCCTTCTAATCTTCACCATCTTTCCCATTGAAGACGTTTGAGCTGCTTTCCTAAAGGAAACTTGATACCTTGAAGGAATTGAACGGTCTTCATCTAGTTCATATTATGCAGATAGAACTGCAAAGCCTCTCCAAAGCTCTCAGCCTTACCAACATCTGATTGACATTATCCATGGAACAAAATAATAGTTGCACACATTAGCCAAGAAAAATGTATGATTAATCCATGTCATTTTATGTTATGCTATGCTGAAATAAGCAGTCAGGAACAATTGATTCAACTTAGTTTCAAGTTAGACAGATCATTGTGAAACAAAAATGACAAATGTTTATTCTATTACAGCAGCTTAGTTCTTCAATATCAGGATTATTATTGAATAGTATATAGTCATAATTATCTAACAACATTTAACTAAGAACCAAAATACCAATTACTCAGATATACCTCTTGATTAAAAAAGAAGGGTAATCAGATAACTAGCTTCATTTCACTCTGGCTTATTTTAAAACATATTTTTTTTAATTTGTTTTTTCATTGAGCCTACCTACAAATTTAAAACAGCACCATGACATTTTTCACATCCATCAGGGAGAGCTTCCATTTAACATTTCATCTGTGAGAGAGTACTTCCACACTGCCTTGATGCTGTACTGAGAACACCGCCTGGGTTTTGCACTCAAGATAGTTGAAATGGAATTTGAAAGTACGATCTTCTCGAGGGAAGCAAGCTGCAAGTTATACATGTACCGAGGCAGGTTTGTAAAGGCCGCATCTTCTTTGTAAATCTTTCTTTATTTTGAAGTGTTGGCCAAATGAGAAGCGGACTGTTTTAACCTGGGAACAAGTTGCTGCATTTTTAAAACAAGCTACTGGAACTAATGAACAAAAAAAAAAGCAAAAGAATTCTGTATGCTGGAAATCTGAAACAAAAGCAGAAATTGCTGGATAATCTCAGTAGCTCTGGCAGCATCTGTGGAGAGAAATCATAATTTTGAGTCCTGTGTTTATGATGTTGCTTTATTCAAGCAATGGAAGCAGATGATCAAGATGCCGCTCACCTTCATTGTGTGTAGAGTAGGCTTCACTCAGAGATAGATTACTGATTGGTTTGTAGAATGAACGTAGGTTGTAGAAGCCAGAAGTCATCAGCATGTCAACAACCCCCTAACTGACTTCTGAGCAGTTTCTCTTTCTCTACAATGAAGCAACCAAAATCCAAAAGATAACTAGCTAATCTCTCTCACCATTTCCTAAAAGCTGTAGGATATAACCACTAACTGAGAGATGGACAATTAGTGTAGCAACTGCCCTATACCTACAGCAAAATACCAAAAGAACATGGAAATAAATTTGGAGAATGGATGGCTTGGGAGACAAAAGGGGTACCTCATTGAATCCTGTGAACTGGTGTTATGCAACAATGTTTCCCTAATAGTGTTTTCCTTTTACCAATAACATTGATGGTTGTTTGCTTTTCTGTGTCTGTCTATGTGATGCGTAGAAGTTTAAGGGGGTCAGAGTTTCATCCAGCAGAGTTGTAGAATGACGATTCATAGTTTTGTTTGTCTGTAGTTGTAATGATTAGTAAATTATTATTAAGAACAAAAATCTGGTCAATATTTTGCACTAACCTGTGTTCATCAGACAGCAAAGTGGAATTTTTGAGTAATTTGATTAAATCTTCCAGGGACTTGAGAATCTGAACATTTTCCAAAGTGGATTGTGACCGTACCTAGAGCAAATTATATGATAGCATCTATAGATGTCCATATGGTGCCATTCACAATCACTGGATACCTCAGCTCACATTACCACCAATGAAATACTTTTTATAGTGCAATCACTGCTGTTTTGTAGGAAATGTAACAGCCAATGTACATAATATTGGAAGGTCACACAAATAGATAACACTAGAACAATATGAGAGAATCAAAAATGTCAGCCCAAATACCGTATTAAATTAAGAAAGACTTATATTAATGAGTCATATTTCAAGAGCACAAAACATTTGAAAATCACATTATAGACAACAAAAATGTAGTCACTGTATGAAAGTTGGGAGTTAACCTATCTATACAAGCTGCTACAAACGGCAACGTTGATGTACTGATAAGCTTATTTCATTGAAGGATAAATATTAGCCAGAACACTATGTTGAAACAAATTACTGCAGATGCTGGAATCTGTACTGAAAACAACAACTGCTGGAGATCACAACGAGTTAGGCAGCATCCATGGAGAGAGAGCAAGCTAATGTTTCAAGTCTAGATGATTCTTCATCAGATCTTCAGTTCTAATGAAGGGTTATCTAGACACAAAATGTTAGCTTCCTCTCTCTCCATATATGCTGTTTAGCCAGAATACTCCTACTCTTTGTCACAAAAGTCCATGAAACATTTTACACCTACCTGAGAAGACAGCGAGGGTTTCAACTTAGCTTTGCTGCCTTTCAAAGATAATGTTAACAGTGGAATACTCCCTCGCTAACACTGGAGTATCAACCTTGAGTGTTGTGCACAAAGCCCACAGTGAGATTTAAACCCACAACCTTCTAATGTAGTAGTGAGAGTTCTGCCAATTGAGCCACCAGCAGATACCTTAAATTAAGTTACATCAGTAGGATAAATGGTCATAGGTTCAAACTGCGAGGCAAATTTAAGTTATGCAAGAAGGATTTACTTCACTCCAAACAAGAGAAGATCAACACTTGAAAGAGACTTTCATAAGTAGTCGTAAGGACAAATACCCTGCAGTTATTGAAGAAATATCCAGATGCCTTGATAGATGAGGAATATGTAGGAACCTTGCAGATAAAATTAAAATGTGTCCAGTGGCCTTCCTAATCAGCAATTACATTGTGCACATCAAGTCTTTGTTGCACCATTTATAATGGAATTTTAACCAATGAAATCACTGCTCAGAACAGCATTTCTTTTATTTCACTTTTCTTAATGGCTCCACTTTATTTAATCTTTGTGATGTACTCTGCTATTCTACAGACCACAGGGAGCTATTCCCACTATTATGTTGCATTAAAGGCAAAGATCATGCTGTTACTAGCTGAATCAATAATGTGAAATTGTTTTCAGATGTCTAATATACACTCACCCAAATCCATGCTGTGTTGTAGCAACTAATTCCAAAGGATTTTTTTATTGTGTGATTTGCACACACAAAGGATACTTGTTGTTATGTCACAAAGTAGCGTTAAAAATTTTCTGGAGTCCAAAAACTAGAAAGCCTTTTGTTTCCTATGTTGTGAACAGTGTTTATGATTAATGTTGTCTGTTTTGAGCTTGACGATACATAACCCTTTCATTGCATTATGTTTGCCAACTCTGTATTCCTGAAGATTTCATCTTGTGAATTCCTGCCTCTCTCTGACAGAGCTCTATTATTGCACCATTGTTCATGCAATACCTCCATTTTCTTGGTACCTGGATTCCCTCAACCAACTGGGCAACATATAGACTTTTTGTTATTTGGTCAGCTGATTCTTCACTATGAGTCAAACAGCCAGTATACTCAAGTAGGATATATTTATATCTTATACACAAAAACTTTGAATGAAAACTGAAAAGAAAATGACATTGTCCCAATGATTTTTCCCATGTTTGCACATAACAGTGTCCTGATGATTAATAAGAACAGAGGATTGACGAGCAGGGGTAGGACCTGTCAGCCTGTTTTGCCATTTAATAAGATCAATAACATTATTGTCTCCATTTTCCTGTCTACCTAGAGTGCTCTCACTTTCTCTCTTCCCATTGCTGCCCCTTGCCCCATCAACATGCCCACCACCATCACATCCCCCAAGTTTAGCAAAAATCTATCAACCTTCCACTGTTTTCTGGGGAAGAGGACTTCACAGAATAATAATCCTTTCAGGGAAAGGATTTCTCCTCATCTCCATGTTAAAAGAAAGTCTTCTCATTCTTAAACTGTGTTTCCAAGTTCTAGATTCTCTGACAAGAGAAAAATCCTCTCAGAATTCATCGTCAAGTTCCCTCAGGAACTTATTTCTTTTAATAAAATCGTTCCTCATTCTCCAAACTGCAATGGTAAAAGCCTAGTCTATTCAAACATTCCTTCATAAGATAAACCCTTCATCCTAGAAATGAGTTGAGTGGACTTCCTATGAAATTTTTAAAAATATGTTTATATCCTTTTTCAAATGAAAAGACCAAAGCTGTGCTCAGTACCCCAGGGGCAGTATCTAATACAGGTCTGTATGATATGAGCAATTGTCAGATTTGTGAAAGAATTGGATGAGAAGTCTGGTAGGGAAATCTTGAGGTTGGGACCATCTTGCTGCATCCTTTATGCTTTTGCCAAGTGGTGAGGCGACATTCGTGCTAAATAGTGGCAAGCGGCTAAAGAAAGGAGTGTATTGCTTGTTCAAAGGCTTATTGAAGCCAAAATTTGTCCCATTAATGTTCACCTTCCCATCTTATCCACACACCAAACAAACATGCCTTCCCGTTCAGTGCAGACACAAAACTTGGAAGCTTATCACAGTTGTCAACAGTCCTCAGTCAAATCAAGGAAGATAGACTTCATAAAGGAGGTCCTATCACAGAGCGCAGCAATTAATTTCTGAGGAGGAATCTTGAAGACATGGAATGGGGCAACATCATTTTTGGTGTGACAGAGGGCTACAGTATCAAGCATTACCAGATGTTATTGATACCCGGTTCCAATAACAAATAAAAACAGAAATTGCTGGAGCAAGTCATCAGGTCTGGCAGCATCTTTGGAGAGAAAACAGAGTTAACATTTTGAGTTCAGTGACCCTTCTTCCAAACTGATTCCAGTAGATTGATTCACTGGAAATATGTTGCCACTCAAAAGGCAAGCCATGCAAGTCTGTTCGCAGGGATAAATGTTGTTTGTTTTACTTCACTTCTGCACTTTGAATAAAAGTCAATGTTTTCAACTGCTTGAAGTCTTTTCAAAGTTGATGGTGCCACATTGAACAATGAGAAGATGTTAGCCTACACTGGGCATTTGCGAAAGAGTAGAACTCCCTGAGACAAGGTTCTAAGATGGCAGGGCACTGAGGATGGAAAAACTGGGTAGCTAGGTCCTTATCGTAGCAATAAATTTTGAAATGTGCACTTGTGCTTGCAATGATGTTTGAGCCGTACTACTCATGTACCCTGAGAAATATGTATTTCGTTTTCCCTCCCACTATGTGCCTGGGGAAGGGGACCTCCTGGCTAGTACCACTTGACTTTGTGCATGGCTGGGCTTTAAAAATGTCACTGGCACCTGGAATCCTGGGATCCCTTGGTTACAATGAGTACTTCCACCTCTGACAAAAGGGAAAATAGCAGGGGAGACATCATAGAGGTCTTGTGCATCTTATTGGAGTGAGTTTTGGGCAGTACCATGAGAAATATCATTAGGGCCCACAGAAAGATGCCCTCCATGAAATGTTCCAAAATTGACACTTCACAGATTTCTGCAAAAATTCAGCCCTGTCTTTTAAAGAAATTAGTTACTTGCATAGACGGTAGCATTTTACTTCCTCTGTATCAAGCAATATTAATGCAACACTGAAATTAAGAATCTGAATGATAACATTCATGCAGAGCATGTAACCAGTCTATCAGCCAAATCAACTGAATGATGTTGGGTAAGCAGTATCCTTATGTATATACTGCGAGTAGGGGAATCCCTAATCTTGCCTTCTTAATAAAATAGATTAGATTCCCTACAGTGTGGAAACAGGCCTTTCGGCCCAACAAGTCCACACCGACCCCCCCGAAGAGTAACTCACTCACACCCATTTCCCTCTGACAAATGCATGTAACGCAATTTAGCATGGCCAATTCACCTAATCTGCACATCTTTGGATTGTGGGAGGAAACCGAAGCACCCGGAGGAAACCCACGCAGACATGGGCAGAATGTGCAAACTTCACACAGACAGTCACCCGAGGCTGGAATTGAACCTGGGTCCCTGGCGCTGTGAGGCAGCAGTGCTAACCACTGAGCCACCATGCTGCCCCTTATAGCCATTAAATTAAAATTAAAAATAATATAAACAGGAGGGAAATAAATCATCTCATATTTTCTAACATATGAAGACAAAAGGAAATTAAAATTCAAAAAGGGGTCTTTAAAGAAACAACTGACCTTAGATCTCATTTGACATGTGGTTCTATGCTGATATCCATGTGTTTGGTTGACTAGAAGGCTACGTCAAGAACAGTCTCCAAATTTAGGTTTCTTCACATGGTAATCTGAAAAATATCAACCTTTAATCTTATTGTTATATTTTTATGAGTGTTCTCTAAGCTCTACCTATCCTTCATCTTCCAACCTAACTCTACCTAACTCCAGCCACACTATCATATTTATACCCAGTGTGGAGCAGCCCTGTGACCTTGTCTCAAGGTTGCTCTGGAGTCCTAAAGCCGCTTACATGACAAGACCCTAATATGCTCTCTGCAGTTGTGAGATCAAATAGGCCTAACTATAATCATTTGTATTTATTCCCACAGCTACCTGGATTACACCTCTTCCCACCCTACCTCCTGCAAAAATGCCATCCCATATTCCCAACTCTTCTGCCGTACCTGCTCCCAGGAGGACCTGTTCCACCACAGAACACACCAGATGGCCTCCTTCTTTAGAGACCGTAATTTCCCTTCCCACGTGGTTAAAGATGCCCTCCAATGCATCTCATCCACATCTCGCTCCTCCGCCCTCAAACCCCACCCCTTCAACCGTAACAAGGACAGAACTCCCCTGGTGCTCACCTTCCAACCTACCAACCTTTGCATAAACCACATCATCCGAAGACATTTCCCTCACCTCCAAACGGACCCCACCACCAGGGATATATTTCCCTCCCCACTCATTTCCACTTTCCACAAAGACCCTTCCCTCTGTGACTACTTGGCCAGGTTCCCCCCCCCCCCAACAACCCCTCCTCCTGTCCTGGCACCACCCCTGCCACTGCAGGAATTGCAAAACCTGCGCCCAGACCTCCTCCCTTATCTCCATCCAAAGCCCCAAAGGAGCCTTCCACATCCAAAGTTTCACCTGCACATCCACCAATATCATTTATTGCATCCATTGTTCCCGATGCGGTCTCCTCTACATTGGGGAGACTGGACGCTTCCCAGCAGAGCGCTTTAGGGAACATCTCCAGGATACCCTTACCAATTAACCCCACTGCCATATGGCCCAACATTTCAACTTCCCCCCCACTCTGCTGAGGACATGCAGCTCCTCCACCATCTGATGCCTGGAGGAAGAACGCCTCATCTTCCGCCTCAGAACACTTCAACCCCATGACATCAATGTGGATTTCAGCAGTTTTCTGATTTTCCCCTTCCCCTACCTCACCCCAGCTCCAACCTTCCAGCTCAGCACCACCCTCATGACCTGTCCTACCTGCTTATCTTCCTTTCCACCTATCCACTCCACCCTCCTCTTTGACCTATCACCTCCATCCCCACCCCCATTCACCCATTGTACTCTTTGTTACCTTCCCCCACCCGCCTCTCTGACCTATCACCTCCATCCCCACCCCCATTCACCTATTGTACTCTATGCTACTTTCTCCCCACCCCCACCCCCTCTCATTTATCTCTCCACTCTGCAGGCACCCTGCATCTATTCCTGATAAAGGGCTTTTGCCTAAAATGTTGATTTTCCTGCTCCTCAGATGCTGTCTGACCTGCTGTGCTTTTCCAGCACCACTCTATTTATTCAATGCCTAACATAAAGAAAATGTTTCACACATGAATAGGGAAAAATGAATATTGAGTCAATAAAGAAAGAAAAAGGAGGAGTTCCCAAAGAATGACCAAAGAGTGAGTTTAAGGACAGTATTAAAGGATAGATTGAACTAAGACTTTAAATGTATCTCTCAGAAGTAGTGGGGGTGGGGTAGAGGGTTAGATTTTACAGCAACAATGAAAGAAATTGTATGGTTCTGAGGGTGGAATCAGATGGTTAAAGGGTTTGGGGAAGGTGGATGTAGCAATTACAGTTCAAAAAGACTTTACAGAGCGAGTGAGAATCATAGAAAGATATAACTGTCTGGTATTGGCTGATTAAGCCAGATTTGGTTAATAGAATTGAGTGATAAGGGAGTGGGTCTCGCTGAAGGTTCTGAAACAAGCAGCAGTGTGCTGGATGACATGTAAGTTTTTCAGAGAATGGATGATGACACATAGACTTGGAGATCACTGATGTCAAAGGGGCAGATATCCAAATGTAGGTTTCAGATACAGGTCAGCTGAGGTGGACCTTAGATAGGAAATGTCACAGAGGCGGATGTGGATAGCCTTTGCCATGGGGCAAATGTGATGTTGGCCAAGTTGAACTGAGCCAGGGCGAGAATATAGAATTTTGACTAAGGATAAGGGCTCTAGTCTTCTAATGCAGCTCATTGGAAAAGTGAACATCGGTCATGCAGTTTGATAGTGTAGAAACAGTGAAGGGATCCAGTAGGGTAGTGGTATGTTAGTGCTGGATTTCATCAGCACACAAGTTAAAAAGCTGACCCAAAGCCAATGAGTAATGTCACAAAGGACAGTAGAGGAATAAAGAAGAGGTAAGAAACTCAAAGTGAATCTTTTCAACTGATGGTAAGGAGTTAGGAAGATAAGCCAGTGTTAAAGATACATTTGTTATGATTAAATGGTAAGACAGGAAACAAATGAAGGTAATCACATGAATGCAACAGTTTAACATAGCTAAGCTGCTTAGAGGCTTTGACTAATAATCCGGAGAACATGAGTTCATTTAAGCATTCAAAATTATTGAAAATAAAATTGTTATCAGTAAAGGTATCCATGAAGCTGTCAGACTTTTATATACACACAACTGGTTCACTACCATTAACGTTCTTTGGGGTAGGAAACCTGCCATCCTTATACAGTCTCTGCCAATATGTAACCTCTGGCCCACAGCAATGCAGATGATTCTTAACTGTCCCGTGAAGTGGTCTAGCAGCCACAATGCAGTGCTCAGAGCAACTAGGAGTGGGCAATATCAGTCATACCAGTGACATCAACATCCTGAGACTGAATCAAAAATATCCTACTAACTAGACAACAAAGGAGAGATTTGGGGTAAAGGTGGCATGATTCACCTTGTCAAATGACTGTGCAGAAAGTTTGAAGAGGAAAGGTTATTTGTGACTTTTGATTCAGGCCATTCTGTACTGTAGAAGCCTATTTGAAACATAGGAGAAAGGAGCAGGAGAAGGCCATTCAGCCATTCAGGCCTGGTCTGTAATTCAACTAGGGCATGATTGATCTGATGATTCAATTAAGGAAATGCAAGAGAGATGGGTACAGAAATGGGAGGTGACATCTTATTAAAGGGCTTTGAGATAAGAGTGAGTTGAAGATGAGGTCTGAGGCAGCCAGGAACAATTCATCCAGACTACCCCAAATTGCTACAGGGGTTGAAGAGGAATTATTTTACGTGTGGATTATCTGCTTAACTCAACCACGGAAGATACTTATCAAACTTGCATCTCAAATTCTGAAAGCATCTCAACTCTTGACTCAATTCTGCTCTCCCAAGTTGTGGATTTTCTGGTTACAATATGCTTTTAATGATTGTTTTTTCTTCTGTCTGCAAACCACCTATTTTGCTAACCAACTTGTTTTGTTATGACTATTCTGGGTTATCAGTCGCTTGGCATTTGCTTATATGACCACATAACATTTAAAACTGAAACTTAGAAAGAAACTAAGAAACAGATGTTTCACAATGAAATAAGATGCTCGTTTGAGAAAGTTATGAAAATCTTACAAAACAGACGAGGAGATTAAAAATTTAATTTAAAAGTCACATACTCTACTAATACAAAGGAATTTGGATAAACACACATCTAAATTACAATTTACTTTTCCAGATTCACAACCATTAGTTCTGAAAAGCTCCAACTTATCTGAAAGCTTTATTTCTGTCTTCTTAGATATGAGTGCACAACCATAGAGACAGCAATAACTAATTCATGTATGAGCTAAATGAAAGGATGGTTGAAGAAGTTTTTATGCTACAGTTCGGTTAGTTGCATGTATCTGGGACATATCTAGACTGAATTAATGATTAGAAAGGAAGAAAAAGTCACAGAATCATTAATGACTATAAGTCAGAGAAATAGGCCCTTTGGTCCATCGAGTCTGCGCCTGTCAAAACCAATCATCTAACTATGTAGAGGTCCTGAAATGAGAAAAGGGTTATAAAAACCAAGGATTAGAAAGAATTACTTCATTTCTTAACACCAAGTTACCTGATGCTCATTGTAAGGGTTATTTGCACAGCTCTTTGTTCAAGCAGTGGGGGAGGTTACTACAAACAACCTGGGGCCTGAGGTATGTATGAAGAGAGATTCAGTCAGCAATAAGTAGTGAATTGGTCTGGAGTGGTGATCAGTTGTTGCTGACAAAGCCTTCGACCTGCCAACAATTATTTGATCGGCTCCCAGGTAGCTGAACAAATTATAATTGTAAACATTTGGATCAGACGTTATTGGACCTCAAAAAGGAAATTGTTGTCCTTTCTTTTAATAAGGAGTGTTTTATAAGGAGGTTGTTGTTTTCTAGTAGAGTTATATTTTAATATTTTGTAATTGAATACCTGTTGCTAGAAGTCATTTAATAATAAGTAATAGCAATCATTGCTAAGTGCAGAAACCTGGGTCTAAAAGACAGGTAAATTGAAAATTTGCATATTTCTACAAAATCTTTAGCTTTTGCAAAGTGATAAAGACCAGTTATTCTGTTAAGCATCTTGACACTGTAAATGGAGATAATGTTGCCATTGTTTTCAAGTTTACACATTTATTTCAGCAAAAACAAGTTGGTTTTGTTGCTAAATGCTGATTAATACTTTCATGGTTGGGCCTCACTTCAACTGAATTGGTAAGCCGCCAACATTACAGATTGAGGAAGAAGGAGAGGTGTTAGTGGACAGAGTGTGAAATCCAGAAATTTTGAAGGAAGGAAAGGGGTGATACTCATGGGCCATTGGCTTTATTTGAAAGGAAAATTAAGTGGTGTTTAAAATGGACATTTGGTCAATCAGATTTTCAACATCCATACCTAAACCTTCAAAACCTGCATTTCAACAATCGAGCAAGGCAAAGGCAGCAATTGTATAGAAATAGCATTCCCTCCAAACTCCCCTCTGAATTGCACACCATCCAATATTAGCTGTTTCTTCATCATCATTGATGAGCCAATATCCCCATCTAACAGCATTGTGTGTAGATACACCATATGGACTACAGCAGTATATCGAGGGCAATTGTCAATGGGCGTTATGCCAGTGATGCATGTTTTCCAAGGATGATACTTCTTTAAATTGCCTGAAAACTATACCAAAGAGCTGTCAATTGCTGAAATACTGACATCTTGTTGACTTTTGTATCCTTTGTCAGTTGACAATTTCTTGCAATTCCCAGCTAACTACAGTGCGTCAAACTCACATCCCAAACTATTGACTCCTTCAGCCTGGATAAACTTATTTTCCCTCCCAACTTGCTATCTTCAGGAGAATTCACAGCAAGATTTTACTTCATTGCCGTTTTTCACTTTACATTGGTAAGCGTTTTTGTTGTTTCTTATTTTTGTCTTTCCAACATTCCATCCCAGGTTCGGGTCTGGAAACACACGAACATTAACTGGGGGAGGAAGAGAAATATAAGCAGGTATTTAAACATTAACTGAAACATAAATAAATGCTGAAGTAAGCTGAGAAAGGAATATGTACATTGATACTCTTCAAAACTCACTGAAAAATTCAAGTGGTTTCCTTTGTGTCTCTTTTAAATTGAAATATTAAATAGCTTTCTCTTCATATCATCTGTTTATGATGGAAGGAATTTCCACACAGTTCTGTACATGTGAACAAGTTCAGTGAAGACTAAATTGTGATTAATTGGATGCAGGTATAATTAGGTTTCCATTGGGAATGAATAGGAGCAAATGATACAGGCTTACAGTCAAAAGGAAACTCACCCAGAACATGTTTACTTCAGGGATCAAAGTAGACATTCCTTCACCCATATAAGGCTGCAATTTCCTCCTTTGCTTGTGTCAGCATCACATACTACCAGCTATACTTTACCAACATTTCTCCCTGTGGTTTACAATGTGGTAATGACCAGATAATCTGTTTTTTGTGATGTTGATATTGACAGAAGAAAGAAGTCCCCTGCTCTTCTTCAAAATAGATCCAAGGGATCATTGATATTTAGCTGAGCAGGCAGATGGGACCTTAATTTCAAGTCTCACCTAAAAGACAATTCGTCCAGCAGTGTTAATGCACTGTAGACTTTAACTACTCAAGCCCTAAAACAGTGTGAATCAGAGGCAATAGTGCTACCAGTTTCATGGCTAGGCCATCGCTGGCACACTTCGCATTGAAATTTGCATCAAGACTGTCAATGGTAACTTACATTGAAATTCCCTTCAATTCCTAATTTCCCAACAGTTGCATAACTGACTTGCTAACTGTGTGTTGACTCTACCAGGTGAAAGTCCAGCTCTTCACAATTGATCAATGGAGCAACAGCTGAACAAGACAAGAACAAGAACAGTTTTTTAACAATGTTTTACTCATTATTAAACTGCCTTTATAAGAGTGAGAAATTGCATCACTTAGTCATCAATGAGAAAAATTACACTCTGAAAAGACTTAACTGGATTCATGATTTTCATTTACTTTTACAGATGGGATGCTGCAACACAAATTTCATAGTAAGATTTTCTGGGATCCAAGATGGCGGCAACCCAGCAAGTCTGAGTCTATAGTGCTCCTCCCAAGACTTGGGCAAAGTGGGTCACCCATCCCCACCACACTCACCAAATCATTTAAAATAGCTGTTTAATTTAATTAGTTGTTTAGTATTGAATTTAAACAATTTAATCTTCAGTAAAAATGACTAAAGGGAAGGGAGCCCGCAGCTCTCAGCAAGCAGGACCCCCTCCCCCACCCTCTCCAGCTGCAGCAGAGGCATCCGCAGCCGCCCCGGGGGACTTACCTACGGTAGCGAGCCTTGTGGAAATCATCTCCAAACTGGATGCGAAGATCGATGCTTTTATTGAAGAATCCCGAAGTCGATGGGACTCACTCTCGGCCGCGCAGCAAAAGCACAACCGAGACATTAAGGAAATCGAGCGCTGAGTCGGAGGGGCGGAGCTAAAGGCCGCGACCTCCGAAATTACAGCGCAATCGGCCGTGGATCGGGTCCGGACTCTCGAACAGCGAGTCCGGACCTTAGAGAACCATAAAGGATCCGTGTATAACTTTGGATTGCCGGAAAAGGCCAAGGAATTTTTGGACTCTCTTAGATAAATTGTAAGAGATAATTGATGTTGGTTTGCCTTCCCCCCACTCTGGTTTATATCCCCTTTTTTTTACCTTACTGTTTAATATTATCTTGGGGGTTGGGGAGAGGGATTTATTTATTTGTTCTCTACTTAATGATTTTCTCCCCCCCTTGGTTTTTTTTTAATTATTCTATTATAGTCTAGTTAATGTTGGTGGGGGGAGGTGGTTACCTTATTCTATTTTACTTCTGTCTCTAGGAGCAGGGTTGTTTTCCTTTGTTATTTTGTATTATTTTATTTAATTATTATTTGTTGAGCTTGTAAGTTTATAGTTATATATGTTTATACATGGTATTAACATTACCAAATATATCCAGGTGTTGGTGTGGGTGCTCACTGTTAACTCTAGCTCTGTAGTATATTTGAATTTTCCTCATCCTACTGAGGAGCGCCTGGGTCAAGGGCGGGGCACTGGTAAGGAGAAGATATGATGGACCTTTGGCAAGGAAGAGATACCTCCTGGGAACAAGGGGGAAAATCTCCATGTAACTAGGTTTTTTTAAATTTACAAATAGTTTTTTATTATACTGTTGTGAATGTATTAGAGAGCCTTTATTTTTGTGAAATTTACATGCTCTATGCTCGGGATGTTCTGGATAGGGTTTTCCCTCCCGAGGGGTCTCAGATTTGCCCGGACGATTATGGTTGATCAACTGGTTAAGTGGTGCACCTGGAATGTCAAGGGGAGTAATTCGCCAGTCAAAAGGAAGAAAATATTATCAAATCTCAAGAAAGAAAGGGTTGATATAGCTCTCCTACAGGAGACACATTTGTTGGATAAAGAACACTTGAAATTACGACAGGGTGGATTTAATCAGGCTTTTTTTTCTTCTTTTAGCTCAAAAAGCAGGGGAGTTGTTATTCTTATTCGGAAGAATTTCCCTTTCAGAATCCTAAATCAGATAAAAGACTAATCTGGACGATATATTCTGATTAAAGCCCTTATAAATGGAGAGGAATATGGGATTTTAAATTTGTATTGCCCCCCCGGCACATCCTTTTAAATCTATAACGGAAGCCTTCTCAAAATTGATGGCTCTCGGTACCCATCATACAATTATAGGGGGAGACTTTAATTGTATTATGGATCCGGAAATAGATAGAATTCCCAAGACTACTGCAGGAGTATCTCCAAGATCTAGACAATTGGTGGATTTGAACAAAGAATTAGGATTAGTAGATGTATGGAGATGTCTTCATCCACAGGGCAGAGATTTTTCTTTTTTACTCCAATCCACATAAATGTCATACCAGAATTGATATGTTTTTTGCCCCCTTGATTTTTAAAAATTCCATATTATCCTGTAAAATAGGTAGTATAGCAATTTCCGATCACTCTGCTGTATATATGGAAATCAAGACGAGGAACAATGGGACATCCCCTCCGCCATTGGCGTATGGACCCCTTCCTGATGAAAGATAGTAAATTTGTAAAATACTTCTCTCAAGAATTTAAAACTTTTTTAGAAATTAATTCAGGTACGGCTAGCAACCCTTCAATGATGTTGGAGACCATCAAAGCTTACGCGCGAGGTTTGATCATCTTGTACTTAGCAACCCAGAAAAAATTAAAGGGAGAACAACAGCATCTGCTCGAAGCTCACTTAAAAGCAGCTGAAACAGCAAACACTGATGGACCTTCTATTATCAAATTGCAAAGGGTTACGGCCCTTAGGGCAGCTCTAAACACCACGCTTACCCAAACGGCTAAGAGGGAAATATTATTTGCAAAACAAAGGTTATATGAATTTGGCGACAAACCGGGTAGATACTTAGCATTACTTGCAAAGAAAAAAAAGGCCCCTCAATCTATCACATCTATCAAGGAAAGTACGGGTATTTTGACTCATGATCATAAAAGGATTAACGCAATCTTTCGAAAATTTTATTTTGATTTATATAAATCGCAGGATTGTGAAGACAGGACTAGGAGGATGCAATCATTTTTAAAAAAAATTTGACCTTTCCGGACCTAACTCCACAACAGTCCAAGAAATTTTTGACGCAATCAGGCAACTTCAGAGCAGTAAGGCACCTGGTCCAGATGGTTTTCAAGCTGAATTCTACAGGAATATTAGCTGGTCCACTTATGGACATATATAACTACGCATACAATCAGGGCTATCTCCTGTCTTCGTTGAAAGAGGCAAATATCTCTCTTATCCTTAAAAAAGGAAAGGACCCAGAGGATTGGGCATCATACAGACCAATATCCTTGCTAAATGTAGATTTTTAAAATCCTTTCTAAAATGTTAGCATTGAGACTAGAAAGGGTACTGCCACATATCATAAAGGAGGATTAGATAGGGTTTATTAAGGGCCGTAGATCATCCAATAATATTAGAAGGATTTTGAATATGATTCAAGCCTGCCATCAGGGTAAGATACCAGGAGTAGTAGTTTCATTAGACGTGGAAAAGGCATTCGATAGGGTTGAATGGTCATATTTGTTTTACACATTGGAAAGGTTTGACATTGGAAAGGTGTTTACCAAATGGGTCTTAACATTGTATAGTGATCCCAAAGCAGTTGTGGTTACCAATGGATTAGGCTCGGATAGCTTCAGTGTGGGTAGGGGCTGCTGTCAGGGATGTCCTCTCTCGCCATTGTTATTTACACTGATAATTGAACCACTAGCAGAAGCTATATGGGCTGATCTTAATATAACGGCCCCGAGGATTGGTACAGGTAAACATAAAATAACCCTGTATGCAGATGATGTTCCTTTATTCCTCAGTAATCCTCTGATGTCCGTGCCTCGCTTAATCCAAGTTATTAATACATTTAGTACATTCTCAGGTTATAAAATTAATTTCTCAAAATCGGAGGCTATGCCAATGGGTGGCCTTGCTATGATACCCCACTCAGTGGACGGATCCCACTTTCCCTTTCGGTGGTCCCTGGAGGGTTTCTTATATTTAGGCATTTTTATTGCTCCAGTGTTTGGTCAGTTATACAAGGCTAACTTTGTGCATTTACTGGAAAGGATAAGGCAGGATCTCCAGCGATGGGGAGACCTTCCAATTTCCTGGCTGGGTAGAATAGCACTAATTAAAATGAATGTCCTGCCCCGTCTTCTATACCCTATGAGAGTGCTTCCGGTGATACTGCCGAGGCTGGCACTACGTAAATTATATGGCTGGTTGGGTTCCTTTATCTGGAATCATAGACGGCCCCTCATTAAGCTGAAGAAGCTACAGCTTCCACAGGCAAGGGGAGGATTGGACTTCCCAGATTTTAGGAAATATCAGTTAAGTTCCCTATTAAGTTACATAGCTGATTGGGTCTTGTCTGACCCGCAATCAATCTGGCTGGACATCGAGGCTTCTCAAGTAAAATGCCCACTTATTAACCTTTTATTTTCAGACAAGAGGAAAATCATTACAGATCACTGTAAAAACCCTATAATACTAAACACAATTAAAGCTTAGAATATAATGTGGCAAAATGAGGGCAACTCACATAAAACATCCCCCTATGCTCCGATAGTGGGAGCATGGGGATTCCAACCGGGGTTTACAGATGCCACTTTTAAAGTCTGGAGATCCAGGGGTATCTCATGTTTAGCGGACCTATTTAAAGGAGGGGTCCTGATGTCTTTTGAACAGCTGTGTCAGAAATTCGGATTACCTAGTGGAGACCTCTTTCGATACTTCCAAATTTGAGATTATATACAGAAGAAGACTACGTTATTAGATAGTCTTTATAAATCAGATAGAGAATGTAGAGTGCTACGACCAACGGGGGTATCTTCCGTCAGTACTATTTATCATTTACTACATGATGAAGTATCGGGAGATATGGACAATTTGCTTAAAACATGGGATCAGGATTTGAGACTAGAAATCTCTATAGAAACATGGAATGACATTTGGGAAAATGCCAGAAGAATCACCATCTGTAACAGAACTCAGGCTATCCAGCTGAAGATACTTCGTAAGGCCCGTATAGCACCAGATCGATTGGCAAAATTTAAGGCAGGAGCATCTCCAATGTGTCCCAAATGTAAAATAGAGGTGGGCACTCTTGTACATTGTCTATGGACCTGTCATAAGATCCGTAGATACTGGACTAAAGTAGCAAGTACCCTGACAGAAATTTTAGGAACGGAAATTAAAGTGGACCCTGTATCTTTCCTTTTGGGCTTTTCGAACTTACCCTCCCTGGATATGCATGGGAAGAGATTATTTTCTATTCTCTCTGTGCAAGGAAAAATATTTTGGTAAACTGGATGGCTGACTTTCCGGACTTTCAAATTGGCACAGATTAATTATGGAATGTATTCCCCTTGACTTCCTTACAAATATGGTGCACCGAAAGACCGAATTATTTCATAAAATATGGCAGCCCTTCTTGAATTATATAAATACAGATATTTCGGCTATCCTAATAAGGGCTTTTATTTAATTGAGAATGCGAACCTGGCTGGTCTGGAGCCCCTTGGGAGAGGAATCCCGCACGAATACGGGTTTTGTTACATTTGATGTTAACACATTCCGAGCATGTATCTCACTATCCAATTTCTGTGTTATCCATTTTTTTTTCTTTCTCTTATTTGAATAATGTAAGAGACTTAATTATACACTCTGGTTAGTTGTAGGTTAGATTAGTAGTTAGTTGATTTTTGTTTTTTTTCTCACGGTATTTTTCTTTTGTTAAATTTTGGTTATTATTTTTTTAAGATTTAATTGTATATCAATCTCTGTACTTGAGAGTTTTGTTTATTTTTGTAAACTTGTAAAAATTTTAAATTTCCAATAAAAAATCTATAAAAAATAAAAGATTTTCTAAATTCTGCTGAAATGAAGGCGAAAAACAAAATGATCCTTTTGCTGTTAGGGCAAGGAACAAGTATATAGCTGGAATTTCTTATGTATAATGAAACACAGAAATGAGGTTAAAATGTATTTCAATATTTAAAATTTCCAGAGAATAGCATTGAAATATAATGGAATATTCTTTAAAAATGTATGACCAGCATGAAAATCAGAAAAAATTGAAAATGAAATTGTGAAGCTTACAGTTTTTCTCTTTTTTAACTCATTTTTTATCTTATTCGTTTTACAGAAATTAAAGTTTCAAACCATCACTTAAGGTCATTAAGCACAGCATGTTTAAGAAATCCAGTTGAATGAGTACATTTCTTGTTTTAATGTCACACATTTTTGAAGTTTTAAGGAAGAATTTTAAGGGATAAATACAGTGCAGGTCTTTGAAAGGATATAGAAGTTAAAAAAGCCCCTTTACAATACATTAGAATTTGTAACCCTGTTTTCAGCATCACTTATCATTTGACAACATAAATTTACACTCCTTCAGTACTGGTTAGAAGCAGGAAACTCTCATTCTTTGAACTTGGCCTGGATGGGGGTAGGAACAGAGATGATGTCAATGAGAAATGTGGGTTGTGGCAATTGTATCTTGGACTCTTCACTAGATTGAGGAAACCTCCATCTAGTGAAAGGCTAGTGCAATAGCAGTGTAAGGGAATAAACATGCAAAAAGCAGGACTCAGTGTTTCTGCTTTCACTCCATTGTACATTTAAACTGCACCAGTTTGAGAAATGCACTTTTTTTTTGAGTTTCCAAGCAATGCAAGCAATTGCATTTCTTCAAATGCAAAACCGGCCTGGACCAGCACAACCAGGATGCGTTTTAATAAATAATATATATTTTAAAATTGTTTTGTAAAATAGCTGTTGCTATTGTTAAGAGAGGTAATCTGATCCAGATTAGTTTAGTTTACTTACAGTGTAGAAACAGGCCCTTCGGCCCAACAAGTCCACACCGACCCGCCGAAGCGTAACCCACCCATTCCCCTACATTTACCCCTTTACCTAACACTACAGGCAATTTAGCATGGCCAATTCACCTGACCTACACGTTTTTGGACTGTGGGAGGAAACCAGAGCACCCGGAGGAAACCCACGCAGACACGGGGAGAATGTGCAAACTCCACACAGTCAGTCGCCTGAGTCGGGAATTGAACCCGGGTCTCTGGTGCCGTGAGGCTGCAGTGCTCACCACTGTGCCACTGTGCCTCCTAATTTGAGTAGCATAACTGAAAATTAGTTTATCACAATAAAAATAGTTTAAGTCACAATGTCAATCCACCAGCTATAAGTAACCCAATTTTAAATTATTTACTTAAAATATGCAGAGGCATTTGTTAGCTATATTGAAACATAGTCTTCTTTTTGATAATAAGTTTTACAAAGAACCACTAAACATTAAAACCATTAGATGTAGGACCAGAAGTCGGTGATTTGGCCCATTGTGTCTGCTCTGTCATGGTTGATCTGATCATTTTCAATTCCACTTTCCTACCTTTTCCACATAACCCTCGATTTCCTTACTGACCAAACATCTGTCTATCTTAACCTTAAATATACCTAACAACACAAGATCTACGTCCCTTCATGGTAAAGAATTCCACAAACTTACTACCCTCTGATTGGAGATTCTACATCTAGGGGGCATCATCTAAAAATTAGGGCCAGAGCATTCAGGAGAGATATTAGGAAGCTATGGGCAGCACGGTGGCACAGTGGTTAGCACTGCTGCCTCACAGCGCCAGAGACCCGGGTTCAATTCCCGCCTCAGGCGACTGACTGTGTGGAGTTTGCACATTCTCCCCGTGTCTGCGTGGGTTTCCTCCGGGTGCTCCGGTTTCCTCCCACAGTCCAAAAGATGTGCAGGTCAGGTGAATTGGCTATGCTAAATTGCCCGTAGTGTTAGGTAAGGGGTAGATTTAGGGGTATGGGTTGCGCTTCGGCGGGGCGGTGTGGACTTGTTGGGCCGAAGGGCCTGTTTCCACACTGTAAGTAATCTAATCTAATCTAATCACTTATACACAAAGAGGCTGCTAGAGGCTTGGAACTCTCTTCCACAAATGGCAGTTGGTGCTAGATCAGTTGTTAATTTTAAATCTGAACTCGACATAGAATACACATGTTTTGTTAAGCAACGGTATTAAGAGATATGGCTAAAAGCAGGAGTTATGCCACAGATCAACAATGATCTCATTGAATGTGGAACAGGCTTGCTGGGACTGAATGGCCTATTCCTTTTTCTATGTTTCTAAAAGAAATTTCTCATCACCTCTGTCATAGCTGGGGGAACCCCTTTTTCTGTATATGCCCTCTTATCTTAGGCTGTCTGGCAAGGGGAAACCATCTCTCCATATCCAAACTGTCAACCCCGAACAATCTTGCATATATTTTCTATATTTCATTAAGGTTGTCTGTCATTCTTCTGAACTCCAATCAGACATGGCCAACTTACTCAACCTCTTCCCCTAAGAAAATCCTTCCATAACTTTAATCATTCATTCATGAATGTGCTGTGGACTGCCTTCAATAATTTATATATCTTTCCTTAGAAAAGTGACCAAACTATTCACAATTTTCCAGCTGTGGTCTAACTAACTAGGAGAATTTTAGTAAGATCTCCCAATGTTTACACTCCCTTCCTTTTGAAAAAAGGTAAACATTCTATTCACCTCCCTATTACCTACTGAATTTGGATGCTTTTTTTTGTGAATCAGACACAAGAACCTCCAAGTCCCTCTATGTTGCAGCTTTGTCCAGTCTCTCTCCATTTAAGATCATAAGACCATAAGACATAGGAGTGGAAGTAAGGCCATTCAGCCCATCGAGTCCACTCCGCCATTCAATCATGGCTGATGGGCATTTCAACTCCACTTACCCGCATTCTCCCCGTAGCCTTTAATTCCTTCCAAGAACTTATCAATCTCTGCCTTGAAGACATTTAGCGTCCTGGCCTCCACTGCACTCCGCAGCAATGAATTCCACAGGCCCACCATTCTCTGGCTGAAAAATGTCTCCGCATTTCTGTTCTGAATTGACCCCCTCTAATTTTAAGGCTGTGCCCAAGGGTCCTAGTGTCCCCGCCTAACGGAAACAATCTATTAGCGTCCACCCTTTCCAAGCCATGTATTATCTTGTAAGTTTCTATTAGATCTCCCCTTAACCTTCTAAACTCCAATGAGTACAATCCCAGGATCCTCAGCCATTCCTCGTATGTTAGACCTACCATTCCAGGGATCATCCGTGTTAATCTCTCCGCTGGACACGCTCCAGTGTCAGTATGTCCCTCCTGAGGTGTGGGGCCCAAAACTGGACACAGTACTCCAAATGGGGCCTAACCAGAGCTTTATAAAGTCTCAGTAGCACATCGCTGTTTTTATATTCCAACCCTCTTGAGACAACATTGCATTCGCTTTCTGAATCACGGATTCAACCTGCATGTTTACCTTTAGAGAATCCTCGACTAGCACTCCCAAATCCCTTTGTACTTTGGCTTTATGAATTTTCTCACCGTTTAGAAAGTAGTCCATGCTTGTATTCTTTTTACCAAAGTGCAAGACCTTGCATTTGCTCACATTTAACTTCATCAGCCATTTCCTGGACCACTCTCCCAAACTGTCTAGATCCTCTGCAGCCTCCCCACTTCCTCAGTACTACCTGCCTGTCCACCTATCTTCGTATCATCGGCAAACTTCGCTAGAAACACCCCAGTCCCTTCATCCAGATCATTAATATATAACGTGAACAGCTGCGGCCCCACCACTGAACCCTGTGGGACACTGCTTGTCACTGGCTGCCATTCCAAAAAAGAACCTTTCATCCCAACTCTCTGCCTTCTGTCAGACAGCCAATCCTCAATCCATCCCAGTAGCTCACCTCGAACACCATGGGCCCTCACCTTACTCAGCAGCCTCCCGTGGGGCACCTTATCAAAGGCCTTTTGGATGTCTAGATAGACCACATCCATTGGGTTTCCCTGGTCTAACCTACTTGTCACCTCTTCAAAGAATTCTAACAGGTTTGTCAGGCACAAACTCCCCTTACTAAATCCATGTTGACTTGTTCTAATCCGACCCTGCTCTTCCAAGAATTTAGAAACCTTATCCTTATCGATGGATTCTAGAATTTTACCAACAACCGAGGTTAGGCTAATTGGCCTATAATTTTCCATCTTTTGTCTTGATCCTTTCTTGAACAATGGGGTTACAATAGCAGTCTTCCAATCATCCGGGACTTTCCCTGACTCCAGTGACTTTTGAAAGATCTGAACCAAAACCTCCGCTATTTCCTCAGCCACCTCCCTCAGAACTCTAGGATGTAGCCCATCGGGGCCAGGAGATTTGTCAATTTTAAGACCTTTTAGCTTTTCTAGCACTCTTTCTTTTGTAATGGCAACTCAACTCAGCTCCCTGACTCCCTTTAATTGTTGGGATATTACTCATGTCTTCCACTGTGAAGACTGACGCAAAGTACTTATTAAGTTCTCCGCTATTTCCTTGTCTCCCATCACTAGCCTTCCAGCATCAGTTTGAAGTGGCCCAATGTCTACTTTTGTCTGTTGTTTGTTTCTTATGTATTGAAAGAAACTTTTACTATCAATTCTAATATTACTGGCTAGCCTACCTTCATATTTGATCCTCTCCTTCCTTATTTCTCTCTTTGTTATCCTCTGTTTGTTTTTGTAGTCTTCCCAATCTTCTGATTTCCCAGTACTCTTGGCCACTTTATAGGATCTCTCTTTTTCTTTGATACATTTCCTGACTTCTTTTGTCAGCCATGGCTGTCTAATCCCTCCCTGGATAATCTTTCTTTTCTTGGGATGAACCTCTGTACTGTGTCCTCAATTATACTCACAAACTCCTGCCATTTTTGCTCTACTGTCTTCCCTGCTAGGCTCTGCTTCCAGTCAATTTTCGTCAGTTCCTCTCTCATGCCCTCATAATTACCTTTATTTAACTGTAACACCATTACATCTGATTTTGCCTTCTCTCTTTCAAACTGCAGACTGAACTCCACCATATTATGATCGCTGCTTCCTAAGTCTTCCCTAACTTTAAGATCTTTTATAAAGTCTGATTCATTACATAGCACTAGGTCCAAAATAGCCTGCTCCCTTGTGGGCTCCATGGCAAGCTGTTCCAAAAAGCCATCCTGTAAGCACTCCAAGAATTCCCTTTCTTTGGATCCACTGGCAACATTATTTACCCAGTCCACCTGCATATTGAAGTCCCCCATGATCACCGTGATCTTGCCTTTCTGACATGCCTTTTCTATTTCCCGGTACATGTTGCGCCCCTGGTCCTGACCACTGTTAGGAGGTCTGTACATAACTCCCATTAAGGTTTTTTTGCCTTTGTGGTTCCTCAATTCCACCCACACAGACTCCACATCATCCGACCCTATGTCGTTCAGTGCCATAGATTAAATCTTGTTCTTAACTAACAAGGCCACCCCGCCCCCCTGCCCACCTCCCTGTCTTTTTGATAAGTTGTATATCCTTGGATGTTTAACTGCCAGTCCTGAATCCCCTGCAACCATGTCTCTGTAATGCCTACCACATCATAATCATTCACGATGATCTGTGCCGTTAGTTCATCTACTTTGTTATGAATGCTACGAGTATTCAGGTAAAGTGCCTTAATGCTAACATTCTTATCATTAGAGATATTGGAAGTCATAAGATGTCCTAGGTTATTCTTCCTTTTTGTTGCATTCCTAATCTGCCTCAAGGTTAAATCCACCTGCATACATGCTATCCTCCTGCTTATCTTTCCATTTAAAATAATATTCACTTCCCCTATTCTTCCTGCCAAAGTGTGTAATCTCATATTTTCCCATACTTTATTCCTTCTTTTTGCCTATTCATTTAGCCTGTCTATATCCCTCTGCAGACTCTTTGCATCATCCTCACCACTTACCTTTCTACTTAGTTTTGTGTCATCCACAAACTTGCCTATTGCACATTAACTTTCCTCATCCATGTCATTATACATATCGCAAATAAGTGTGGCCCCAGCATTGATCCCTGTGGCAAGGCACCATCCTGAAAGTGACCCTGACTGATCCTAACCATCTGACTTCCACTAGTTAGAAAATCTTTTATACATGCCATTATATTACCCAAAACCATGGGCTCTTAGTTAATTAAGTAGCATAATGGGTGATACATTATTAAACACCTTTCAAGAATCTTTAATCTGCCTTGTTGTCAACTCTTCAAAGATTTATCATAAATTTGTCAGACATAATTTCTTCCTCATTATGATTTCATTATTGACTAACTCTGATTTTTTTAGATTAGATTACTTACAGTGTGGAAACAGGCCCTTCGGCCCAACAGGTCCACACTGACCCGCCGAAGCGCAACCCACCCAGACCCATTCCCCTACATTTACCCCTTCACCTAACACTACAGGCAATTTAGCATGGCCAATTCACCTAACCTGCACATTTTTGGACTGTGGGAGGAAGCCGGAGCACCTGGAGGAAACCCACGCAGACTCGGGGAGAAGGTGCAAACTCCACATAGTCAGTTGCCTGAGGCGGGAATTGAACCCGGGTCTGTGGTGCTGTGAGGCAGCAGTGCTAACCTCTGTGCCATTGTGCCGCCCACTAATTTCATTATTGTATTTCTAAATGTTCTGCTATGACATCTTTTATAATAGACTAACATCTTCCCAACAACAGATGTTAAGCTAACTGGCCCATGGTTACTGTTTTTTTCTACTTCCCTTTTATGTTTAAAAGCCCTTAAGGCGCTTTTATTACCCTTTTCAGCCAATGAAACCTATTTAATTTTGAAGAACTGGAAATTAGACCAATGCCCAATGGTAATTAGCTTATCTTGGAGCTATGGTCACCTTATGTGGTGACTTCTCTTGTATACATTATTTTCTGCTGGAACTGCCTGGTGCACCTTCGGGCAGATTCACTGCCATCAGTCTTCCTTCCTAGCATCAGTGTACCACTAAGAAAACTAATATAAAGAACAGTCACTAATGTACCACATTCCTCTCTAGATTTTAGGTTTAGATTGAGACTTATTGCCATGTGTACTCCACAACAAAAGTACACGACAATGAAAAGTTTTGAATGTCACGACACATGCAGTGACATACAAGTACGTAGGTAATTAAAACCTACAAGGTAGAAAAAAATAAGAACAAAGTTAAAAGTTAAACATTATAGTCACTGTTCACATAGTGTAAATAAAATAAAATTAAAAGTTGAACATTCAGGTCCTTCTTAGTATTAAGTTCAAAAATAAAGAAATAAAGCTAGAAGCTCAACCATTGCAGTCTTTCCTAAGTGCTTAGCCATGCTGGGACTGCACTCCCGACAAGGCAATAACCCCACTACAATACATTATTACAATACAATACAATACAGCATCACTTATCATTTGACAACATAAATTTACACTATTCAATACTGGTCAGAAGCAGGAAACTCTCATTCTCTGAACTTTGCCTGGATGGGGGTAGGGAGAGGGATGGTAAGTTGTGCTATGTCAATGAGATATGTGGGCTGTGGCAATTATATCTTGGACTATTGCAATTCCTACAAGGGCTTGATCTCCTCTTCTTTAGCACATGTTCCCCGCACTGGCTCGATCTCCTCATTGCTGCAGATGTCAGGGATCCTGGATGGCCATTTTGGGCTCGCTCCTGGGATCTCAGACTGCCAAAGTCCCGATCCAGGCCTTCAGCTGCTGCCACACACCAGACAGCCAAAGTTCCAACCCAGGTACTGCCAACACTAGGCCATGGCCTCACCTTTGGTCCATGCAGTGGGCATTAAGAACTCACCTAGAATCCCATGTCAGGCCCCAGCCTCTGACTCACATTTCGCCAACTGCCAAAATCAATGAGCTGACATAGCTGCTCCTCTTCAAGAAGGTAAGTTGGTAGAAGAAAACTAAGAAAAAAAGCTAAAAAGAAGACAAAAGAAAATAAGAAAAGAAGAAATAAGAAAAGGAAGGAGGAAAACAGATGGAGTGGACTAGCCTACTCCGCCACCATCTTGCAATGCCATGCACACATGCAAAACCTGTAGGACACACAGAACTGATCAACTCCTCCCAGGAATATTTCTTTATATCTTGGTGGGAGAGGCTGATCTTGTGATGTTGTTAACCCTTTCTGGTATTAACTGTCTTGTGCAACATCTTCTACAGTGAAGGATTGTGGAGTTCCAAATTACATTTACAAATAAGTTGCCTCAGTGATAATTCCATGATCAGCTGAGCAGGCCTTAACAATTTTGTGTGAATTAAATTGAAAGACTTGACATGCCAAGCAGAAACTCTGCTCAAGGTCATTGTGAGAAAACTCTGAGTTAATCTGTAAAATATTATTTCCACTGATTTTCTGAGACAAGGCTACAAATCCACAACATTAAATTCTGCTGTCTGAATAAACATGAAGCCAACCATTCCCTTCATAAAATCCTTTGAAAACAATTTATTTCAATGTGTTTCAATAACAGAGTAGTGCCTGAGGGAAATCATGGAAAACAATAAAGGTATTTCCTTATGCCACTAACACGTGTACAATGCAGTCTTTGAGAACAAAGCAAAAACAACAAATGATTCAAGCCTTACGAGACTTCCACCCACAAAACAACAGCTGCAGTCACTTAGAAAACTATTTCTCAATCAATTCCATGTCTCAAAGAGTACTTTCCTGACAAATTTACCCACGAAAGATGTGTAGTTAAATTCAGTATCTAAAATGAACCATTTGAGCTAGTTTCTTTTTTGAAGTATAATGTTTACTAATATAAAAACACATTTAAATGCTTGCCTTAGCAGATCAGAATGTCATAAAACACTGCACAATGAATTACCTTGAATACAATAGGTATTGCATCACCATCATTCTAGGCTACAAAAAGCCACAAAATGAGAGTCATTTTACTCTGGTAAGATTGATTGAATTTTGCCTAGAACAGTGGAAGAACTCTCAACATTTCTTCAATTACTAACAAGGGTATTTATAATTTCCATGAACGTAGTACCAATCTTCTGTTGTGCCTTTGATGGGACATAAATAGACACCTGAAAAAGTTGGAAATCCATCAAGTACACTCCTTCCTTCCCTTGAATATCTACCCCATGAGATCCTTAGGATTTACATGAACAGATATGGTCTGATTTAATGATACATTCTACAGGGATCCCACCGCTGAAAATGTGTTCCTTCAATACTTCAGTGAAGTTAGAATCAAAGGAAGAAAGCTATATACCCATTGTGCTTGTTTTGGTACTTTGAATGAACTAAGTTACCACTCCACAACTTACTGAACCAGAGATAAGTGCTGTCAAATTGGCTGGAGATAACTTTAGTAGAAATAAATGTGACAAAAAGTTAACTCTTGTGGCTGGTGGTGGAATGTCCTGGTAGTTTGAACATTTTAAAATGTGTACAAGATACTTCAGGAAATAAGTTTCAAAATAGCCAGGAACCTGATTGAGGCTTACCCAGACTAAAGAACCCACTCTTGTGTTTAATTAAATGTCAGAAACTTATAGTTCTTTCCCTATCTTTGCTATCACTCTTGGGTACACTTATATAGAACATTGGTCATTTCACAATATGGGAGGATGCAAGTTCTTGACTGCTTTTCTGCACACTACAAAAATAGGAAGAGGAGTAGACTGTTTAACTTCTCAAGCATGTTCTGTCATTCAATGAGATTATGGTTGATCTGTGACCTAACTCTATATACCTACTGCAAATTGCCCACTTACTAAAGCAAGGTTAAGCAGCAAATCTTTCTTGATCACTGCTCGATAGTAGCTATTCACACTCCAGCCTGGTGTCTGATAAATAGTTACCATAAACCGGGTGGCATTTGTGAAACTACCTTTAGTTCTGCACAAGATTTGTATTAAAGATCGAAAATCGCTGCAGTTTTATCAAGAACAAGATCTGTGGCTGCCTGTACTGAGTAAATGAAAATCTGTAAAAAAGTACGCAATTTGCACTAAGAAACTCAAAGCTGCCTTTTGATCTAACATTTGCAAAGCAAAAGGAAATGCATGCTTAAAAATTACTGAGCTTCATACAAAACACATCAGAACCAACTGTAAGCTATTGATGTGGTTTTAAAGTATTATTTGTGTTCAATTGTACAGCCATAAATTTAGATCAGTGACATTGCTGAGCTGTGTGAAAAATGTTGATATAGATGTTAAAGTGCCCAGTTACTTATAAATCAGCAAACAAAGGAGATCCTGTCAGCTTTAACCCTTTAATCTATACATTGAGTGTTTACTATCAGATTTTGGAAGAAAAAAATAAGACATAAGAATAAAGGAACAAGAGAAAAACACAGAGTTTGGGGTAAACAAAGAGACATACTTGACATGTATGTTAGATTAACAAATAATTAGAGAAGCATGGATTATCAAGGCCAGCTAGCATGGATTTATTATAGGAATTCTGTGTTTGTCGAATTTATAGATTGGTTTTGAAGAAAATGTTGATTGGGTACGTAAATTCACCAAAGATCATGAGATACCACCTCCCAAACCCGACCATTTACATCGAGAAAGACACAGTCAGCAGAAACTCACCACTTGCCAAGTTCCCCAATTCACTGTCCTGACTTGGAAATATATGACTGTTCCTTCACTGTCGCTGGATCAAAATCCTGGGATTCCCTCCCAAAAGGCTTTGCAAGTCTATCTACAGCACGTGGACTGCAGTGATTCAAGAAGGCAGCTCACCGCCACTTTCTTAAGGGCAGCTAGGGACGGGAAGTAAATGCTGCTGCAGCCAACAATGGCAATGTCTCATGAGAGAATAACAATAAAATCGGAATACGTTGGATGTAAAGTTTAAGGATTTACGGAGGGCATTTGAGAAGATGGCTTAGAAGATTCTTGTCACAGGTAGATGAAAGAGGAAAATTAAGGAAATAGTGAGAATGTTGGCTGAAATGCATGAAATAGAGGCCAAACTTTACAAGAACAGGTTAACATGCAGTGAAGGAAGTGTTGTGAGGGCCAAAAAAAATTGGGCATCAAAGCAGGAGTACCAGATCTGTCATTTATCATTCATTGTGGGTATTTTACATACAGTTTTGGAGGTGATGGGCACAGTGCTGCTGCCATCGCACCCAAATATTTTCTCAAATGATTAGGTTTTAAGGAGTGTCTTTAAAGGAGAACAGTGAGTTGAAGAGTAAGGGAGGTTTGTGAAGGAAATTGCAGAGCTTAGGGCCTCAGTGAATGAAGGCATGGTCACAGGTAATGGCGCAATTAAAATTTGGGATGTTTTAGAAGCAAGATTGAGATGAGCACAGATAAAATGGAGGGTCTTGTAGCTGAGGCAAGTCAGAAAGGTAAAGACTCTGTGGGGACTTGCAAACAAGAATGAGAAGTTTAAAATCAAGATACTTAAAACCTGAAATGAAAAATTTGGAAATAGTAAGTTAGACATCGTCTGTGGCAAAAAGGAGGGTTAGTGTTTCAGATTGATGAGCTTTCAATAGAACTTAAAAAGTTAGAGATGCAGCACATTTTAAACAAGTAAAAAGGTACCAAAGGGCAGGAGGACATGGGATCTTAAATGATAAAAGTGGTGATTGTACAAGGCAAAAGCGGGTGACAAGGGACAAATAAAGAAGCAAAGGATGAATCTAGAGGAGGCGTGAATTAGGGAAATATAGAATCATCACTAACTGCTGCTGTCTGACAAAATTAGGGCATTGGTTCTGAACTGAAAGTTTTTAACTCAATGTTGAGCCCGAAGTTTGAACTGTGACTGATAAATATGAGGTGTGATTCTTTGAGCTCATATTGGGCTTCATTGGAACAATTTTGAGACTGAGGATAGAGATGTTAGAATGGGAGTGGGGTAGAGAATTAAACAACAGGCACAGCACTTAAGGTGACAGATTTCCAGATTTTGTTTTGCTTTTATCAAAAGAGGTAAACACAAGGAAATTGTACATCCAAGAATAACTGAAAAATAAAACACTTCCACTGTGTTACAAAACCGATTGGAGTGTGGGAGTGGGTGTAATTTGGGACTGGAATTGGTTTTATTTAGTGCACTAGCAATTGGAAACAAGACATTTTATGCAATGTTCAAGATTTTCCACCCTATTGAAGGAGGATGCCATTCTCGACCTTGTGCCTGTGAATGTGCTATTTGAAAAAGTGAAATAATTAATTCCATTGCATCTGGTTCTTTTCTAGCTAAGATTTCTCTGAGAAGCCTTGCAGTTTTTAGCCTGCTTTATGCTGTCAACTGCTTGTGCAACGTTCCTGGAAGGTCACTATAACTAGACAAAGACTTGAAATAACAATAATAAAGTACTGTGGACACAGTCCAATTTTAACCTTAATCATAAAACAAAACTTAACAAAAGAATGTCTTGACAAAATAACTATGATGAATCAGTTGTGATAGGCAAAACGGCAGCACAGAAATAAACCATTTGTATTTCATATCTGGCAACGTTTAAAGTATTTCCTTACCCCAAAATGAAGCTAAATGATACAAAATATTACAATAATTTATTATTTCCTTCAGGCATCATTTTATCCTTACATCACAAGCATTCATATGACATGCTGAAAGTGTTAAATCTCCAATCCAGAATTTAAAACTGGCTGTAGTTCCAGTGGCTTTTTGTATCAAAGGGAATTTAACATTGACATATACATATGGTTCCAGCTGTAGCAATAGTGTCCCTTCAATTTTCTAAAGGGAATGGAGTAATTATCTGGAGAAAAAATTTCCAGGACTGCAAGGAAAAGGCTGGGGAAAATAGATTAGCTACGTTGATCTTGCAGAGAGCTGACATGGATATTGTGGACTGAATGGCCCCCTCTATGCTGTTTTCATTGTATGATCCTGTAATTGGAACTTAGAACATAGAACAGTACAACACGGGACAGGACCTTTGGCCTCACGATGCCATTCTACCCTAATTCCATCTGTCTGTAGATGCTCTATGTCCCTCTATGCTTGTTCACATTTGTTTCTAAATGCATTTTAATCTTTGCTATCGTATCTGCTTCTACCACCTCTTCTTTCAACACATTCCAGGCACCTACCACCCTCTGTGTAAAAACATTTCCTCACACATCTCCCTTAAACTTTTCCCTCTCACCTTAGACCTATGCCCCTCCACTGGCAAACATTTCTACTCTGGGAAACAAATTCTGACTATCCACCCTATGTATGCCTCTCATGATTTTATGTACTTCTATTAGATTGATCAGCCTCAGCGTCTGATGCTGTAGTAAGAAAATTCAAGTTTGTCCAAATTTTCCTTATCCAATCCAAAGGCTGATTCCTGAAGAAGGGCTGATGCCCAAAACGTCGATTCTCCTGTTCCTTGGATGCTGCCTGACCTGCTGCGCTTTTCCAGCAACACATTTTCAGCTCTTATCCAATCCAAGCCAGGCAACATCCTGTAAATCTCTTTTGCACCCTTTCCAAAACTTCCACATCCTTTCAGTAATGTGGGGACCAGAACTGCCCTTACTAATGAAAGTAAGCATACCATATGCCTTCTTTACTACTTTATTCAGTTGTGTTGCCACTTTCAGTGACTTATGGACTTGCATCCAACATCTCTCTATATATCAATGTTCCTAAGGGTCCTGACATTAACTGTATACTTTTCTCTTGCATTTGGCCTCCCAAAACACATCATCTCACATTCATCTGGATTAAACTCCATCTGCCATTTCTCTACCCAATTTTCTAACTGATTCATATCCTGCTCTATCCTTTGATAATATTTCTTACTTATCTAAAACTCCACCAATTTTTGCGTATCTACAAATGTATTAATGAGACCACTTCTGTTTTCATCTAAGTCATTTTATATATGTTGCAAATGATCCTTTTGGGATACACTGATCCTTAGTGGAATCTTTGTCACTGACCTCCAGGCAGAAAAGTACCACTGCACAACTATCCTCTGTCTCCTATGACCAAGCCAAACTTGTATCCAACTTGCCAAATTTCCATAGATCCTCTTTGACTTAATCTTCTGGACCAGGCTGTCATGAGGACCTTGTCAAATGCTTTAGGAAAATCTACTTAGAAAACATCCAGTGCACTACCCTTAATCATCTTTGTTACATCCTCAAAAACTCAGCTAAATTTGTGAGAGAAGACTTTCCCTGCACAAAGCAATGCTGACTATCCCTAATAAGTCCATTCCTTTCTAAATGCGAGTAAGTCTTGTCCCTAAGAATCTTCTCCAATAATTTCCCTACCACTGATGTAAGGCTCACCAGCCTATAACTCCCTGGATTATCCTCACTGCCCTTCTTGAACAAAGGAATAACATTGGCTATTCTCCAGTCGTCTGGGACCTCATCTGTCAAATGGATACAGACATCTCTGTCAAGGCCACAGCAATCTTCTCCCTTGCATCCCTAGGTATCCCAGGATAGATCCTATCAGGACCTGGAGATTTATTGACATGCCTCAGAATATCCCTGAAGAAGGGCTTATGCCCGAAACGTCGATTCTCCTGCTCCTTGGATGCTGCCTGACCTGCTGTGCTTTTCCAGCCCAGAATATCAATATACCACCTCACAAATCTTACTATCATCCCAAGTACTTCTTCATAGTGATTATTGATTACTCATCAAGGACCTCATCTACTTCCTCTGGCTTCATGCATAAATCTCCTCCTTTATCCTTGAGTGGACATACCCTACCCTAGTTATCCTTTTGCTCCTAATATATGTATGAAATGCCTTGGAATTCTCCTTAATCCTTTGCCAAGGTCATTTTGTGACCCCTTCTAGCTCTCCTATTTCCTTGCTTCCTTTACATTCCCCAAAGGTCTAGTATGGCCCCTTCCCTAGTTAGTGTATCTACAGTTTGTTTCAAGAAACCATCCTGAGTGTACCAAACAAATTCTGCACTAGTGGAGTCTCAGTCAATGTAGGGGAAATTGAAACCACCCACTACCACAACCCTGTTGATTTTACATCTTTCCTTGATCTATTTACTCATCTGTTCCTCTGTGTCTGTTGGCTATAGGAACGCCTATGCATTAACCCCATCATACTGATTACAATATTTTTATTCTTAAATTCGACCCATATGGCCTTGCTGAATGAGCCCTCCAAGATCTTCTCTCAGTACAGCTATGACGTGCTCCTTAATCAGTAATATAACTCCCCGGCCCTTTTGACATGCCGCTCTATCATGCCTGAAACATGTAAACCCTGGAAAATTGATCTGCCAGTCCTGCCCTTCTCTCAACCAAGTTTCTGTAATGGCTACTACATCATGTCCTAATCCAAACTCTACACTCGTCTGCTGTATCGGTTATACTCCTTACATTGAAGTCGGTACATTTTAGACAGCTGGTCTGTTGTATTCATTAATCTGGCTCTGCCTGTTATTACTTATGTGTTGTTACCTAATGTTGGTAGCCCATTCAACCAGTCTTGTTGAACCACCTTGATTCCTCTGTCAACAAACCATAAAACACAGGTAACAAGAAACTCAGATGAAAGGCAAAACATAAGCTTATCACAATCAATTAATAAGGAAAATGTGCATTAAGTAACAGGACTGAGGTAGCATATTTTGTTGACATTGATAACACTCCAATTTTAAAAACTCAGCTGAAAATAATTAAGATGCTATACAGTGGCTTTCACTCTCTATCTACCTGCCACCTCGAATCCACATCAAATCCAGCAAATTTACAAGAAACTGCATTAGTATTTATGCACTTGTGCTACTACCTGTAAAACTTCAATTGTGAGATCTGTGATCACTGTGACTCATGGTTTGTCAAAACAATATTTTTAAGCTCCATTTAAGGGCCAGCTTATAAAAATCTTGAAGCTTGACTTAAACTGAGCCTTGAGTTTAAAATTTTCATCCTTGTTTCCAATCCTTCCAATGTCTCACCCCTCTCTGTTTCTGTAACCTCATTCAGCCCCACAACCTGTAGGGAAATGCAAACAACAGTGATACAACTGATAATGTTACTCCAATGACATCAGAAGAGGTCAGACAGTTAAAGACGAGCACATAAAGAGAGAGGTCTTAGATTGTACACCATAGTGCTGAGTTCAGTCACCTATGATGTTCAAGTATAAATAACAAGTGGTATAGAATTGAAGCAAATGAGAGACTTGCTCAAGAATTAGGATGAACTAGAGATGCTACAGATCAAGAAGAGTGCTTACCTAATAAAAGGGAGTAGTCTCAAAGAGTATACATTCACAGTTCAAAGATATCAAAGAGAAATATCGAAAAAGGCTAGCAATGGGGTTTTTGTAGTATAACCATCTATGACATCTGCATTTATCCAATTCTGCCCTCTTGCAAATCCCAGATTTTAATCAGACCCAATTGGCTGCTATGACTCAGCTCTGAAATTATCTCACTAAACCTCTAGACGTTTCTTGCCCTTCATGATACTTTTAAAAATCTATCTCTGCAACAAAGGTTTCAGTCATCAGTAAGCGGTTAAATGTGAAGGTTCAAATTTGTGAATCGCCTTGGGAATTTTTCCTACAATAAAGGTGCTGTATAAATGGAACTTGTTGATTTTGTTTATTTGGCAAGAGGCCTTTCTCGTTTTATCTGTAGTGCTTTGCAGATGTCCCCTAATAGTCTCAGAAGCAAAAGCCATTGTCGGTGAGCATTTTCACCTTGAATTTTGCTATGTTATAATCTGTGTTATTCTGATAAGTATACAATAAAAAGCCTTTGGCACCATGTCTCACTTTTTAGCAACACTCAAGTTTTGTAATACCAAGTGGTTGTGGACAGCTTTTCTACCAAAGGAGGAGAAAGTGAGGACTGCAGATGCTGGAGCTCAGAGTCAAGAGTGTAGTGCTGGAAAAGCACAGTAGGTCAGGCAGCATCCGAGGAGCAGGAGAATCGACATTTCCGGCATAAGCCCTTCATCTTGATGATGGGCTTGTGCCCGAAATGTTGATTCTCCTGTTCCTCAGGTGCAGCCTGACCTGCTGTGCTTTTCCAGCACCACACTCTCAACTTTTTGACTGAACCCACATGGTTCTCAAAGAGCTGATGAATCCTCCTTTCCTGTTGCACATTTAAACGTATCAAGTAAAAGACATATCATAGGGAGATTCAACATTCAACAACAGTAAGTACATTCCTGATACTATTTGGACTCAATCCTATTAATATCCAATTTATTCCTCATGACTGTTCTAGTATACACATCTGGTTAGAAGGAATTTGTTTCTGATCTGTCTGAGCGACTCATTGTAGTGGTTTTGTAAGATGAGCTGTGTACCAGACAGACTTCTAGAAGAATATTTAATACAAAGAATCAAGTAATGTTTTCACCTTTCTCAGATGGAACATTACAATCAATACTTAATTTCTGCTTTTCCACTACTGAAAGCGCTGTGGTTTGAAACAGATGGCAGCTTAGTTTCCTGTTTGTTTAACAGTTTTAAAATATCTGATGAGAGAAGTACAACTTTCTTAATATTTAGGGGCATTGTAATGATTTCACAATCCTGTACTGCGACCTTGTGAACAGTGAGCCGGAATTAGAGAACTGGGGGTTACTACATTGAATCTGACCCATGTCCCTTGCAAATCTGGCTTCTCAATGAGAGTGTGAAATCAGCCCTGCAATATTCCATTTCTTTATGTGTGTATGTGTAGGTGTACATGCATGTTTGGGGGGGTGGGGGGAATGGGGTCAGGCATGCTTGACCTTTTACTAGAGCTCTGTCATTTACTTTCCTTTCCAACTTTATTCAGTTTCCTTTTGAAACCCACAACCGAATCACCTTTCACCACACTTTTAGACAGTGCATTCGGTCCAAACATTTCACTGCAGAAAAAGGTTTCCCTGTCTGTCACCTTTGGCTCTTTTGACAATTGTTTCATATTCTGGTTCACAAATCTTTCACCAAGGTCCTGGCCTGGAGCACTCCAGGAGATAATAAACATCCAAGGTGTGATCATATTTATTGAAAGGTGTTCATGCTCTAACATCCTTATGAACAAGTTCAACATATGGTGTAGTACTAAACATGGGCTGCATGGGCTCCACTTGTCTCCTTTCCCCAGTTGCATTGAGTGCAGAAGATGCTTCGATACTAGGCAGAAATTCTGTTGATTAATGCAAGTGCTGGGTGTCTATGTTTGCACATCTCTACAGAGGATGAAGTGAAAGAGGCAGGATGATGGGGAGGGGAGCGTGGTGCATTGTCACATGGATAAAGAATGGATTTTTTTTAACAGCGTGCAGGCATGTGACAATTCCAGTATTTTTACCTACCCCAAGACTTTCTCAAGACAATGGTAGTGGTGGTGGACCTTCTTCATGAACTAGGTAAAAACAATGACTGCAGATGCTGAAAATCAAATACTGGATTAGTGGTGCTGGAAGAGCACAGCAGTTCAGGCAGCATCCAACGAGCAGATTCATGAACTGTTACAGTTTGTGTTATGAAGGTACATCTACAGTGCTATTAGGGAATGAGATCAGCCCAATGACAATGCAGAAAGAGCTGATATATATCCAAGTTAGGACGGTGTGTGTAACTTGGAGCAGAGTGTAGAGCTGGTGGCATTCCCCCGTGCCTGCTGCCTTTGAGAAGATAAGCTTGCAGTTTTGGAAAGCACTACTGAACACATCTTGGCGAGTTGCTGGAAAGCTAAAATATGTAGAAACTTTCATATCACTAGACACAACATACTTTATTCAAATTTCATATTGGGAAACAAATAACCCAGAGAGTGCAGAATTTGACTGTCTTCTTAACTGAGAATTGCAAATCCTGATGTTTTTAAATATCAAATCAATGCTGATATGAATCTTTAGTTTATGTAAGTTTAAGGAGAAAATGAGGACTGCAGATGCTGGAGATCAGAGCTGAAAATGTGTTGCTGGAAAAGCGCAGCAGGTCAGGCAGCATCCAAGGAGCAGGAGAATCGACGTTTCGGGCATGAGCCCTTCTTCAGGAATGTAAGTTTATGTAAGTTCACCTCTTTAAACTTATACTTGATCTTTGATGAAATGGTGAAGATCCTTGAAGATCAGCTCCAACTAAATTGTGATGTTCAGATGTATTGTTGGGCAACATTGAGACTAAATTATCAGCAAATGACAACTTGATAATCATACTATCTGAATACAGTGCACAATGATCTCAATCTGAATCACAGAGAATATATCAACATAAAATTATGTGCTGGAATTCTCACATCGTTCTGTTACTTATATAGCATGGCGCACTTGTGCTAAAGAAAACCTCAGTCTCCTGTAGAAACTGCGTTGTTTAGAGCCGAGTAAATATTGAGCTAAATAATACCCATCATCTTTTTGTTTTGTGTTTGTGAGGAAGTCTGATTGTTTTACAATGTCAGTGTGAAAATCTTACATGTCTACATGTGACACAGTGTTCCCTCTTAGAAAGATTATAGTTCATGGTGCCTGCAGGCAAAACACTTTTAGCTGCTGGTGATGTGATATTTAGGCTATCAGTCACAACACATTGGCAGCAAGAGTGATCATTTCTGTAAATTTAACTTGTTTGCTCTAGTACAGTCTGTTCTGTTGTAACATGATAGCTCCGTTCCCATGCGATCCTATGGTATAAGAAAATGATGTAAGAGCAGCACCATTTAAACTAATGGGACTGGAATCGCGTTATAGCCAATATAGGTAAGGAAACTTTGCATTCTACAAATAATGGTCCAAATTCTCCAATCGTGCTATAGTCAATTTGCATTGAAGAAACACACATTATAGCAGAACTGACTGTACCTTCTCAAGACAGTGGTAGTGGTGGTGGACCTTCTTCATGAACTGTTACAGTTTGTGTTATGAAGGTACATCTACAGTGCTATTAGGGAATGAGATCAGCCCAATGACAATGCAGAAAGAGCTGATACATATCCAAGTTAGGACGGTGTGTGTAACTTGGAGCAGAGTGTAGAGCTGGTGGCATTCCCCTGTGCCTGCTGCCTTTGAGGAGACTGTGGTATGGTGACAATATCACTTGACCAGTGAGTCTAAAATCTAATGATATGATGCCATGGATTAGAATCACACCATCATAAATGGTAGAATTTAAATTAATGAAACCAGGTAGCTTAAAGCTAGTAACAGTGACCATGACAAATACTGTCAATTGTCATAAAAACCTTGGTCACATAGTGGTGCAGAGAAGGAAATCTGCCATCTTTATCTGGGGGTCTGGACTGCATCTGATCTAAACCAATAATAGTATGGTTGATTCTTAAGTATTCTTTGAAATGCCCTAGTGAGACACTCAGTTAAATTGTAACTCGGTATGGACAATGCCAGTGATGCCCATTTCCTATGAAAATAATAAAATTAAAAATCTATTGGTTAGACGGGGTTAAATCCAGCATTCTTATCCAGTTACCATTCTTAATTCTCTTGAGAAAGTGTTGTACCTGGACCAAGTGTCATTGAGGAGATTGCCCAAGGAATGACTTTGGTCAGTTTCTTCTGGCTTTATGAAGGAGAATGGTAATGACTAGGTATTGTTTTCTTCTCATTTGGGGTTAGTTTTAATGGCTTGCGCTCCACCATTAAAGGTTACCTTCAGATCAGCAGTCCTGCTATCAGAGTATACTGTTTTACACTCTGCATGTGCACGCTTCCTGATTTTATGAAGAGTCACAAAACAGCAATGCAAATGGAAACAGCAAGTCTTTATTGCATGAAAGGAAACATAACCTTTTGAAAATCATGCCTGTGATTATATCATAAACAGGCAACAACCAATGGTGATGTGTTGGTGCTTGTTCTGTGGCCGTTTTAACAAATGAGCTCAGCAGGAAATTTCGATATAATCTCCGGTCAGCAGGATTGGGGCCAAAATCAGTTTCATTGTTGTTTCTGCATGGAGTGTGATCTAGGAAAGTTGAGGCCCAGCTATTTATTCTCAGATTGTATTCATGGACCTGGAGAAATGTGAAGTAAAAGGAAAATGTCACAAATACAATTTTAAAGGCATTTGATGGGGTAGACATAAAGAATATGTTTCCATCAGTATGAGAGATGAAATCTAAGACCCTTAAGTAGAAGATAGTCACTAATGTCCCAAAAGGAGAAACATTTCTGCTCACTCAGCATCTATTATTAACCAGCACCTATGGAGCCAGGAGTCTGCTGGTTGTTCAAGTATTCTGGTTGATCAAGAGATCCATATAATCAAGGTTAAAAACACACACTAAGTAATAGAAATGAAATTCAGGGGGTATACACATTAGTATTCTACTTTATTTGCAGCTTATCACTTAAATAATAATGTAACTTTACTTTAAATAAAGAAGCACAGACCTTTCTCACTTACACCCTCAGCTGATTACTCGGATATCGGAGATCTCGATAATATAGTAAACTTCCAGTATTTGAGGTAAATAATTTTTTTGATTTATCAAGAGTACCAGTTCAGAAGATGCGAGTTAAAACAAAGTTTTCTGTATATAGAACTCATTGCCACAGGGAGTAGGTGAGGTGTACAGTACACATGTAGTTTAGGGAAGATAGATAAACATGTGCAGAAAAGAGGAATAAAATAAAATACCTTCAGCTTGAGACAATGAGGGGAAAGAGGAGGCTTGTCTCGAGCATAAATCCAGGCATAGGCCTCTTGGACCGAATGGCTGGAATTAATGTAATGTAAATCACATTAACCATTCACATGTTAATAGCACACAACACAATGCAATTTCACCCCATTCTCGTGCAAGTTCAGAGTCTGAAGTCTAGATATTGTGGTGGTGCCATAATGACACTAAGTGTGCAGATGGGTGGAATTCTATCTGTTTCCTACTTGTGGGAATGAGGTCATTCAAGTAGTACCCATGAGCAGTGGTGGAGGATCAGGCTTGTCAGCTGGAATAGAGGGAGTTCCAGAATTTTGACCCAGCAACTCTGGAGGAACAGTGTTTTATTTACAAGTTCGAATGGTGAGTGTCTGCTCAGAAAAGTGGTGGGGTTTCTGGTGGTGAAGGAGACGTGGAAGATATTTGAGCAAAAATTATTTTATCTTTATAACAGATTTAAAAGAAACTACAGGAAGTGAAATGTCTAACACCTGAAAAACATTCATCATAAGCATTTATCAATTCTAAGTTAAAAATTACACAACACCAGGTTATAGTCCAGCAGGGTTATTTGGAAGCACTAGTTTTCGGAATGCTGCTCCTTCATTGGGTATTTGTGGAGTATGAAATTCACAACCACCTGATGAAGGAGCAGTGCTCTGAAAATAAACCTGTTATAAAATAAATATCTAAACTAAATGCAAATAACCTCCAAATAAACCTGTTGGACTATAACCTGATGTTACCTGATTTTTAACTTTGTACACCCCAGTCCAAAACCGGCACCTCCAAATCAGCATAATTCTACATACTCTTGCAAACTTCTCACCAGCCTAGATGAGTGTAGACCCAACACTCAAACAGCTCAGCACCCTCTAGGACAAAGCAATCCTTAATTGGCACCCATCTGCCACCTTCAACATTTATTTCCTCTAGCAGTGGTGCATACATTGTGTACTACCTAGAAGATGAGCTGGACTAAGTCATCAAGATTCCTCTGATAGCACCGTTCAAACTTGTGATTTCTAAAACCTGAAAAGACAAAGGCAGTAGACACATGAGAGTACCACAATTTGCATGTTCCTCTTCAAACACACACTATTCTTAACTGGAGCATTATTGCAGTTCTTTCACTATTACTGGGTCAACAACCTGGAACTCCTTTCTTAAATTCAATGTCAGCGTACCTACACAACATAGACTGCAGCAATTCAAGACCACCAACTTCTCAAGGGCAAATACATACAAGCCACTCACCATCCAAACTTATAAATATAACACTGTTCCTTCAGAGTCGCTGGGTCAAAATTCTGGAACTTCCCCCCCCTAACAGCAACGTGAGTGAACCAACACCAAACTGACTGAAGCAGTTCATGAGGAAGCTCACCACCACTCATCTCAAGAGCAACTGGGGTTGGACAAGAAATGCTGACCCGACTAGGGCCCAACTCCCATGAAAGAAAATTAGGGACTGCCAATGAATGCTGGCCAAGCCAGCAAAGCCATATCCCGTGAATGAAGAAACTAAAATAAATGCAAACCTTTCTTTATATAGGATTAGATGGAATTGAAAACAAGGAACAGATCTTTCAGCCAGACCAATCTGTGCTGATATTTAAGCATTGTATGCGTCTTCTCTCACCTAGCTTCAGCTAACCCACCCTTTTATTCCATTCTCACCTTTGCTAACTGAACTTCTCTTTAAATATATGTATGCCATTTGCCTCAAACAGTCCATGTTGTAAAACACATATTCTTGAATATATTAGAAATTCTGACTTATTTTTCCCTGGACTTGAAAGTTGTTGTATACATAGAATCTCAGATGTCTGGGAATAATATAATTTATGTTGTATTTATGCCATACATAGTATATGACATCACTCTGTGTCAGTTAATATATATAGATTTGATCTCCCTCAGGCCCAACTTCTTATATCCTGAGCACATTATTCCAGTGTTTCATTCCTTACTTCATTGAGGTCCCACTGGATCCTTCTTATTTATCTGTGATTCTACCAAAGGCAGAATGTGAAAAGGAATGAGAAATGTGTTGTGGTTTGAAAGAATTTTCCATCTAGATTTATTTAGCTTTGCCTGAAAATAGCACTTCAGAATCAGTGTTAGGGTTCAGGGACATGGAAATATTTTTGTTATCTACTGTTATTGACAAGAGTGAGAGGTGAATTATTTTAATGTTCTCTTCAACTGTCCACACCAGAGGTAATTTTTCTTTTCCTTCTTTCTTTTCCATTTTCAGATAGGCGTTTTTATGTTTCTTCAAATCCTGCTTGAGGTCCAATTAAAAATGACTTCACAGCAAGTTCTTTAAGTTTCAAACAAAATAGGGTTTATTAAAGCAGTCAGTCCTTGGAAAGGATGGTTATCATGTCACACATAAACAAAGAAGAAAGAAAGAAAGGAAAAGGATTTGTAATTATGAATTACTTAAAAATCAAAGATATTGTTACTATTTCCAAGGGATTTAGGGTCCAGTAATTCAATGTTAAGTGAGTTCTTGCAGTAGCTGGTCTGGCAGAAATACTTTGTGATTGCAGTCATAGTTGAAGGCACAGCAATATAATTCTTGTAGGGTTAGCACAGTGATGGCATCCCTATCTCTCTGAGCCAGGACACCAGGGTTCAAGTCCCACCAGCTCCAATGATGTGCAACAAGTTTGCTGAACAGGTTGATTAAAAATACCTATAATTTCTGTAGGTGGGGCTCTTGTAGTATAGCGATAGCCACCCTACCCCTGAGCTAGTAGATCGAGGTTCAAAGTGTGCCATAACATGCCTGAACAGGCTGATTAAAAACATACATAATCTGTTTAGGCTGGGAATTAATTCAGTTTACAAACTTCAAGAGAGGTCAAGAAGAGAGGCAGGCTGTAGCTAAGGCTGGAGCTATACTGGCCAAGTTTCATAGGAATGCCATCTGTAGGTGGCAGAAGGAGCATGCAGACACAGAAATGCTACCTGGTAGCCCTGCATTAATGCCGAGTGATGCATGCAGCTATTTCCCAACCAACAGGATAATTTAGTCAGCCAGCCTTACGTTGTTCCATGAAGCAGTGGCTGCTATGTGTCAATTGGGGGCACCTTCTTAATGCCATCAGTGCTCTAACCACTTGCTGGCTGAATGGCCAGCACTGTCAGCTTTTATTTCCGGTATGAGTCTTTGCCCCTGCTCCTAGAACTTTGTCTACAGTAAGAGTATCTGCACATGTATAACCAGTGTAACATTATTACGCATGTAGTGTGGTGATGTCAGCCATGTATATGTAGATTTCTTTTGACTTACCATCACTGGTTCCTCTCCATTAGAGATGACTGGTGGTGGTTTAACCTGAGGGGCACCAGTCCTCAAGCAAGGAGCAAAGTTGAGATTCATGATAACATCAGTCAATGCGGGAATTGAATCCATGCTGTTGGCATTACTTTGCATTCGCAAACCAGCCTTCCAGCCAACTGAGCTAATTGACCCCATGATGACATCAACTACTGATGTCATCATAACTATCTGCACAGGTGGCCATTTTGATCGTCACCTTTGTATTGATGCTAATTACGAATGCTGATACAAGACTTGGGACCTGGTACAAGGGAATGAGATCTACAATTTTGGGCAAAAAATGCTGGAGAAAAGTGAATAAGGATTCTTTTGTTCAGTGAGTTTTGATGATCTCCAACTTGCCACCTACAGAACGATGGAACTTGAGATGATTCCTCTTGCAAATATAGCTTTGTCAATCTTGTGAAATCCTCTTTGGCATAAGCCTGCAGATGTTACTAAAGTTGGAAGAGTGATCTCATAGAGAAGGCAAGCAAGAGCCTGACACAATCATACTCTCAGAATCATACTTTACAAACGCCTAAACACCCCCATCACTATCCCTTGGTATGATCTGTCCCACCAGCAGGACAGAACTGCCAGCAGTATACTGGTATACAGTCAGGAATAGGTTGCTCTAGGAGATCTCAACATTGATTCAGGACTCCATGAAGCCACATAGCATTGGATCAAACATCAGCAAGGAAACCTCCTGCTGATTACCACTTCCTGCTCAGTTTAGTTTCAGCCACGGCTAATTGGCTCCTGACCTTATTGTAACTTTGGTCTAAACATGGATGAAAGAATGAAACACCAGAGATGAAGTGAGATCAACTATTCTTGGTATCAAGGTTGTATTTGATCAAGCGTGTCATTAAAAAAGCCCTAGTAAAACTGGAGTCAATGGAAATCAGAAGGAAAATCTCTTCGCTGGCTGGTGTCATACCAAACAAAAATAAAATCATCTCAGCTCCAGGACATCCCTGCAGAAGTTCTTTGAGACAACGTCCCAGACCCAACTGCGTTCAACTGCTTCATCAATGACCTCCATCATAAGATGAAAAGAGGGGGTGTTGGTTGATGATTATATAACGTTCAGCACTGTTCATAACTTCTCAGATACCAAAGTAGTCCATGAACAGTCATTCCTGGACTACATCCATGCTTGTGTTGATAAGTGTAAAGTAATATTCATGCCACACAAGTGACAGGCAATAACCATCTCCAGCAAGAGAGAATCTAACCATCGCCTCTTAATGTTCAAATGCATTACCATTGCAAAACTCCCCACTGTCAAAATCATTGACCATAAACCTAAATGAATCAGGTTTGTGATGGAAAACTCCCCACTTGCTTGGATAAGTGCAGATCCAACAACTCTCAAGAAGCTGGACACCATCTGGGACAAAACAACTCAATTTTTTGGCACCATATAAATGCAAATATTCACTCCCTCTATCAATAATTCACAAAGGCAATAATGTGCACCATCTACAAGAAACACTCATGAAGTCTCCTCTGACAGCACCTCCTAAACCAACAAACTGTACCATCTGGAAGGAAAAGGGGCAGTGGATGCCTGACAATACTATTACCTGCAAGGTCCCACTAAGCCCCACACCACCTCCTGACTTGAAATTATTCCTTCATTGCTGCTGGATCAAAACTTTGGAACCCCCTTCCGAACAACACTGAAGGTTTCCCTACACCCTAAGAACTGCAGTGGTTCAGGAAATTAGAAACAAACAATCAATGTTGACCTAGCCATCTCAGGAACACAGAGAAAATGTAGGAATCCTAACCCGCCCTACTGTGTTAGTTGTGCATTTGCTTAGCATTCTAACCTGTTCCAGCATATCTGACATGGGGCCAAGGGCAACTGTTGACTCTGCATTAAGTTTTGCTGCAGTTATTACAACAGAATGGATTTTCCACTGGTTTGTATTTCACAGATTATACGGAGGTTCAACATTGCCCCACTGTGGTAGGAGAGCATATTCCCTGCAATTTTCTGTAGAGTCATGACAATTAAACAACAATTCTTCTCTGTAAATAGATGTGTGTTATTTACTAAGGATATTCTGCCACTAAGCTATGATATAATTACAAATATCTTTACAGGGTATAATTTTAGCAAATAATGTGATTCAAAGCAGGTTTATTTTGTATTTCAATCTATTTATACTCTTTCAACTTTCTTACAATCCACCTGCAGAGGACATTATTTCTCCACTGGTTTCAGTGTCCCAAGCAGCAATACTGCCTCTGACGGTCATTATTTGTGTTCTATTCTTTGAAATTAATTGAGACAGATAATCTTACCACAGTTGTCAACATACAAGGTTTTCTTTTCATTCATTCACAGGATGACCTCTTGACGAGGTAGTTTTAAGACTACCTTGAGAAGCTGGTCACAAATTGCCTCCTTAAATCCCAGCGCACCATAGGGACTGGGGACAGCCATAGTGTTGTTAGGGAGGTAGTTCCAAGCCTTTGACCCAGTATAGACAAGCAGGAGGCTGAAAGAACACAGCAAGCTAGGCAACATCAGGAGATCAAGAAGTCAATGTTTCGGATGTAACACTTGTTCAGGACTAGGGGTGAGTGTAAGAGCAGCTGCAGATAAAGTGGGGGTGGGGGAGGGGCGGGGAAGAGGGATGGTGAGGTAGGGATAGGTGAACACAGGTAGATTGTATGACCTGATTGGTCAATGGGAGGAATGAATATGGTTGGTAGCTGGAAGGAAGGGTCAATCAGAAGTATGGAAGGGAGGGGCAGGGGCTGGAAAGAGTGTTGGGAGATGGGAAGGGAGGTTATTTGAAATTGGAGAACTCAATGTTGAGTCCTCCATTCTGTAGGCTGCCCAGGCAGAAGATGAGGTATTGTTTCTCCAATTGGCAATCTGATTCGCTGTGGAAGTGGAGGAGGCTAAGGGTGGTCATGTCAGAAAGGGAGTGAGAAGGGGAATTAAAATGGGCAGTGACTGGGAGGTGAAGTCAGCCCCTGTGGGCCCGGCTGAGATGCTTGGCAAAACGTTCCCTGAACTTACGTTTGGTCTCCCTGATGTAGGGAAGACCACATCGGGAGCACCCAATACAATAAACTAAGTTGGAGGAGAGGCAGGTGAAGTTCTGTCTCATCTGGAAGGACTGTTTGGGGCCCTGGATGGAGATGAGAACGGTGGTGTGCTGGCAGGTTTGCATTTTTTACAGTTGCAGGGGTGGTACCTGGGGGTTTGGGGGTGGGAGGGATGACTGTTGGTGTGGGCAAAGGGAATGGTCCTTGTGGAAGGTGGAGAGGGGTCGGGAGGGGAAGATATTCTTGGTGGTGGGCTCTAATTGGAGTTGGCGAAGTGTCTAAGGAAGATACATTGGAACCAGAGACTGGGGGTGGGGGATGGTAGGTGAGGACAAGGGGTATGCTTTATTGCATGGGGGGGTTGCTGGTGTTTAGAGCAGTGAAGCGGGGGATACAGGAGGTGCGGCGGAAGGCTGTCTGGATGACAGAGTGTGGAAAGCAAATTGTTCAAAATAAGTGGACATCAGTGTTTAATGTGGTGAAGGATATGGAAGATATAGAATGTAAGGAAACAGATGGTGACATCTTGAAAAATGTCCATATCACAGAGGAGGAGTTGCTGGATGTCTTAAAATGCATAAAAGTGGATAAATCCCCAGGACCTGATCATGTATAGCCTAGAATTCTATGGGAAACTAGGGAAGTGATTGCTGGGCCCATTGCTGAGATATTTATATTACTGATAGTCACAGGTGAGGTGCCAGATGACTGAAGGTTGACTAACGAGATACCATTATTTAAGAAGGGTGGTAAGGAAAAGCTAGGGAATTATAGACTGGTGAACCTGATGTTGGTGGTGGGCAATTGTTGGAAGGATTCCTAAAAGACAGGATTTACATGTATTTTGAAAAGCAAGGACTGATTAGGGACAGTCAACATGGCTTTGTGCATGGGAAATCATGTCTCACAAAACTGATTGAGTTTTTTGATGAAGTAACAAAGAGGACTGACGAGGGCAGAGTGATGTATGTGATCTGTATGGAATTCAGTAAAGCATTCAAAAAAGTTCCCCTTGGAGATTGGTTAGCAAGGTTAGATCTCCTAGAATACAGGGAGAACTAACCATTTGGATACAGAACTGGCTCGAAGGTAGAAGACAGAGGATGGTGGCAGAGGGTTGCTTTTCAAACTGGAAGCTTGTGACCAGTGGAGTGCCACAAGGATCAGTGCTGGGTCCACTTCTTTTCACCATTTATATAAATGATTTGGATGTGAACATAGAAGGTATAGTTAATAAGTTTGCAGATGGTACCAAAATTGGAGTTGTCATGGCCATAGAAGAAGGTTACCTCAGAATACAATGGGATCTTGATCAGATGGGCCAATGGGCTGAGGAGTTGCAAATGCAGTTTAATTTTCATAAATGCGAGGTGTTGCATTTTTGGAAAAACAAATCATAGCAGCACTTATACACTTAATGGTAAGGTCCTAGGGACTGTTGCTGAACAAAGAAACCTTGGAGTGCAGGTTCCTAGTTCCTTGGAAGTAGAGTCGCAGGTAGATAGGATATTGAAGAAGACATTTGGTATGCTTTCCTTTATTGGTCAGAGCATTGAGTATAGGAGTTGGAAGGTCAAGTTACAGCTGTACAGGACATTGGTTAGGCCATGTTTGGAATATTGTGTGCAATTATTGTCGCCTTCATATCGGAAACTTGTTGTGAAACTTGAAAGGGTTCAGAAAAGATTTACAAGAATATTGCCATGGTTGGAGGATTTGAACTATAGGGAGAGGCTGAAAAAGCTGGGGCTGTTATCCCTGGAGCATCGGAGGCTGAGGGGTGACCTTATTGAGGTTCATAAAATCATGAGGGGTATGGATAGGATAAATAAACAAAGTCTTTTCCCTGGGGTGGGGGAGTCCAGAATTAGAGGACATAGGTTTTGGTTGAGAGGGGAAAGATATAAAAGGGACCTAAGGGGCATTTTTTACAGTGGGTGGTGCATGTTGGAATGAGCTGCCAGAGGGAGTGGTGGAGGCTAGTACAATTGCAGCATTTAAAAAACATCTGGATGGGTATATGAATTGGAAGGTTTTAGAAGGGTATGGGTCAAGTGCTGGCAAATGGGACTAGATCGTGTTGAGAAATCTGGTCAGCATGGACGAGTTGGACCAAAGGGTCTGTTTCCATGGTGTACATCTCTATGACTCTATCTGGGATACTTGGGAGTGGAATATCTCCTCGTCCAAACAAATGCAGGGAAGGCAGAGGAATTGGGAGAACGGGATGGAGTTTTTGTAGGATACTGGGTTGGAGGAAGTGCCATCCAGATAGTTATGGAAGTCTGTGGGTTTATAGTAAACGTCCATCTGGAGACCGACGTCGGAGATGGAAATAGAGAGGTCAAGAAAGGAGAGGGAGGTGTCTAAGGTGGACCAAGTGAATTTGAGGGTAGGGTGGAAATTGTGGTTGAAGTCAATGAATGCTCCAGTTCAGCCCGTGTAGGATGCAGGTGAAAAAGTTGGGGCACAGTGCCTGTGTAGGTACTGAACAGGGACTGACTGTTTGACATAGCTGACCAAGAGGCAGGCATAGCTTAGGCCCATCCAAGTGCCTACAGCCACCCTTGGATTTGAAGGAAATGGGAAGAATTAAAGGAAAAGTTATTAAGCGTGAGGATTAATTCAGCGAAGCGGAGAAAGGTATTGCTAGAGGAGTCTGGATGGGTCTCTTGGAGAGGAAGAAGCGCTTGTGGGGTATGGATGTGTAAAAGAGCTGCACATTCCTAGTGAAGGTAAAGTGCTGGGGGCCAGGGAACTCTAAGTTCCTAAAGAGGTGGAGGGCGTGGTTGGTGCTATGGATGTAGGTGGGAAGTGCCTGAACCAAGGGGGAGAGGATGGAGATGAAATAGGACGAGATGAGTTCAGTGGGACAGCAGCATGTGGAGATGATGAGTCAGCCGGGATAGTTGAGCTTGTGGGTCATAGAATCATACAATCTCTATAGGTGGAAACAGGCCATTTGGCCTCAACAAGTCCACACCGACCCTCCAAAGACTAACCCATACAGACCTAGCTCCCTTCCCTATTACTCTGCATTTAAAGAGAGAGCTAAGAAGAGCCAGGAGGGGACATGAGAAGTCATTGGCGGTCAGAATCAAGGAAAACCCTAAGGCTTTCTATAGGTATATCAGGAATAAAATAATGACAAGAGTCAGATTAGGGCCAATCAAGCAAAGTAGTGTGAAGTTGTGCGTGGAGTCAGAGGAGATAGGGGAAGAGTTAAATGAATACTTTTCATCAGTAATTCACACTAGAAAAAGACAATGTGGTCAAGGAGAATATTGAGATACAGGCTACTGGACTAGATGGGATTGAGGTGCATAAGGAGGAGATGTTAGCAATTCTGGAAAGTGTAAAAATAGATCAGTCCCCTGGGGCCAGATGGAATTTATCCTAGGATTCTCTGGGAAGCCATGGAGGAGACTGCGGAGCCTTTGGCTTTGATCTTTATGTTGCCATTGTCTACAGAAATAGTGCCGGAAGACTGGAGGATAGCAAATATTGTCCCCTTGTTCAAGAAGGGGAGTAGAGACAACCCTGGTGATTATAGACCTGCGAGCCTTCCTTCAGTTGTGGGTAAAGTGTTGGAAAGGTTATAAGAGATAGGATTTATAATCATCTGGAGAGCAATAGGTTGATTAGGTATAGTCAACATGATTTTGTTAAGGGAAGGTCGTGCCTCACAAACCTTATTGAGTTATTTGAGAAGGTGACCAAATAGGTGGATGAGGGTAAAGCGGTTGCTATGGTGTGTATGGATTTCAGTAAGGCATTTGATAAGGTTCCACAAGGTAGGCTATTGCACAAAATATGGAGGCATGGGATTGAGGGTAATTTAGTGGTTTGGATCAGAAATTGGCTAGCTGAAAGAAGACAGATAATGGTGGTTGATGGAAATATTCATACTGGAGTTCAGTTACTAGTGGGGTACTGCAAAGATCTGTTTTGGGTCCACTCCTGTTTGTCATTTTTTAATAAATGACCTGGATGAGGGCATAGAAGGATGGGTTAGTAAATTTGCAGATGACCCTAATGTCGGTAGAGTTGTGGACAGTGATGAAGGATATTGTAGGTTATATAGGGACATAGATAAGCTGCAGAGCTGGGCTGAGAGGTGGCAAATGGAGTTTAATGCGGAAAAGCATGAGGTGATTCACTTTGGAAGGAGTAACAGGAATGCAGAGTACTGGGCTAATGATAAGATTCTTGGTAATGTAGATGAGCAGAGATATCTCAGTGTCCAGGCACATAAATCTTTGGAAGTTGCCACCCAAGTTGATAGGGTTGTTAAAAAGGCAGTAAAAGGATTGAATTTTGGAACAATGAGGTCATGCTACAGCTGTACAAAACTTTGGTGCGGCCACATTTGGAGTATTGTGTATTATAGGAAGAATGTGGAAACTTTGGAGATGGTTCAGAGGAGATTTATTAGTATATTGCCTGGTATGGAGGGAAAGTCTTATGAGGAAAGGCTGAGGGGCTTGAGACTGTTTTCGTTGGAGAGAAGAAGGTTGAGAGGTGACTTAATTGAGACATATAAGATAGTCAGAGGGTTAGATCGGATGGACAGTGAGAGCCTTTTTCCTTGGATAGCAATGGGACATAGCTTTAAATTGAGGGGTGATAGATATAGGACAGAAGTCAGAGGTAGTTTCTTTACTCAGAGTGTAGTAGGGGCATGGAGTGCACTGCCTGCAACAGTAGTAGACTTGCTTCTAGTAATCTTAATGATCCGCTCCTAGACCAGCAATATTTCCCTCCCACCCCCAAAATCTCTACACTCTTCCAATTCCATTGTCTGTTGTACATCCTTAATTTCCACTGCTCCATCTTTTGTTGTTATGAATATTGTACTTGATACAAGATAGATCTATTCTAAGTTGTCTGCCTTAAAGCGAGTTAAAATGCAATTGTTTGGTGACGGGGAATGTGACCTCCTACAAAATTTGCCCAGAGTTAACCCCATTTGACCTCATATCAAATTTGCTTAGAGACAAGTTATATGACCTGATCGCGATAATGAAAGGAATTCAAATTGAAACTTACTGAAAAAGTTGCAAGTTTTAACACTGGGAACAAAGGAGAAGGTAGTAGTTAGCTGCCTGCTTGAAGTACTCCAGTCCATGTGCTGTAGGTAGGCCCATCAATACTGTTAGGAAGAGAGTTTCAGGATCTTTACTGGCAACACTTAGGAACTGTGACCAAACTGCAGACCAGGGCACAAACTATGGGCACCAAATGCACACACTCCTCCTCTAAGAACATTTGGAATCTGCCAACCCCATCAATTGGTCAAACTACTCGACATTAAGCAAACAAAATTTATTCAAACACTATAGTTAAAATACAACAAAAGAAAGAGGAACTTGGAATAACTTAACTCTATTGAAAAACCTAACAGAACAATAGATTATTTCACTACTAAACAGTAACTGTTCCAATGTAGTAACATCCCATTAACACCCTTGGTAAAAGACAAATTCAGAAAACAGAATTTAGCCCAGGAGGAAAAACATCCAGAGAAAAGCAAGAGAGAGAGTGAAGCAGCCGAGAGAGATTCATTGCCTTCCAATCCTGCTGAGACCCCAGCAGTAACTGCAACCGAAAACCTAAGAAACAGAAAATCCTGGTTCTGTGGTGGGAGCTTGACCACACTCATTCAGGCTGCATCTATTGTTCCAACTTAAAAAATCACCATTATTATCATCTCATGGACTGCTCAGCACCTTTCCCCTAATCTCTCTCTAAAGGAAACCAGTACAAAACATTCTTCTTAAAGCGACAGCATTGCTACAGCAAGCAGTGTGCGGACCTGTATACCAGCAACTAGTATGGAAAGGCTGTAGCGGGGATACTGTACATAGGTACAGGCACTCAGCTCCCAGGCTAAACTAGGTTGCATCTCAATGATGCTTATTGCTTCCTTCGTGCTTAATTGCATGCTCACAACATCACAGCCCTCCCTTTACTTGCTGTGTCAGTTAATGCAGTCACAAAACCAGGTGGTTTGTCTTGTTGGTCGGCAGCCTTAGGCAAGGATGGCACATTTTAATGCATGGCAATGTGCTATGTCCCTCTCCCACCTGCTCCATGTGTCAGAAGCTGATGTAGAAAACTCACTACATGTGCGGCAAGCAGGTAGACTTGTCTCAAAGTCTTAGGGAAATAGTTCTCACTGAGGTTCACGGGGTTTCATAGCGACAAGTACAGGGACTAGAGTTAATGCATTCAGGCAGATGTATAGGCATCAGTTAGGTGTTCAGGAACATCGTGTCTGGGGCTGTATGGAAATGTCAGTCAAGGAGGTGAGTCACAGTTAGTCCATCAGGTCCATCAGCAGAATCTAAAGGGGCAAGGCTAAGATGGTGATGGCGGTGGGGAACAAGGGGTAGGGTGGGCAGTACAGCTGTTGCTGCAGGACTGAGCCGGGCAAGTTAGTCTATGGAACTGACCACTGCAGGCTTCGGGCAGAAACACAGGACAATTGCGGTGGGATGAGAAGCAGCAGGATTTGCAAGAGGAAGAGAAGCACTCAGTGTCACCTTCTATCATGATGCAGATGGAAAGTGTACAATGCGGAAAACAATGGCTGTGAGCACACTCAGCGTGGTTGCAGTAGGTGGCTCAACCCATAAAGGAGGGGGCTGCAGCAACTGCTGATCAATGAGCTTTTAAAGAGAAACAATATTGGCCACAGGCTCACATAACATGCAACACACAGGCTGCCTATTCGCTGGCCATCCTACAGCATTAACTCTCTTTCTGTTGCACCTCCCTGACAAAGCTACTGCTGGATAATTTGTTGAAAGCTACATTTTTTTTTTCCTCACAGAAGAAACCAAACTTTATGTATGTTGAACAAGGCCCAATGGTTCAGCATGACTCAATGCTATCTGGGATGGATTGCTTCCCTTGCTTCCAGATGTGCAGTAGTTCTCAGCATTGATCTCCATCCATGGAGCCTTGCTTCTGGCAACCTCAGACCAGGCTGGCAGGGTCTGGTGGTGAAGACTTCTCCTTGAATCTTCCAGTCCTCAGGGATGATGACATATCTGTCCTGGACCACCCCATTCACTGGAAACCTGTCAGAGAATACCAGCACCAATTTTTCCTTTCTCTGAGATACTCTGACTCTGTCTTTGACCACAAAGGGCAGCTTTAGAATGCCAGTTCTCATCCAGGGGCACAACAGGATTTTAAAATTGGGTGCAAGGGATGCCAGTCTTTTGGCATATATCTGTTGAGTGGCAATTTGTTCTGGGAACAGGCCATGGTCAGACTGAGTGGAAATTAATATCAAAGATGCCATAAATGCAGGATAGGTAATTAATTAGGGTAATTTGATTCAATAGGGTGAGAAAACTCACTGGGCCTCCTGGCAATAAACTCTCCAAAACCAAATCAACGCAACTTGGACTTAGCTGAAAAAAATATCACTGCCCTTTGTTTAAAAGGATAAAGGAAGATTCAACCTGAGGGTCACAGAGAAGAAACCCTGCTGAAGCCGGGAGGAACTGAAGACCTTCATTACAAGGTTACATTTCTGCAGAGAGCAATGTAAAATATATAATCGTAGTGAGATGCTTTGGTTGTGTAAAGAATTTAATTGGAACTCTTGGGAATATTGTTTCTGTAGTTTATTTACCAAGCAACCAACACTCTAATACCCAATCAAGTTGATCCTAGTTTGATTTTTACTATAAAAGTCTTAAAAATGTGAAGTATGTGAAGATTCTTTCCATTGATTGTTGGGAAATTCAAGTTTATTTTTAAAAGTTAGGGGATCTTAACACCAAACCTTTAAATTTTGATTCCTAATACTCTTGTGAAGCACCTTGGGATTTTTTTAGTACCATCTCAATTTAAATTGTTGGTAAATTGGTTATTTTATTTTTCATACCCTTCAGCTATAATTTTGTTTAAAACCAATTTGATAGAAATTTGACTGAGTCACTCTCAGATGAAAGGAAGCCATTAAGAAGAAGCACACCTTTTCTCAGGCCCAACTTTGACATCATGTCATTTTTGCAAAATACTCCAGTGCCATGGACGTATAAAGTTAAAACACAAAATTACCAATCTCAAAATCTGATGGCACCCTGAAAGTAGAACTATATGATAACATCTTCAGTGTACTGAAATTTCCTTGGAGGAAAGTCTATTTGCGAATCTCATGCAAAAATAAGTGAATTAAATGATATGAGTCAATTTAACTGTCAGGCTAATAATTAGGATGGTTGATACAGTACCTGTTGACAGAACCAAATGCATAGAGATTGGTTACAGTGTGAGTCGTCAGGAATCAGAGTCTATTCTAATGAGACAATTAAACAATTAATTACTTCTGTCTAAACGTTTGCTCAATCACGGACAGCATTGTTGTGATGCAATCCTGTTGGGGAGAAAGCTGCTTCTCTAAATTCTAACAAAAAGTGACTGCCACTGATTATCATAATTGCTTTAGACTGGTTCATCACCAAACAGCTTCAGAAAAAAAGACCTGAATTATACTGTATAAACTTTCAATTAAATATATGTTCATGAAAGCCCAGTTGGGGTAGATTTTATAATGGCCACCACCTTTACAGGGGTTTACAGTTGAAAATTGGAACATCACCTGTTTCTAGGTAACGTGTCCGATACCAGACTCCGATGATGTTCTTAAGGCCTTTAATTGAAGGTTTACAGCAACTGGACAAAGTTTCACACTGTGCACATCTCACCCAGTTTTAATGGGTAATATAGCTGAAACGGTATCACAAAAGTGAAATAATGTTGACACAGGTTGTGCCATGCCAACCTTGGACACCAACACATTTATCATGTTATAATACACAGAAACCACAGTGTGCATTCACACCAAAATTTACAAGCCCTGTCTCCCCAGTTTGTTTCAAGGGGCATCTGAGTTGACTCAGTTGTACTCATTGACATTTATAACTGGTGAAAGTACTCATAAACACTGTAAAGAAGAGTGTAGCAATAGTCCTATAGGGGAATACTTCAACCTCATTATCCATGCAATTATAGAGACAAGGACTCCCCATGGATACCAAATACAGATATGACTCCTATATACAGAAGCTCTCTACACAAGGTGTGAAGAATGTGCAATCAGACTGGACAAGTCAATGAGAAGACTAAAAGAAGTGGTCTGGAGCGATCTCAAGGAGCAAATGAATGAATAATTTTTAAAATTGCTAGGGGCCGCTGCAAGCTCCAAATCATAAAACAAAGTCATAAGGAGGACCGCAAACAATAACACAAATAAATTCAACACTGTCATAAAACCTGATACTACAATTTATAAGAGGGAACACTGTGTTCTAGGGAATAAATAATTATCAGTGATAAATGTACATATCTTTTTGTAAGTTTTAATGATCTGGGAGACAGGTGATGAAAGCACATCATCTCCCTTAATTAAGCGTAAATTAAATAAAGCAAACAAATTAACCAATAATAATGTAAGGCCATTAACTTTCAGGACAGTGAAACAGTAAACTTCCACTGCAGTGAATAATTGAAGTACCACTTGGTTGATAATTAAGTTTATGGTAAACTTAAGCTGGTAGAGTTTGAAGCACTTTTGGCACAGTCAAGTTTTGCACAAGAAGTATGGTGAAGCAATTTTTACCTTAGTGCAACAAATGGAAATATGTTTGAATAAACTCTTTAAAAAAAACCAATAGATTTAAATACTTCTTGCCTTATAATCTTTCAAAACTGACCAACAATGAAGCACTGTGGCTGTGTTATGTAACCATGTAAAACTAATTAAATTTGTTGTTGCGTCTGCTAATCTCTAGCATCAATATGTTCTTGAATGCATTTTGAATGAAATCGGGGTTTAAAGTTATACACCAAAATCCATGCCACCTTTTGTTTCCCCAAGTGCAGACAGGAATGTGGATGATGAAAATTTCACTGAATCTGCAGATAAAATTGAAGAAACTTAAATTTTCTGCCCAGGCGTCTGTTCACATTGACCTGATAGGGCTGTGAAAATAAAATCTTTATGCATCAGAATCAGAATGTCTCAAGTTGTTCTATGAAGGCACTTGAAGATCTGTTGTGTGCCTCTTCTGGGCCTTCTTGTTCTTGATGTAATGCCCAACTTTGTGTATAATTATCATGACAAATCATTATCATGATCAGATTCACCAGGTATGATGCACATATGCCAGGCTACATTTCTTAACACGTACCAGCTTGGGAATCGCACTCCATATAGAAAATGAAGCAGAATAATATCCACATCTGGTCAAATCTCTACTTATCAGCAGCAGTTAAAGAAAACATATGTAACTGAAAAAGAAATCTTCCGAAATGGTGAGATTCTCTAAACACTGAGGAACAAGCCAGATGATAACTTTGAGGAACTAATGATGTCAAGAAAACTATCAGCCTCACTCAAGCAGTTGTATGGTGTATTAAATGTAGCTCTGATGGAAGATCTTGTGGATAGCTTTAGGATGCAACAATTACTGCATTTTGCTGGAGGAATAATTCTGCTTTTATTGGGAGATATTTCAGCTGTTGTTCCAATTGAGAGTTCTGATTGCACATAACATCTGTCTATATAATAGAGTTTTTATTAAAATAGACTTTGGTTGTTGCTAAAACTCTGACCTGAGTCACAATGTTCTCGGTTCAAGTCTCACTCTAGAGCATGAGTACAAAACAAAATCAGCACTGACACTCTTGTGCAGTACTAATGGAGCACTACATTGGCAAAGATGCGGTCTTTGTCATTAAATTAAGGTCCCATCTGTCTGTTGGTGTGGATATGAAAAATCCTACAGCACTTCTTCAAAGATAAGAAACTGAGTTTCACCAATATGTTCCTTTCAATTAATGTTGCAAAAATAGATTGTCAAAATATAATTGCATTACTAATTATGGGACTGGCTGTACTCAAATTAGCTAGTGTTGCCTTCAGTACAACAGTGATTACAATTCAAGAGTACTTCATTGGCTGTAAAACATTTTGAGACATCTATTAGTTGTGGAAGATGCTATACAAATGCAAGTTTTTATTTTTATAAATCATGTCCTGCCTCCTGTTCATTGGATGACATTAGTATCAACATTTAATGTATAGTTTGTTTGCCTCTGTAAATTTTGAAAAGTACTCGTTTGCTTGACACAATGAAATTGAATAACTTAGGTTTTGAGCTCAATCTTGGATTGAAGTTGACCACTTTGTGCAAAATAATCGACCAAATGGATAGAGATTTTCAAGGAGTCACTCCAGCTTCCATGGTCTACAGTCCCACAGATTAATGAGAGCAGACATAGCTAGCTCCGTGCAGGTCGCAGTGGAATGGTGGGAATGCTCCATTTAGAAGTCACTCAAGATGTCAACGGTCTTCTCCTTCACCACACCCTGAACAATAACAATCAAGTTGTCATTGATTGAGTTGAGTCATGCCAGGCTGGCAGGAGGCAAGGTGCAGCAGTGTGGCAGTCACTCCTCACAGAATTAAGCAGCGAGAAGTCACCAACCTCATCCATCTTGAAGATCCTGACTTGAAGAACTTAGTCTCTTGCCAGTTCTGCTCAAGACTCAAGGGAAGCATTCTGTAGGAATAATAATTAGGAAACCTTCATCAATAAGTGAAAATGTGGCCTGACTTTTTGGGAAAGAAATAAAGACAAAAAGTCTTGAATTTATATAGCACATTTTTTTGTTTACAAAAATCAGATACCTGAAATCACTTTACAGCCAATTAAGTACTGCCATTACGGTCACTGATGCAATGTAGGAAAAGTGCCAGCCAAATTGTACATAGCAAGCTACTACAAACAAAAAATGATAATGACCAGTTGAACTATTTTTACAATGTTGAGTGAGGTAAATATTAGCCAGGGATAATAATTCCCCTGCTCGTCTGTGATGTAGTGTCATGGGATCTTTTGCATCTGAGGGGGCAGATGAAGCCTCGCTTTAACATCTTATCCAAATGTTAGTGCCACCAACCATGCAGTATTCCCTCTGTGCTGGAGTGTCATCTTTGACCTCTGCACTCAAGAGCAGCTACAATTCTTGTTTTCCATTACAATTAATTGCTGTTCTCACTCTTAGCAATTTGAATGAATTCGAATCCTGGGTTTAAATCTTACCATGGCAGATGGCAGAATTTTAAACCAAATTAAAAAAAATCATGAATTAACAGTTTAATGGTGACTATGAAATCATTACTAATTGTTGGGAAAAACCATCTGGTTCACTAATGTCCTTTAGGGAAGGAAACTGCCATCCTTAACTGTCTGGCCTACATGTGACTCCAAACCCACAGCAATGTGGTTAACTCTTAACAATTAGGGACAGCCAATAAATGCTGACCTAGCCAGGGATGCCAACAATCCGTGAATGAATAATTTAAAAAACTGTAGCTTTAATAGATTCCAAATATGCACTACCAAACGTCATTAATATGAAAGTTCTCTGAAATGTTTGCAGATTCTTCCAAGAAAGATTAAGGGTGGAATCAGGATTGTTAGTGCTGGAAGATGCTCTGTGAATATTTTCAGGTCATCAGATTAAGCCAGTTCAAAGAACGATCAAGCATATTTGCTGATGTCTCACAGCTTGTCTGAATGACGTTGACAGCTTCCTTGAAGTATGGCCAAGAACAGCATGAGTAAAAATGTTGGATGAACAGCAGTAATCAATGTAGACTCGTAGCGTCATTCCCACTTGATGGGCAGGGTTAGGATCAAACATTCAGGTGGAGAAGTACGCGTTCCAGCTACTACCCCATGAGCTAAATTTAGTCACTTTTCAGCCAAAGATTCTTCTGTTGTCCGAGCAGTTGTATGGATTAAATTAACAAAGGTGCAGAGTTAACAAAAACAGAAATTGTTGGAAAGGCTCAGCAAGTCTGGCAGCATTTGTGGACAGAAATGAAATGAGTGTCAACGTTTTGGATTCAGCAAACTTCCTTAGAACTGATGGTAGCTCGGAAAAAAGTTTTTATTATGCAGAAGATAGGTTGAGGGAGGGGCTAATAAGTGGAGATTGAGCCCAAAGAGAGAGATATACAGTTAGACAGACAAAAGAGTGGATAATGATCAGCCTGGGAGAATGACCAGTTATTAGTGGTCAATTAGTGGCTAATGATGGGTGGTTTGTAAGAGACCATATGATAACAAGCCTAGTGTGGGGAGGGTTTGGGGTAAGGACATGGGAAAAAGTGCCTCAACTCCTAAAATTGTTGAACTTGATATGGAGCTCAGAAGGCTGTAGAGTTCCCAAGCAGAAAATGAGGAACTATTCTTCCAGCTTGAACTGCAGCAAGCCTGAGGCAGAGACGTTGCCAGGAAACACGGTGGTATTTTGAATTGGCAGGCAACTGGAAGCTCAGGGTCTTTTTTTGTGGACAAAACATCGATGTTCTGCGAAGTGGTCAACCAGTCTATGCCTTGTTTCCCAACTTAGATGAGACCACATTGTGACCACTGAATGCAGTAGACTAGATTATGTGAAGTGCAGGTAAAGCGCTGCTTCACCTGGAAGGTGTATTTGGGCACATGGATACTGAGGGACGAAGAAAGTGAATGGGCAGGTGTTACACCTTCTATGGTTACAGGGGAAGATGCTGTGAAGGAAGAGTGGACCGGGGTGGTGGAAACGGTTCTTGTGGAAGGCAGACAACGGAGGGGAGGGGAATATGTGTCCGGTGGTTGCATTTCACTCGAGGTGGTGGAAATGGTGGCTTATGATGCTGTGTGTGTGCATGCTGGTGGGATATTGGCTGAGGACAAAGGGGAAGGGGTGGGGGCTGAAGTATGGGAGATGGGTTGGACCCAGCTGACAGCCCTGTCAACTACGATGTTGGGGACTCTTCAGTTAAAGCAGAAAGTGGACATTTCAGAGGCCCCCTTGTCAAAGTTGGCATCATCAGAACAGATGTGACAGAGATGGAGGAACTGTGAGAATGGAATAGAGTCTTTACAGGAAGCAGAATAAAGACTTTACAGGATGTATAGTCAACACAACTGTGGGAGTTGGTGGGTTTGTAGTGGATATTGGTGGACAGCCTATTCCCATAAATGGAAACAGAGATATTGAGAAGTAAAGAGAGGAGCCAAAGAACAGAACAGGCCGTTTGGCCCAAGATGTTGTGCCAAGAATTATTCCTAATCTAAAATAAAATAAAATAACCTAACCTATGCACCTCTCAATTCACTGCTGTCCATATGCATGTCCAGCAGTGGCTTAAATGTCCCTAATGACTCTGCTTCCACCACCATCGTTGACAACACATTCCACACATTCACAACTCTCTTGAGTAAAGAACCCACCTCTGACGTCTCCTCTATACCTTCCTCCTAATACCTTAAAATTATGACCCCTCGTGCCAGTCAATCCTCCTCTGGGGAAAAGTCTCTGGCTATTGACTCTATCCATGCCTCTCACTACCTTATATACCTTGATCAGGTCACCTCTCTTCCTCTTTCTCTCCAGAGAGAAAAGTCTGAGCTTAGTCAACCTTTCTTCATAAGGCAAGCCCTCCAGTCCAGGCGGCATCCTGGTAAACCTTCTTTGTACCCTCTCCAAAGCCTCTATATCTTTCATATAGTAGGGCGACCAGAACTGGACACAATATTCCAAGTGTGGTCTCACCAGGGACTTATAGAGCTACAGCAAAACCTTGAGGCTCTTAAACTCAATCCCTTTGTTTATGAAAGCCAAAACACCATATGCATTCTTAACAACCCTATCCACTTGGGTGGCACCTTTGAGGGATCTATGCAGTTGAACACCAAGATCCCTCTGTTCCTCCACACTGCCAAGAATCCTGTCTTTAATCTTATATCCAGCATTCGAGTTCGACCTTCCAAATTGCATCACTTCGCATTTATCCATCTGCCATTTCTCAGCCCAGCTCTGCATCCTGTCTATGTCGCGCTGCAGCTTGCAGTAACCCTCGATACTATCAATGGCACCTCCAACCTTTGTGTCATCAGCAAATTTACTAACCCACCCCTCAACCTCCTCATCCAAGTCATTTATACAAACTACAAAGAACAGAGCCCTGCGGGACACCACTCACCACTGACCTCCAGGCAGAATACTTTATATTTACAACCACTCTCTGCCTTCTGTCAGCCAACCAATTCTGAATCCAGACAGCCAAATCTCCCTGTATCCCATATCTTCTGACTTTATGAATTAGCCTACCATGTGGAACCTTATCAAATGCCTTGCTGAAGTCCATATACACTACATCAACAGCTCGACCTTTGTCAAACTGTCTTGTCACCTACTCAAAGAACTCAATAAGATTTCTGAGGCATGGTCTGCCCCTCACAAAGCCATGCCTTTAATCACACTGTGCTTTTCTAAATAATCATAAATCCTATCCCTCAGAATTATTTCCAATACCTTGCTGACCACAGACTGGTCTGTAATTGCCAGGGATTTCCATATTCCCCTTCTTGAAAAGAGGAACAACATTCGCCTCCCTCCAATCCTCCGGTATGAATCCGTGAAGAGTGAGGAAGCAAAGATCTTTGCCAGCAGCTTAGCGGCCTTCTTTCTCGCTTTCTGGAACAACCTAGGATAAATCTGGTCTGGCCCTGGGGACTTATCAATCTTAATGTTTGCCAAATTTTCCAGCACATCAACTTCCTCAATCTTGATCTGTTCAAGTTTGTTTTCCCAGCTCCACAAAGTTCTCATTCACAACAAGGTCCCTTTCCTTCGTGAAAACCGAAGCAAAAAAACCTCATTTAGGGCTTCCCCTGCTCAGACTCCACACACAAGTTCCCTACGCTATCTTCTTCCTGATCATTCTCTTACTCCTCATGTATGAGTAAAATGCCTTTGGCTTCTCCCTAATCCTTCCTGCCAAGCCCCCCCCTCCTGGCTCTCCTCAGTCTATTTTGGAGCTCCTTTCTAGTAAGCCTGTAATCCTCTAAAGCTGTGCTAGGTCCTTGTTTCCTCCACCTTATGTAAGCTGCCTTCTTCCTTTTGATAAAAAGTTCCTCTGTTCTTGTCATCCAAGGTGCCTTAATCTTACCCCTTCTTTTTGTATTAGAGGAATAAATTTGTGCATCACTCGCAACAACTGTTCTTTAAACAGTCTCCACATGTCTGTTGTGCCCTTTCTGTGGAGCAATTGCTCCCAATCTGTACTTCCCAACTCCTGTCTGGTAGAGTCATAATTTCCTTTTCCCCAATTAAATATTTTCCCTTGGTAACTGCTCCTTTCCCTCTCCAAGGTGAAGGTCAGAATGAAATGGCAATTGGAAGCAAAATTGATTAACTTTTCCAATCCCAGACAAGAGAGAGAAGCAGCATCAATATACTGGAGAAAGAGTTGTGGGTGTAGGCAGGAATAGGACTAGAATGAGGAACATTCCATGCACCCACAAAGAGGCAGACTTGACTGGAGCCCATGCGGCTACACATGGCCAACCTTCTGACCTGAAGGTGAGAGGCGGTAAAGGAGAAGTTATTCAGGGTGAGGATGAGCTCAACTGGGCAGAGGAGCCTGGTGGTGGGTGGGAACAGTTCAGGCCTTTTTTCCAGGAAGAAATGGACAGACCATCCTGTGAGGGATAGATGTATAGAGGGATTGCACATCCAGGGTAAAGAGGAGGTGGCTGGAGCCTGCAAACTAGAAATTCTGTAACTGATGTAGAACATTATAAGAATTACAGCTATAAATGGAAAGGGATTGGACAAGGGGAGAAAAAATAAATCAAGCTGAGGTAGGAAGTGATAAGTTCTGTGGGGCAGGAACAGGCCAAAACAATGGGTCTGACTGGGTAGACCTGTTTATGGATTTTGGGAAGGAGTTAGAAATGAGTTGTAGGGGATTGGGAAACTATGAATTTGGAGGCAGTGGAGGGGAGATCGTCAGATGAAATGAGGTTAGTGACTATGCCATTGAGGACATAGAGGTTATATGGCGTGGTGGTGGTGGTGGGGGGTGGTGAACTCATATGAATGCCTTTCTTCTGTTAGTGGCAGTTTGAGGTTGTCATGTCTTGTTATGACAATAATTGAATTTGTTTTAAAAAGTCTCTCTAATTGGCACTAGAACTTCATCCAAGTGCAGTTTCTCCTAACAAAAACAAAATTAAATATTCAATTTTGCAAGAGTAGTTCTAGATTTGGGGAGACCTGCTTCCTGGCATCATGAATAGCCTAATTTAATTTTAAAGTTATACCCACTTGTTCTGGACTTTGAACAGAAGAAATAGTTTCTGTCTATCCTAGCATCTCCATTAAATATGTCAAACATAGATTGTAATCATATAATAAGTTTTCACCAAAACATTTCCAACTGGGATACAGTACTGACACAAAATAGCTAACTTAGAGGCACAAATGGATTTTGGAAGAAAACAGCAATTAGCTGGCCTAACAGAAATACAACTGTGCAAAGGACAGGTTTCTATAAATATCTGCAGATCTATCCTAAGGTGACAATAAGCTGCAATAAAAGGCCTTGATATCTGGTGTTCCCAACAATCATCACATTATATTATATCTGTAAAATATATATATAAAACACAGTATTATATAGTTATTTCTAACCACCTTTAAAAAGAACATGAATTGCATCAAGCGAGAATACACAGACACAGATCCATAAACACTCTATCCAAGTTATCATTATGTGTTACAAGTGCATAAGTTCATCTGGAAAGAATGTGTTCATCAACAGCCTACATCTGTATTACCTTTAAACTTGATTATTTCAATGCTGTCCTGGTTGGACTCCCACCATGAAATCTCTCTCAATTTAAGCTCCTCCATAACTCATATCCTAACTCACGGCAAAACCCATTCAGTCATCAACCCGGTGACCTATATTGGCTCACAATTAAGTAAAGAGTTGATTATATAATTCTCATTTATATTTTCAAATCTCTTCATGATCTTGTAACCCTTATCTCTTGTCACAAAGCTAGTCCCTTTTTTTCCCCCCTAAACACTGTTCCCTGGCTCAAGGATACTCTGTCCTTGATTTTTTTCAGAGGGGAAATAAACCAGACCGGGCTTTGATCAGTCTGGTTTGGTACAGAGATGAAAAGGATTTTGAGAGGCCTTTTGTGTATACGTAAACACATGAGATTTCAGGCCAAAGTGGTCATACTTTAGAAGGGACCTGTATAATGAAAGGGGAGTGGTCAGCTCTCTAGCTGAGCAGTTTAGTTCAGTCTTGAACTGGCTGGGAGTTCAACAGTGAGCTATGCGGAAACTCTTTCTCTCTCTCTTTCTGCTCTTCAACTTCAACCTGTAAGCATGTGTCCCATTTATACTGGTTTTTAAAGGATGTTTGCTTATTGGGACTGTTGTGTATAATTGGAACAGCATGCTTAAGTCTAATTTTGTGAATATATTTTTGCCTGTTTTAAAATCTAGCAGTCAACCTCGCTAAGTTACTCCGGGTAATTTTCACTGTACACTTACCAAAACAAATGACAAAGTATTGTCTGAGCTGCCTGCTTAAGAATGTTTTAAAACTTCAGAGTGGGAAAGAGCCTGGCCCTGATGGTCTTCTGGGTGAGAGTTTTATAAGGTGTTTATAGAGATTCCGTCAGGGCCAATGTTGGACATGTACAATCACTCCTATATGCATGAATTCCTACCACAATCCTTGAGAGAAGCTTATATGTTTCCTTAATTCTTAAGAAGGGGAAGGTTCCTGAGGATTGTGCCTCATACAGGCCCAAATCTCTGTTAAATTCAGATTTCAAGATTCTGTCCAAGATCCTGGCACTGAGATTGGAAAGGGTGTTGCCCCATATTATTTAAGAGGACCAGACAGGCTTTATAAGGGGCCATAGGTCCTCTAATAATATTAGAAGGATGCTGAATGTGGTCCAAGTTTGTCAGCAATGATCATCCTTGAAAGAGGATTCGCAGTAGGTTAAGATCAACTAGGAGAAAGTGAGGACTGCAGATGCTGGAGACCAGAGTTGAAAAATGTGGTGCTGGAAAAACACAGCAGGCCAGGCAGCATCCGAGGAGCAGGAGAATCGACGCTTCAGGCATAAGCCTTCCTGAAGAAGGGCTCATGCCCGAAACATCGATTCTCCTGCTCCTCGGATGCTGCCTGGCCTGCTGTGTTTTTCCAGCACCACATTTTTCAACTCTGGTCTCCAGCATCTGCAGTCCTCACTTTCTCCTAGTATATCTTAGAACAGTTTGGGGTGGGTGGAGTCTTTGCTAGATGGGTTGAGGTTTTATATCGCCACCCTCTCACTGCGGCCATCATCAACTGGGTGAAGTCTGGGAATTTTAAGATTGGTAGGGGTAGTTGGCAAGGCTGCCCCCTCTCACCATTGTTGTTTACGTTTGTGATAGAGCCACTGGCAGACGCCATTCGTCAGAATGTCCACATAGCCGCTCCAGAAGTGGGATCAAGGGCACACAAGATTACACTGTACACGGATGATGTCCTTCTGTTTTTATTGAACCCGATTATCTCCGTACCCCATTTGATACATTGTATCAATTCATTTGGGGCTATTTCAGGATATAAGATTAACTTTGCAAAATCGGAGGCTATGCCTTAGGGAAACCTTAAGGATATGCCAGAAGTTGAAGGTGGCCCTAAGTTCCCTTTTAATGGTCACATGCAGGATTCCGGTACCTAGGCATTTTTATTACCCCCACGTTTGATCTGTTATTTCGGACTAACTTTACTCACTTGCTCGACAATATTAGGCGAGGTCTCTAGAGATGGGAGGCTATTCCAATTTCATGGCTGGGTCGAATTTCTCTCATTAAGATGAATGTTCTTCCCTGTTTGGTTTATCCCATGCGTATGCTCCCTATAATGTTTCCCAGGTCAATGCTGCGGAACCTTATGGGGTGGTTTGGTTCCTTTGTCTGGCATTGTGGGTGGCCCCTTATCAAACTTACTAAATTGCAGTTGCCTCAAGGAGGGGGAGGAGTTGATTTCCCAGACATCAGGGGGTATCAACTGAGTTCCCTTCTGTCCTTTGTCTGCGATTGGGTAGGTAACGATCCAAACTCAATATGGCTGGATATTGAGGCCTCCCAGGCAAAGTGCCTTCTTATTAACCTGTTGTTCATGGATGAGGACAGTTATGGACCATTGCCGGAACCCATTGTCATTAGTACAGTCAAGGCTTGGCGGGCGATGCATCAGAGTGAGGGTTGTTTATCCAAGACTTCACCACTTACACGTATAGTTGGCATGCCAGGGTTCCGACCACGGATGATGGACTCAGGGTTCAAACTATGGGCAGTGAGGGGAGTTTCTAGTTTGGGAGGCTTGTTTGAGGGGGAGGTTATGCTGTCTTTTGAGCAACTGAGCTGCAAATACGGGTTACCCAGCAGAGATCTTTTCCATTTTTTTCAGGTTAGGGATTTCATCCAGAAGAAGACTATTCTTCTCACTAAGCCCTATAAGCCTGACACAGAGAGGTTGTTGCTACGCTCTACAAGCACCCTTTCGGTTAGTGCCCTCTATCACCTGCTGGGTGGCAGGGCCTGGCAGGATATTAACTGGTTATGAGAGGTCTGGGAGCAAGAGCTAGGAGTGGAGATCTCTTCTGAAACATGGGAGAACATATGCGAGAATACTCGAAAGATCTCAATCTGTAATAGGACATGCGCTACGCAGTTAAAAGTTCTGCACAGGGCTTATCTGGCACCAGACCGTCTGGCGAAGTTTAAAAAAGGGGTATCTTCACTGTGCCCCAAATGTAAAATAAGTGTAGGTACTCTTACCCATTGCTTCTGGACATGCCACAGGCTCCGTGTTTATTGGAGCGCCGTGGCAGGAGATATAGGGAGGATATTGAGGACTGAAGTCAAAGTAGACCCGATATCTCTCCTCTTAGGTCTACCGAATTTACCATCTTTAGATGGGCATGAGAAGAAACTATTTAATATTCTTGCATACTGTGCACGGAAGAATATTCTGATGAATTGGGTGTCTGAGAACCCACCAGGCTTGCTGGGATGGCAGGAATTAATTATGGAGCACATTCCCTTGGACATTTTTTACAGACATGGTGCACCACAAAACAGACCATTTTTAATCAGACATGGCAGCCCTACTTGAGTTATTTGGAAATAGATTCGTCAGTTGTCTTAACAAGGGCATTTGTTTAACCAGGATGGTTAGGTTTGTCAAGCCCTGGAGGGGGTCTCCTGAGTTAATAGGGGTATATACACAATGCTACCATTCCTTTGTTTATGAGCTTTGCGCTGAGCATAAATGTTCTGTATTTTGTGGGTTTTTTTGTTTTTCTTTCTTTTTTTGGTGTTGCTTTGCACAGTGTTAGGGTTTGTTTTGTTTTAGAGGATGGGTTAATAGTTAGGAGACGGTAGTTGTATTGTAATTTGTGTTTTTTTCTTTTTATTATACTGATATTTGTTATTGCGCTTTTCAATAATTTTATATGTTTGTAAAGTTAAAAAAAATTACTAATAAATATATTTACAAAAAAAAAGAATGTTTTAAGTGGTCTGGCCTAGTCCATAACACTCTGACAGAACGGAGAAGGTTACAATTCTCTGAGAAATTGGTGTTCCCCTATTTCCAGCCTCTCTTGCAATCAGTTCTCAACAGTATACCATTGATGAACTATGTCTTCAACTGCCTAGAACCCAAGCTCTGAAACTGTCTCCTTAACCCTTTATACCTCTGATCCTTTACAACACTTAAAATCTACTTCCTTGATCAAGCCACTGGTTACAGGCACAATTCTTTTAACAGCTCAGTGCCAAATAAAATGACCCTGTGAAGTATCCTGGAGTGTTTATATTGTGAAAGGGACAAAAATGAATGGTGTGGTATTGTAGATTTGAAAAATGTCACAGATCATTGCACAGTGGTATTAGTGCACAAGTACTTTTCATCTTTTGAAACAGGTTGAAATTACCTCAGATTATTTAGTTAGAAGTGAGATCCAGAATCTTTGCAGCACCATTAACTATTTTTTACTGCTTGCAGTGGTCCTAAATGTGGATTCATGGCACAAGTCACCATTTGTGACTTCTCAAATACTGATATAGTCTGCAAGAAGACCCACACAATATCCAGGCCTGGGCTGAAAAGTAACACAAAACATTTGTGTCACAAGTGCAAAATAAAACCAAACTGCCATATAAATATTGTACTTATAAGAGCAGGTCACAGCCTAGGATTTTTGCAGTAAGTAACTCACCTCCTGTCTCTCTAAAGCTTGTTCACCACCTTCAAGGTACAAGTTAGGAGTGGGATGGAATGCTTTCCATTTAACTGGATGAGAGAAGAGGGTGTGGCATTTTTGGTTAGGCATAACATTATGGCCTCCAACAATACACATGAAATTTGACAGCATCCAGGACAAAAGAACCCACCTGTCACTCTATCCACGACAATCAGCATTCCTCCTTTCCGTACTGACACATAGAAGGGTAGAAGTTGGATGGGAATGCCACTACCTACAAATTCCTATCCAAGCCACATACCATTCTTTCACTGCCACTGGATCAAAATCCTGGAAATCCGTTCCAAACAGCACACTGGATGTACCTACACATCAAGACTACAGCAACTCAAGAAGGCAGCTCACCACTGCATCCTCAAGAGTATTTAGGGATGGACAATAAATGTTGGCCTTGTCAGCAATACAGATAAAAGATGTCCAAAAGCAAAACAATGCTTAGGGATTGAGGACAAGAAATTCCTTAATAGGCTGAGGGAGGTGGCAGAGGCAGAGAGTTCAACCTTATTTTATATTTCTGGCCTATAAAAACTAAGATGCAATTTTCAATCAAGAATTTTCAATATAGAAACGATAATACATTGTTCACTGACGATATCAATAGACTTGGTAAATTATTTAAGTTACCATTTACTTTAACAATATGTAGCATTGTCAATAACTACAAAGCTGAATGGTGAAATGGCTGTACCAGCCCTTCCGAGCAAATTAGCATTATTCCAAGAATTACAGATAATTTAGGGATATTTCACAATGTTAATCATGTTTTGTTCATTAGAAAGCTTAATTACTACAGAAAACAAATGTCATTGTCTCAGGAGATAAACAAGCGTACATCTCTTTTGGTAGAGACAATCTTTTGAAAGGCAATCGTTGGAAAAATCTGTAAGAAGTCTTTTTCATACAGTTTGCCATTGTTTCATTGACTACAAAGAATGTTACTGTTTGGCATATATTAAATACACTTTTATAATGGGGATTAATGGCAGGCAGTTTTGGGAAAATGGAGAAACTGCAGATATAGTCATGTAGTTACCACTAGTAGAGGTAGGCAGGTTGTCTAGGGTTCTGCTGTGTCTATCCCTATTGCAAACAGGTATGATGTTTTAAATAAAATAGAGGTTTGTAGCCTCTCAGGGGAATATTGTACAGCACTGACAGCCAGGTTTCTGGTACCCTGACTAGCTCTACTGTAAAGAGGGGTATATTAGGTTCCAAGTGATTGATTGTGATAGGGGATTGTCTAGTCAGGGACATCGACAGACATTTCTGTGGCAGTCAATGAGACATCAGAATAGTGTGTTGCCTCCCTGGTGTCAGAGTCAAGGATGTCTTGGACAGGGTGGAGATTATTCCGATAGGGAAGAGTGACCAGCAGAAGGTGGTTGCACATGTTGGTGCTAACAACATAGGTAGAGAAAGGGACGAGGTCATGCAGAGAGAGAATGAAAGAAATTAGACAGGTGGTTAAAAAGTAGGTCCTTGAGGGTAATGATATCTGGATTATTCACAGTGCCATGTGCTAGTGAGAATAGAAATAGGATAGGACAGATGAATGAGTGGCTAAGGGGCAGGAATTCACATTTTTGGACCATTGGGATCTCTTCTGGGGTAGAAATGACCTATATAAGACCGCAGCAGGCCAGTCAGCATCCGAGCAGCTGGAGAATCGACGTTTTGGGCATAAGCCCTTCTTCAGGAATGAGGCTGGTGTGCCAAGCGGCCTGAGATAAAAGGCGTGTGGGGGAGAATTTGGGGGAGGGGCGCAGAAATACAATAGGTGGAAGGAGGTGAGGGTGATAGGCCAGAGAGGGGGTGGGGGCGGAGAGGTTGGGAAGAAGATTGCAGGTCAAGAGGGCGGGACTGAATCTAGGGGTTGGGACTGAGATAAGGTGGGGGGAGGGGAAATGAGGAAGCTGGAGAAGAACCCCACTGGTCCTCACCTTCCACTCCACCAACCTCCGGATACATCGTATCATCCTCCGTCATTTCCGCCACCTCCAAACAGACCCCACCAACAGGGATATATTTCCCTCCCCACCCTTATCAGCATTCTGGAGAGACCACTCCCTCCGCGACTCCCTCATCAGCACCGCCCTCTTGACCTGCAATCTTCTTCCCAACCTCTCCGCCCCCACCCCCTCTCTGGCCTATCACCCTCACCTCCTTCCACCTATTGTATTTCTGCGCCCCTCCCCCAAATTCCGCTCCCCCCCACACCCCTTTTATCTCAGCCCGCTTGGCACACCAGCCTCATTCCTGAAGAAGGGCTTATGCCCGAAACATCAATTCTCCTGCTCCTCGATGCTGCCTGGCCTACTGTGCTTTTCCAGCACCACACTTTTCAACTCTGGTCTCCAGCATCTGTAGTCCTCACTTTCTCCTATATAAGAAGGATGGCTTGCACCTGATTTGAAAGGGGTCCAATGTTCTGGGGGGGGGGGGTGGGGAAGAGAGATTTGTCTGTGCATTCCGGAAGCTGTAAATTAAGGGATGGGGGAGTGAGACCCAAAGAGACAGTGAGAAAAGAGGTAAGTCCAGGCTGGTACACTAGATAAGGGGAAACTTTTAAATAGTCAAGGTAGACAAAAGCACAGCAGAGAATGAGGTAAGAACAGCAAATTAAATTGCATTTACTTCCATACAAAAGACCTGACAGGTAAGGCAGATTAACTTAAGGCATAGTTGGGAACATGGGACTGGGATATTGTAGAAACATGGTGCAGAGAAGGGCAGGTTTGGCAATTTAAAGTTCCAAGATTTAGAGGTTTAGGAAGGTATGAAAGGGAGCAAGAGCGGAGGGTATGTGGCACTTTTGGTTAAGTATAACATGGTTGTACTTAGGGAGGATATACCTGGGAGAATGTCAGTGAAGTTATATGGGTGGAACTGAGAAACAAGAAAGGGAAGATCATCTTTTTGGGATTGTGCTATAGGCCCCTCAATAGACAGCAGGAAATTGAGAGGCAAATATGTAAGGAGATCTTAGATATCTGTACGAATAATAGGGTTGTAATGGTAGGGGATTTAAACATTCCAAACAGACGGGATTGCCATTGTGTTAAGGGCTTGGATGGAGAGCAGTTTGTTAAATGTATACAAGAAAATGTCTCTTATTCAGTATGTGAATGTACCTACTAGAGAAATAGCATATCTTTATCTCCTCTTGGGAAATAAGGCAGGGCAAGTGACTGAGCTGTCAATCCAGGACCACTTTGGGGCAAGTGATCATAAATGTATTAGTTTTAAAATAGTTATGGAAAAGAATAGACCTGATCTACAAGTTCTAAATTGGAGTAAGGCCAATTTTGATAGTATTAGGCAGGAACTTTCAAAAGTTGATCAGAGGAGGCTGTTTGCAGGGAGTGGGATGGTTGGAAAGTGGGAGCCTTCAAAAACGAGATAATGAGAGCTCAGAGACAGTATGTTCCTGTTAGTTCAAAGGGCAAAGCTGGTAGATTTAGGGAATGCTGGATGACTAGCAATATTAAGGCTCTTGTCAAGAGAAAGGAGGAGCCATATGTCAGGTATAGACAGTAGGGATTGAGTGAATCCCGACAGAAGTATAAGGGCAGTAGGAGTATACTTAAGAGGGAAATCAGCTGGGTAAAAAGGGGACATGAGATAGATTTGCCAACTAGGGTTAAGGCGAATCCAAAGAGATTCTACAAATAACAAACAATAACTAAGGAGAGAATAGGGTCCCTAAAATAATCAACAAAGCTATGTGTGGAACCTCAGGAGATGGGTGAAGTACTAAATGAATATTTCATGTCAGCATTTACTGCTGAGAGGGATATGGAAACTAGGGAACTTAGGGAAATGAATAGCGATGTCTTGAAAAGTGTTGATATTACAGAAGAGGTGGTGCTGGAGGTCTTAAAATGCATAAAGATAGATAATTCCCTAGGACCTGATGAGGTGTGTCCCAGAACTTTGTGGGAAGCTAGGCATGTGATTACTGGGCCCTTTTCTAAGATAGTTGTATCACTGACGTCGGTGAGGTGCTGGAAAACTGGAGGGTGGCTAATGTGGTGCCACTATTTAAGAATGGTGGTAAGGAAAAGCCAGACAACTATAGACTGGTGAGCCTGATGTCAGCAGCGGGTAAGTTATTTGAGTGGATTCTGGGGGATAGAATTTACATGCATTTGAAAAGGCAAGGTCTGATTAGAGCTGGTCAATATGGCTGTGTGTGTGGGAAATTGTGTCTCACTAACGAGTTTTTTTGAAGAGATGACAAAGAAGATTGATGAAGGCAGAATGGTAGACATTGTCCCTATGGACTTCAGAAAGGCATTTGACAAGATTCTACATAATGGACTGGTTTGCAAGGTTAGATCTCATGGAATGCAGGGGGTCTAGTCAATTGGATAAAAAAATTGGCTTGAAAGTAGAATACAGAGGCTGGTGGTGTAGTGTCACCTTTTGGACTGAAAGCCTGTGACCAGCACTTTATCACAAGGATTGGTGCTGGGTGCACAGCTTTCCGTCATTTATGTAAATTATTTAGATGTGAATATAGAAAGTATGGTTACTAATGACACCAAAATTGATGGTGTAGTGGACAGTCAGAGATGTACAGCATGGAAATAGAGCCTCAGGTTCAACTTGTCCATGATGAACAGATATCCTGAATTAATCTAGTCCCATTTAGCAACATTTGGTTCATATCCCTCCAAATTCTTCCTAATCATATACCCAGGAGAAAGTGAGAAATGCAGATGCTGGAGATCAGAAGCGAAAAGTGTGGCGCTGGAAAAGCACAGCAAGTTAGGAAGCCCTGATGAAAGGCTTAAGCCTGAAACATCAATTCTCCTGCTCCTCAGCTGCTGCCTGACCTGCTACTCTTATACCGATCCAAGTGATCTAAAAACATGCTCTAGGGTAACTTGGTACCTATAATCACTGTGTGTGTATAACGTATTAGTTGTTTGGTGTAGGAATGCCATCTTCGTTTTCATATTATAACAGCTAACACAAAAGCTCTAGTAGCACAGCAATAGAGAAGGAGGTACAGGACAAATTTTCTTCTTGGTACACATTGGGTATAAAATTCATGGAGGAATATCAACACACATATTGCAGCCTATTTATTTTGGCGATTTAAAAATTTTTGATCTGCTTGGTGTAAGGTTCAGATGTTACGACAAAGCCGACTCTTGAGACAGATAAACACTTTGAACTAAAAAAATTCAAATATTACAAATCACAAAAGACAATTCACAGAGTGCATTCTGTTAAATGTACTTTCCTCAAAATAAAATGGTTGTTTCTTTGGACAGTAAAAAATTCAGTATTGAAAAGAAAAATTGGCAATAGTTTTTAAGAAACAATTCTGAGTAATTTTGGTTCTATTTCCAAACAATGATAGCAACCCATTAACACCATAGTTTTCACAATCATATGATGTTCAATCCGCATAAGAAATGTGCCTAAGTATCCTGACACAAGGTGTTTATCAGTACTAAGTATTTGCCATTCCAATTTTGATGTAATCTATATAGTTCATGTGCCAATTCACATATTAATTGTGAGAACTTAATCTGTCTGTTTACCTGTTGAAGGCTGTGCCCACAATAACGCATCTCTGAACCTGTTCAGAGGTCATCATGTTCAGGTTCTGGCATACTCTCAACATTATGATTGGTCATGTCAGGACCACCATGGACCTTTGGGGGCAAGAAACTAGAAATTTAGCCACAGAGCAACAGTATGCAGTCACTATTTAGCCATCAATACCTCCAGTATGGCAGGTTAGAAGCATACGTGCATTCAAATCCACAAATATGTCACCTATCATACTGAAAAAGGCCAAATCAAAATCAGCATGCAGTACCTATTCTTGTTATCTAAAATAGTTAATGAAAATACAAGGGGCCTAACATTTGAAATCCTAGATTGCAATACTGTTAAACTATGCTACGTGAGGCCTAACAGACTGTCCTTAAAGGCTATACAGGTAATCAACAAAGAAAGTTATTAAAATATATGTAGCTGAATATGGAACAGAAAGGACCACAGTATTTGAATATGAATTTGGGAGGCTTCATGATCAACCAATTTTCCAAAACAATCACTTCCAACCTCCTCCCTTTACTGAGGTCTATTGCTGGTGTCACAGAACAACATTCACCCTGCCATTGGTGAGCTGTGCGTATCTCAAATATTTTCTATGCTATGGTTCACTATCACAGAGTGACAAATTTATTGATTAAATTATGTCTGAAAACACAAATTATCAAGCATATATTACTTCCCTTCTCTCAGCTGCATCACAATTGTGCCTAACCTTCACTGTCTCAGTTTGAAATTAGCTGAAAATGTGGATGAGGGGTCGTTTGATAGATCTATTGCTTTGGTACATGACTCGCTCTTTATTGCTACACTCCCGTGCCTGTCACTAATAAAAATTAGAACCCTGAAATCAATTTTTTCTGCATTAGTAATCATAGGATGGCTTTACTTTGGTTCTAAAATTAAGATGTAGTCCGATTTAAATAGTTATATATTCACACTTTAATATGAAGCATGGCCATTTGACTTTTAACCAAAGATGGTTTCATTTTGTTTGATAAAGGACTATATTTCAGCTTTTAATTAACCTCTTAGTAACTTTTCAGTCTTATGTACATTATTGTACAGTTCTGTATTTCATTTTAATTATTGAGCTGATGAATTGTGAATTCCTGCCACAATTACAATACACTAAGCTTTAAAAAATTTTTTATGATAAATCTTCAAATTTTAAGAAGACCATTGTTGAGAGACAATCATTCCAACCCTAGGAATCACAATTGGAGTTTCTCAGATTCACTTCTTAACCATGTTCTGGTATTTCTTCAGTGACCTTCAATCGTCACATTAGGAGTGGGGCAGTTTGCTGAGGATTCCCGTGCTAAATTCATTTACAATTCCCTTGCTAACGTAACAGCTGATGGCAACCGATTATGGAATTTGAATTCAAAATGCAGGTGGCCCAAAAATCAGAACCTCAGAGGACCTGGTCATTCAGCCACTCAATATGCTTCTGCTATTCAGTGAACTCATGACAGATCAGTATTTTAATATCTACTTGCCTTGGTTCACATTGTTAAAACATATTAACGTCTCAAATTTGACATTATTAATTGATTTGGCATTGAACGCTTTCTGTTTCACAATTCAACCATACTTCACTTATGGAAGTATTTCCTAATTTCTCTCTCAAATAGCCCAGCTCTGACTTTAATCTGATGCCCTTTATCCAGCATGCGTCCAGCAGACATTCCTATCTACCCTTTCAATTCCTTTTAAAACTTTAAATTTCAAACAAATCACCCTGTACCTTCTATAATCCAGAGAATATCTAACTGTGCATACTGGGTTATCCTAATCTGCCAACCAACCTTTGGAGTCTTGGTAATGTACTAGTAAATTTGCAATGCCCTCCTTACAAAATCAAATATATCCCAAGATGTTATTCAGAACGATGCTGATGGTATAGAGCTTGCACAAATGTAGCAAATGTTCTTCTTTATATACTATCTGCCCAGTTATAAATGGTGACATTCCATTTGTCAATAATTTTAAAGATTATTTGTACTTACATTATAGCGGACTGTGAACATGGAAACCTAAGGTCTTCAAACCTCCACTGTTTCAAGCTTCTCACTATTTAAATATTTACCCAGGTTATACTGCATCACCCAGTTTTGCTCAACTAATCTACCAATGTCTCTTTCTAATTTTATGCTTCCAAACATACTACAATAAGACCAATCTCTGTCATCAATAACTTGATTAGTAGTTCACTATTGTGCAATGCTTCACGACCGCTCCAAGATAAAATCTCAAAAAAGCCGAAGAGTACAACCTGACAAAAATTGATGGAGGAAACCCAAAGAGACAAGGCAGGAGTGAAACTGAAACAGAAATAGAGAAATGACCTTTTGTGGTTTATCCATAACCCAGTATGGAGAGTTAGAAGTTCATGAATGGCAAAAAATGTTAATATAGCCAAATCAAACAAAGCAAGAACTGTATAAAAGTTATAAGAAGTCATCACAGACTTGAAACGTTAATTCTTTTTCTCTCTCCACAGATGCTGCCAGAGCTGCTGATTTTCTTCAGCTTATTTTTTGTGGTTGAAAATGAGAACTATATCAGGCTCAAAAATATTTTGACTGAAAACCGTACTGTGACATGCATGTGTGAGTCGACGAACAATGTCCTTGGTACTATTTTATCTAGGATTGTGACTAAGTTTGCAAAACAAGAAATGATAATTAGAGTATTAAAGGGCATCTGGGCCCTTTTCGATTATTTTAGGCCTAAGTAGATATCATTGGCAACCCTTTTTTCTCTGTATAGGTAATAGGAAAATTTACCTCTTTCCAAGTAACATTTTAAATTAAGACTTCAGTTGACAAATCCATCCTTAAAAATACTGTGCCTGATTCACACCAATAATTGTTCATTTTGTTATCATTTTGTGGACTTTTATCTAATGTAAGATACAGAAGGCTATCAGATTAAAATTAAACTCATTAAATTATTAATAATGATATCTGTGTATTGAAGGTCAGTACTTATTGCCTATATAACATAGAACAGACCCTTCTGCCCTCAATGTTGTGCTGACTTTTTATTATACTCCAAAATCAGACTAACCTAATTACCCTTCATTGTACTATCTTCCATATGCCTAATGTATCTGACTCTACTACTACTGCTGGTAGTGCATTCAATGCATCCACCACTCTGTGTAAAGAACCTACATCTGATATATCCTCTAAACCTTCAACCAATCACCTTAAAATTATACCCCCTTTTGATAGCCATTTCTGCCCTGGGAAAAAGGTTTTTGGCTATCTACTCTACCTATGCCTCTCATCATCTTGTACACCTCTATCGAGTCACCTCTCATCCTTCTTTGCTCCAATGAGGAAAGCCCTAGCTCCCTCAACCTTTCTTCATAAGACGGGTCCTCCGTCCAGGCAGCGTCCTGGTAAATCTCCTCTGCATCCTTTCTAAAGCTTCCACATCCTTCCTATAATGAGGGGACCAGAGCTGAACACAAAGTTCCAAGTGTGGTCTAACCAGGGCTCGATAGAGCTGCAGCAGAACCTCGTGGCCCTTAAACTCAATGCCCCTGCTAATGAAAGCCAACACACCATACGCCTTCTTTACAATGCTATCAACTTAGGTCACAACTTTGAGGGATCTATGGACGTGGACTCCAAGATCTTTCTGTTCCTCCACACCGCCAAGTATCCTGCTTTTAACCGTGTATTTTGCATTCAAGCTCGACTTTCCAAAGTGAATCACTTCACACTTTTCCAGATTGAACTCCATCCGTCATTTATCAGTTCAGTTCTGCATTCTATCAATGTTCCTTTGCAACCTACAACAACCTTCCACACTATTTGCCAATCCTTTGTGTCATCGGCAAACTTACTTACCCACCCTTTCACTCCCTCATCCAAGTCATTTATAAAAATCACAAGGAGCAGAGGTCCCAGAACCAGTTCCTGTGGAACACCACAGGTCACTGAGCTCCAGGCTAAATACTTTCCATCTACCACCATCCTCTGTCTTCTTTGGGCCATCCAGACAGCCAGATTTCCCTCTATCCCATGCCTCCTTATTTTGTGAACGAGCATACCATGGGGAACTTTATCAAACGCCTTGCTAAAATCCTCATACACCACATCCACTGCTCAACCTTCATCAATGTGTTTTGTCACATCCTCAAAGAACTCAATAAGGTTTGTGAGGCATGACCTGCCCCACACAAAGCCATGTTGACTATCTCTAATCAAACTATGATTTTCTAAATAATCATAAATCCTGTCTCTCAGAATCCTCTCCAATAATTTACCAATCACAGATGTGAGATTGACTGGACTGTAATTCTCAGGATTATCCTTATTCCCTTTCTTGAACAAGTGAATAACATTTGCCACCCTCCAATCATCTGGCACTATTCTAGTGGACAGTGAGGATGCAAAGATCATTACCAGAAGTGCAGCAATCTCTTCCCTTGCTTCCTGTTGTAGCCTAGGGTATATCCTGTGTGGCCCAGAGAATTTATCTATCCTTACTATTTTCAAACTTTTCAAGCACAACATCTTTCTTGACATCAACCTGTTCAAGCATATCAAACTGTTTCATGCATCAAGGTCCCTCTCAACAGTGAATACTGCAGCAAAGTATTCATTGACGACCTCCTTTATCTCTTTTAGATTAGATTAGATTACTTACAGTGTGGAAACAGGCCCTTCGGCCCAACAAGTCCACACCGCCCCGCCGAAGCGCAACCCACCCATACCCCTACATCTACCCCTTACCTAACACTATGGGCAATTTAGCATGGCCAATTCACCTGACCTGCACATCTTTGGACTGTGGGAGGAAACCGGAGCACCCGGAGGAAACCGGAGCAGACACGGGGAGAATGTGCAAACTCCACACAGTCAGTCGCCTGAGGCGGGAATTGAACCCGGGTCTCTGGCGCTGTGAGGCAGCAGTGCTAACCACTGTGCCACCGTGCCGCCCACAAATCTAATCTAATCTAATCTAATCTCTTCTGACTCTAAGTGCAAGTTTCCTCCACTATCCCTGATTGGCGCTATGCTCACTTTGATCTTTCTCTTGTTCCTCACATAAATCTTCAGATTTTCTTGAGGTGGTAGTGCAGCACCTTCTTGAACTAATGAAGTCCATGCACAGTGCAATTAGAATGTAAATGCCAGGCTTTTGATCATGTAACAGCCAAGATGGTGTGCAACTTGGAAAGGAACTTTGAGGCAGTGATGCTCTCACATTTTTCTAGAGGTAAAGAATTTGGGTTATTTGAGAGGAAGAATGCTTGACAGATAGAAAATATGGCAATAACTATCACTCTTTTCTGGTTGTGTCTCAATTTGACAAAGGTTATGAAATCAACTTGGAATGCCACAACATCATCAAAACCCAACTGACCAAGTCACAGATTTACCACCCCAAGTGTAATTTTACAAATGCACAGTATTGATGGGAAGCAGAATTTCCAAGTCAGAAAATCACAAGCACGCTTAAAATAATCTTCATATCCAGACTTGGATATTGACAGTTTATTTTATTTATTTGTTATTGTCATCTCTCAGATATCCATAGCCTTCATCACCAACTTTTCTCACAACCTTTGGCAAAGAACTGGGCAAAAGATCTGTAAGTACTTGCACAATATGTCCACAATAGCATGTAAAGAAAAATGTACAGCAAACTTTGTTTTAACCGGCACCTTATCAACCAGCACTCTTGATAAACTCGCAAAAATTATATACTTCAAATACCGCAATCTATGAGAATTTAAAGTATAACAGTGACCTGTATACTCCCCACATTACATTTCTATTACTTATTGTGTGTTTTTACATTGATTTATGACGTGCGTTGATGTTTTTACCTAGATTTTTCTGAGATGCTGATGTCTCGAAACTAGTTTTGGGTTTACTGCGGTTATGTGTGCTTCTTGATTATCTGAACTATTAGATCAATGGCACACTTCCAGTCCCACAGGTACCAGTTAATAAAAAGGTTTGTTGTACAGATTTGAGAATAACTGGTTGGTTACAGACATTCGTTAGGAACTATCTTTCCAATGAGCTGTTAAACTGAGGCCCGAGCTGTTCTCTCAGATGGATTAAAAAAAATTACATGGCATTATTTTAAAGGACGGCACAAGAGTTTTCCCTGGTTTCCTGTGGACATTTATCATCCAATCAACACCCAAAATAAAAGTAAAAATATTGCTGATGCTACAGTTTAAATAAAAACAGTGTTGGAGATGCTTACCAGGCCTGGCAGCACTGGTGGACAGTGTGAAGAAGAGCTATTTGCTGCCAGACCTTGTTTTTAATTTGTTTTTAATTCCAAAAGATGCATTGTTTACAATTACATTGCGAGAGCTTGCTTTGTTGAAAACTGGCTGCCTTGATTCTTAACAACAGTGACTACACTTCAGAAGTATTTCATTGGCTGGAAAGAGTTTTGGGACGTTCTGAGGTTGTAAAGCGTGCAATATATAAACAGTATTTTAAAAAAGTCTTTTCTCCCTTTCTCAGTATAACGAAAGTACTGTTTATATAAACGTATATAAATATGTAGGAAGAAGTAGGTGTCTAAATTATTGACCGCATGGAAGGAGAATTGCCTGATCAGGATTTAACTTCAAGTCTAATAAAAATTATTGGACAATAAATTAGTACAAAACCAAAATAATACATGAAAAAATACTGAATTTAAGGGAATGAGAATAAAATTAAGAAAAATAAACCAGAAATATTTACTACCAAATAGAACAGTGGAAATCATTTATCATGGCGATCAAGAGTATCCAGGAAAAATATATCCTACTAAGTCGAAACAAGTCAGCAAAAATACACCATGGACAAATAAAGTAATCAGGACAAATGGGAAACTACAGGAAAGGGCATTGAATAAGTATACTAACAACAAAAGGTGACAAGAGCAAATGTTCTGAAAGTCCAAAAAGTGACAATTTGAAATTAAAGTCTCAAAGAATGTAAGAAGTAGTCAAATATTCTATAGATACACAAGTGAAAATCAGGATAGGCACAATAACAGGTACACATGATAAACTCAAAGATAATGACAACATGATGGCCAAAATAATAAGTATGTATGGAATAGCACCAGAAAATGGACCAGTGCCCGACTAATGACAAACTAATGTGATTCCTATGTATGCACAAAAACAGAGCAAGCCCAGGAAACTTCAGTTTAATGCTGAGGCTAAGTGGTATGCTCATTAAAGATCCACACCAGATGCACAGCAATGCAGTTGACTTTTAACTGCGCTCAGGGCAATTAAGGACAGACAATAAATGCTAGCCTATCCAACGATACCCACATCCCATGAACGAACAAAATAAATAAAGTCAAACATGTAAGAATTTATAAGATGAATTAGTCAGCATGGCCTGTAAAAGGAAAGATCAGATTTGACCAACCTTATTCAACAATTTAAAATAAAAGATTGGATAAAGGTAATGCAGTAATTGTAATACAGTAATTTGAAGTTTCAAAAAAACTTCTAACGAGACGCTGCATGGTTGACTCGCGACTGGAGCATATTGATGCTGTCCCCTGGGCCCAGCTCTATGACACTTGATCTGGGACAGAAAACATGATTTCAATATTTACCCAGATCAGCAAATACTAAGAGGTGATGTTTCACAAGGATCAGTACTCGGATGACTTTTGTACACTATTTACATAAACTATTTAGTCATGGTAATCAAAAATACAATGTCAAAATGCATTCATGGAGAAGCTCAACGAGCATACATGAAATTAATGGAAGGATATGTTTTTGAGGGTTAGCGAAATAGGTGGGAGAAGGCTCATGTGGAACATAAAACACTAGCAAGGAACTGTTTATTTGCTGAAATACAGTGCAGTTGCAGAGTTTATTAGATAAGGGAGGATTATCTGCCTGAAATCTTGGTTGCAGATGGTGTAAGTCATAGAAAAATGAAAGGAGAAAGATGAACATAGCAATACCATTCTGTAGTTAGGTTAGAACATCATATGTGATCCAGTGTGTTTTCCCCAAATTTGTCATTCAAACAAATGAAATAGCATTTTGCCCATGTTCATGGTTCCTAATTATATCTGGTTGAAATTTAGAATATATTGCAAGATTTAGCAATTTTACTTCTGCTATATACATTAATGCATTACGCATATCTCAATATAAAACTGGATAATTACATGCAGTGTCTTATCAGGATGATCACTTTGTACTCCATTGAACCACTTCATAATTATAAATTTTTTCATTTGATCAGTTCTCAGTTTTCAATTTTGTAAACAACAGAGCTTAAGCCTGTTCAGTAAGAACGAATGCACTTCAATTTACAGACACCTTTCATGGTCTCGGGGAAATAGTTTGAAGTGGTAAAGATGTTCCAATAATTTGAAATAGTTGCCTAATGCTGTTTAATTCTACTTGCTGCACTACTCACTTCTACACCAATTATTTGAACATAACACAAAAGCAAAACACTGCAGATGCAGTAAATCTGAAAGAAAAACAGAATAATGGGAACACTCAGGTAACTTCTGGCAATAGGTTATAACTACTTCCTGACCACATCCCATGGATGAATAAAATAAATAGTAAAACATTCATGAACTGGAAAGATTGATTATTCAACATGGCTTGTAAAAGGAAAGATCAGAGTTGAGAATGTGGTGCTGGAAAAGCACAGCAGGTCAGTCAGCATCTGAGGAGCAGGAGAATCGATGTTTCGGGCGTAAGCCCTTCATCAACCAATATTATTCAACAATTGAAAATAACGGATTGGATAAAGGTAATGTAGTAGTTGTAATATTTTAAGTTTTGAATTCATCTTAACTACTGCCTGACCCACTGAGCATTACCAACATTTCTTGTATAATCATAAGCTTTTCTTTCCTGAAATCCAAATAATTACCACTTCCTTAACTGCCTAGTGGCTTTGATATTTTTAGCCTTGATGGCAGAGGGTTATTGGATACCAAGCACTCCTTCTCCAATGGTACTGCAGGATAGACAGGGGGCACCCATCTGTGTAATTACATCCACTGCAGATGTTAAAAGTGACTGCATGTCAAAAAGTACGTTGATTGGCTCTGAGCCCTTTCGAGTGGTTCCAAGTTTATTAATTTAGCTATTTGGTCTACTATCTATGTCTGACAAAGAAGTCTGTACAGCTTAAGTTTACTCTCAAGCAGTTTGTTTTTATTTCAAAAGTACATCATCTGCAATATTTTCCTTTTGTATTAAGTTCAAATATTCATCATGTTAAAATGAAGCAGTGAAGGCAAAAAAAGAGCACAAACACCAATTTAAGTTATTGGAACATCTATATTATTTCAAATAAACATAGGACTCTAAGACATAAGCTTGGGCACTTCAAGTGAACATCCCAAAACATTTTAAACACAGTGAATGTTTTTGTCTCTTTCACAACATCAGGCAATGAATTTCAGAACCCTACCCTTTGGGAAGAGCTATCAAGACATCCATTTTTTTTTTGACCATGTAATCTGCGTTTGCAGTTGATGAACAAAAGTTGTCATTCTCCATACCTTCTGACAGTGAGATGCTAAAAGAAATGTAGCAAGAACAGAAAGTGCTAGAGATGACCATAGCAACAAGAGTAGGCCACTCTGCCCTTCAAACCTGCTCCACCACTCAAGATCACAGTTATGATTTTAACCTCACTTCTACATCCAGCATATTCTTGACAATCTGGTAATCAAGAATTTATCTGGTTGTGCCTTATCAAAGGTTCTGCAAGGGAATTCTAAAAAGAACTAAGGAGGTCCGGCAGCATCAACAAAGAGACACAATTAACATTGAATCCAATATGGCTTCTTTGAAATTAAGAATCATATTGGATTTGAGACATTAACATTCTTTCTCCAAAGACACTGTCAGACCTCGTGAGTTTCTAAAGCAGTTTAGTAGTGTTTTATTTCAGACCACCAGCATTTGTAGTACTTGCTTTTATGAGAAAGAAATGTAATCAGCTATTGTGAAATTGATAACACACCTATAAAATAACTTAGTAGTAGATGTAAATACATTCTTGTGTGTTTCACTTATGTCACGGTGATGAGTTGTACTCCAGCTTTCATCTTGTGCCTTGATTTCTACATTTTACTCCCGCCACACCCCACCAACACACACACACACACTGCTCGAGAAGTTGGGTATCGTGTACAGTTTTCATCCATGTATTTGAGAGAGAAAATGCTGGCATTTGAGGCAATTCAAGAGAGATTCACTCTGCTGATTCCTGGGATTAAGCAGTTGACTTCCCAAGACTGTCTTTCAGGCAAAGGAGCTGGACCCAAAGGAGTCAAGGCCTGGAGCAGATTAGTCAATCTTATAGAATGGTGAGGCAGGCTGAATGGACCAACTGGCTACTCCTGCCCCTGTTTATGTTATTTACTAACATAGTCAACACAGTAGTGATTCTAGGGCTTGTACACCTCTAGCTACTGACAGATTTTGCTTTCTTTCATCCCTCTCAGTAAAGTGACACAGGTTCTCTATCCCATAGGATAGCATTAATATTAATTTATAGTGACTACAACTTTATTCATGCAAATACAAGTCTGGAGGCCTTTTAGCACAATAATGACCATGTCTTTTCAGCTGCAAGCAGGTTCAAGTGAGTTTTGATTGCCAAGGAAGGTGTTCAAAACACAGCTAAACAGGTTGAATATCAGTGTGCAAATTGTTCAAGCACAGGTCAGTTGGCAAATGTAAAAACAGTATAGATTCCTGGTCTGCCACGTCATGGAAGGATAACAGGGATGCAGAGCAAGCAGATGCCCCTCGTTTTGAAGATCTGCCTGTCATGTTAGTTCTCAGTTCACCCCTATTCTGAGGGGGTTCACCGTCACTAGACATATCCAAACGTCGGTTAAATCGTGCATTTTGCCAGCATAGCTGGGAGTCTCTGAACGCAACGTAACACACCACCAATCTCATGCACTCGGTGTAAAAGTTGTACCTACAGCCTCCCCCTTTGCAACGGTCGCCATTTTGCTTTCCCACCCTCCCCTCAGCCAAAGAAAAGGCAGGGTGTGGGAGAAACCCGAGCCGTGCGACATTAAAATATTAAAGCATGATGGCAAGGCCCATCACGGAGAACTGACGCGGGAGAAGATAATGGCAATCTCTCCCGCACGCCAGCTCCCTTAACTACCTTCTCGCTCGCTCCAACCCCGCTGCCTCTCCACCGGCCGCCATTTTGTCTCCAGCTCCCGCCCCCGATGCGCCGCCCGCGCGCAAGCCGCCGATCCCGCACTCACTCACACACAACACAATAATAACATATATAAATATCTCAAAGTTCAGGGTGTAAACAGAGGGGGGAAAATAATGCCGCGAGGCCGACCTCCTAAAACAACGATAAAGAACTCGGAGGCGGGTAAGTGGGCGACGTTTTATTCTGACATTTTTCTCACGAATTGTGTTGGAAAAGGGAGAGGCTTGAGGCCTGCTGCAGCCGGGGCCCCGGTCCCCGGTGATGAGGCCGGGGCGGGAGAGTTGCTCCTGTTGCTGGGGAGGGAGATGGCTGCAATATAGTCCCCGGATATTGTCCTCACACTCTCTCTCAGTCAGTCTGTGTGAGGGTAAGGAGGCGGAATGATATACCTATCTATCTATATCAATATGTAGTGTGTTTTTAAACCACCGCCGTCAACGGTTAAGAAGAAAATTAATCCCCCTCCCCTCACTGTCTCTGTTGTTATTAATACTAATGAACACAGTCTCTGAAGATTTGATCTAAGTGAGTGAATATCCAGCTTTTACATTTTAAGAAAAAGACAGTATTCGTGTTTAAAGCAACATGAAAATGGCCGCGTTGGCAAACTAAAAATAATTAAAAGAAAAGTCTTCGTGCAAAATGCTGAGTTTTTGTTGGTACAAAATCAGGGATAAAACACAACCCCTCGCCCAGGTCTCCTTGTAGAATTATACTCATGTCACTCAGTGATTTAATTACTTTATTTTTGTCACATGTTTTTTTGAAATAACAGTTGCTTTCCCCCGTCCTTCGTTTGTCTCCTCCTCCCCCCTCCATTTGTTTCAGAAAATTCAGTTTTTGTACGCTCTTTTTGAAATTAAGCAGATTATTTTCTCTGTCTTTTGACACTTCCCTCCCTGATGGTTTTGTTGTCCAGCTTTTATCGCCCCCCCGCAGTTGTCATAAAATCACTGCAACTCGTGCAGCAAAAGTTAACGGGGAGAAAAAAACCTGCAAGACTTTGCTTAGAAAGTTATATTTTTGAGAAGTGATTTCTGTGTTTTTTTTAAAAACGCATTTTTAATCTTTGCCCTGCATGGTTCATTCATAATATTAATTGCCACAATTTACAGTAAAACAAACAGGTTTTGATACCCTCGTGTTAGAGCTACTTGAAATTGAAAACATTAAATGCAAGTCAATAATCAACTTGTCATTGATTCCAAATAGAACAGATAGTTGAACTGTTTTCATTGAGAACTTCTTTATTCACCTGTGTTTAGATTTGTTCTTGTAATACAGGATAAATTGAGATCTCGCTTGGCTTGATCACAGTAGGCCAGACTTGATTGGTTAATAATGAAGGGTTGAAGCTAAGCTTGCACTCTTTGTATTTAAACCTTATCCTGATGTGCTTGCCCTACCTATTATAATTCCATATCCAAAGGATGAAAGGGTGACCAGGAGAACCTTCATGTTGTATTTCTTTGTTTCTGAGTGAGCAATTGTGTTTGAAACTTGTTTTTGTGTTATACTGGGTTTAGCATTTTATATGAAAACAAGAATTGCTGAAAATAATACTCACCCGGTCGTGTGTCATCTGAGGAGAAACAGTTAATGTTTCAAATAATTTGCCACCAATCCCTGTGGTACACTGCTGGTTACAGGCTTCCACTCACACCATTACCCTTTGCTTCCTATTTGCGATCCAGTTTGCCAACCTGCCTTGGATCCTACAGGTTCTTGTCTTTTGGACCACCCTCCCATGTTGTTATCCCAATTAGCTGTTAAAGTTGGATGATAATCTGTGGTGATAACAGTGGAATAATTCAGAGTCCTTTGGATGTTGTGATGGGGGCCACAAAATTGCAAGTTCTTAGAAATGAAGAATTTCTGTTATGCAGATAGATTTAAGAAGTTGGAACTGTTTTCCTTGGCAAAGAGAACATGGGAACTTTGAGGGAACATTTGTTGAAGGTTTCCTGAATCATGAGTGGATTGGACACAATTGAAGGGGAAAAACTGTGCCCACTTTTGAAATGATTCAGAGTGTGAGGGCACAGATTTAAGATAATTGTAGTAAAAGCCATGGAGATTTGAGAGACTTTTTCGTGCATTAAGTGGTTAAGATCGGGAAAGTGCTGCATAGGAACATGGAGGCAGTTCAGTTGATGCATTTAAGAGGGAATTGAATTATCTGAAAAGGAAGTATGCACAGGGTTATGGAAATGAGGACAGGGACTGGGTACGTTGCTCATTTGGAGAGTTGGTGCAGGCAGATATGATGGAACAACTGGGTGCATCCTGTACTATAACAGTTGTGAGATATCTTCTTCTGTACTTTGTCAGTGCTCATAAATTGCAAATAAGTCCTTATGTTATCTAATTTATTGTTACTCCTTTTAGTCAGGTCTTTACCTGTGTTGCCACTTCTGTAATATAACAATGTTAAAGGGGGGATTCAAGATGGTAGCGACCCAGCAAGTTTGAGTCTGTAGTGCTCTGCCTAAGACTCGGGCAAAGTGGGGCACCTGCCTTCACCACACCTTTTAATTCATTTAAAATAGTTTTTGCCCAGCACACTTAGTCATTTTGCATCAAACTTGAATAGTTTGGTGCTGTTCTTAAAATGACTAAGGGCAAAAATTCCCAAAGTTCGCAACAGACAGGGACCCCTTCCCCACCCGCTCCAGCAGCAGCGGAGACGTCCGCAGCCGCCTTGGGGGACTTAGCTGCAGAGGCGAGCCTGATCTCTGTGATCAACAAGCTGCAGGAGAGGATCGATGCCTTCATTAAAGAATTCAGGACCAGGTGGGAGTCATTCTTGGTCATGCTGCAGAAGCATGACTGAGAAATTGAAAAACTCTAACAACGCGTTGGGGGGGCAGAGCAAAAGGCCACAACCTTGGAAGCTGCTGCTGAATCGGCCGTGGGCCGGGTCTAGGATTTTGATCAGCATGTCCAGACGTTGGAAGAGCACATTGACTACCTCGATAACTGGGTTCGTTGAAAAAATATTCGGTAGCTGGGCCTTCCCGAATGGGAAGAGGAAGGCCAGCTTGCAGTGTTTTTGGTGCAATGGCTCCCTGAAATATTAAAGTTGGAGTCTGGATCAGGCCAGGTACAGGTGGAGTAGGCCCACTGGGTTGCTGTACGCAGGCCCGGGCCAGACCAGCAACCCTGCCCGGTTCTGTTCCGGCTCCAATGCTATAAAGAGAAGCAGATACTCCTGGAAGCCTCCAGAGCCCTGGGGAAGGATGCCCAGGCCATGATTCAAAAGGGTTCCAGAATTATGTTATTCCAGGATTTTTCTCCAGCTGTGGTCTGCAAGAGGAAGCCATTCAATGAGGTGAAGAAGCACCTAAGGGACCTAAATATCCAATATTCGTTGCGTTACCCAGCAACGCTGTGCTTCTGCCACAAAGGATCCATATGCAATTTTGGATCTCCAGAGAAGGCTAAAGAATTTTTGGTCTCTCTTAAATAGACTATAAGATTCCAATCGTATGGATAGTGATTTTGCTTTGCACGTCTCTTCTCCACCGCCCCTCCCTGATTTACCCCTTCTATCATTTTCCATCCCTTTTTTTGTTTACTTTTCGGAGGAGCAGGGAGGGGGTCTTATTTGTTATTCACTATGTGACTTCTCTTTTTACAGGCCATGCGGCTTATTTAATTTATGTGGGGGGGGGTTTGTTTTAGAGTGGGGTTCTCTTCTTTTGTCATCTGACTTAGTTTTCTAATAATTGCCAGGATTGTAACTTAGTAGTTTTATATATCCATATTTTGTATTGTTTGTTAAATGCACCTAGGTGTTGGTGTAGGGAGGGTGGGTCACTCACTTTTAACTTGAATTTGTCTACTCCATTTTATAATGCCTGAGTCGAGAGCGGGGCACTAGTTAGGAGAGGTTATGGAGGGGTTATTGATGGGTAGTTTTGCCCCCTGGGAGCAAGGGGGAGAATCTCCTTTCAAATGTGTTTTGTACTTTTTTTAACTTTAATTGTATTGGTGTAAATATCTTGGAAGAATTTTTACTTTTGTGAGTTCTTCATGGTCTTTACTCAAGGTGTTTTGGGTGGGGTTCTTCCTCCTGGGGGGGGGTCTTGGGCTTGCCTCGACGATCATGGCTAGGTATTCGCTTAGGTAGTGCACCTGGTATATGACAAGGGGAGTAATTCACCAATCAAAAGGAAGAAGATATAGCTCTTTTTCAGGAGACACATCTACTTGACAAAGAGCATTTAAAATTACAACAGTGTGGATATGACCAGTCCTTTTTTTCATCTTTTTAGTTCAAAAAGTAGGGGAGTAGTCATCCTCATTCGGAAGAATCTTCCTTTTAAACTCTTAAGTCAGATAAAAGATGAATCTGGACAGTATATACTGATCAAAGCCTTAATAAATGGAGAGGATATGGGATTTTGAATCTTTACACACCCCTTCAAATTTATAACAGAAGCATTCTCCAAGTTAATGGCTTTTGGGGCCTGCCATACAATTATAGGATGAGATTTTAATTGTATTATGGACTCAGAGACAGTTAGGATACCCAAGAGGACTATGGGTATATCTTTTAGATCCAGACAATTGGCGGATCTGAATAGGGCTAGTAAATGTGTGGAGGTATCTTCACCCTCAGGGCAAAGACTTTACTTTCTATTCTAACCGACACAAGTGTCATACTAGAATTGATATGTTCTTTGCTCCCTTGACCCTTTTGAATTCCATTGTCCGACAAAATAGGTAACATAGCAATTTCTGATCATGCCCCAGTATATATGGGAAGTTAAGACTAGAGACGATGGGACAGGCCCCTGACATTGGCGTATGGGTTCCTTTTTAATGAAGGATAGCAAATTTATAAAGCATTTCTCTCAAGCACTCAAAACCTTTTTGGAAATTCATTTAGATACGGCCAGTAACACGTTGACGATGTGGTAGACCATTAAGGCTTAGATTAGATTACTTAGTGTGGAAACAGGCCCTTTGGCTCAACAAGTCCACACCGACCCTTCGAAGAGCAACCCACCCAGACCCGTTCCCCTACATTTACCCCTTCACCTAACACTAGGGTAAATTTAGCATGGCCAATTCACCTAACCTGCACATTTTTGGACCGTGGGAGGAAACTGGAGCACCCGGAGGAAACCCACGCAGACACGGGGAGAATGTGCAAACTCCACACAGACAGTTGCCCGAGGCAGGAATTGAACCCGGGTCTCTGGCGCTCTGAGACAGCAGTGCTGACCACTGTGCCACCGTGCCGCTTATGCGCGAGGTTTGATCACTTCATATTCCGCGACCCAGAAAAGACAAAAGAGAGAACAACAGCTGGAGGCTCACTTGAAGGCAGCTGGGCTCATGCCCGAAATGTCGATTCTCCTGCTCCTTGGATGCTGCCTGACCTGCTGCGCTTTTCCAGCAATACATTTTCAGCTATGTTGATAGGCCCTCTATTACTAAGCTACAAAGGATCATAGCCCTTAGGACAGCCTTGAATATCACGCTTACCCAAACAGCAAAGAGGAAAGTATTCTTTGCAAAGCAAAGACTATATGAATATAGTGACAAGGCACATACCTAGCGTATCTTGCTAGGAAAAAAAGCTCCTCAAGCTATCACGTCCATTAGGAAAAGCGCTGGTACAATTTGTGATTATGAAAGGATCAATACAGTTCTATTTTGAACTGTATAAATCACAGGACTGTGAGGATAGAACTAAGAAGATGGAGTCTTTCTTTAAAAACTTGGCCTTTCCAGATTTAACCTCTGAGCAGATGTCGATCCTGAATGCGCCCCTGGTAACCCAGGAAGTACTCAATGCAATTAGACAGTTTCAGAGTGGCAAAGCACCTGGACCAGACAGATTCCAGGTTGAATTTTATAAAGAGTTCATAGGGGAGCTGGCTGGTCCACTTATAGACATGTATAATTACTCACACAGTCAAAGCTGTCTCCTGCTTTCATTGCGAGAAGCAAATATTTCTCTCATTCTTAAAAAAGGAAAGGCCCCATATAGACCAATATCCTTGCTAAATGTAGATTTTAAAATCCTTTCTAAAATGTTAGCATTAAGATTGGAGAGGGTCTTACCATATATCATAAAAGAGGACCAGACAGGGTTTATCAAGGGCCGTAGATCATCTAACAACATTAAAAGGGTCTTAAATATGATTCAAGCCTGTCAACAGGAAAGAATACTGGGGATAGTGGTCTCCTTGGATGCAGAGAAGGCATTTGATCGGGTTGAATGGTCATATCTTTTTTACAGATTGGAAAGGTTTGGTGTTGGAGAGGTATTTTCTAAATGGATCCCAATGCTATACAGTGACCCCAAAGCAGCCATGATTACCAATGGTTTAGGTTCGGATAACTTCAGCGTGGGTAGGGGCTGTCATCAGGGATGTCCTCTCTCACCGGTATTATTCACGCTAATAATTGAACCTCTAGCAGAAGCTATATGAACCGACTCTTAATATAGTGACTCTGAGGTTTGGTTCAGGCAAACATAAAATAACTGTCTATGCAGGTGATGTCCTCCTGTTTGTAAGTATCCTCTGATATCCGTACCCTGCTTAATTCAAGTAATTAATCTATTTAGTATGTTCTCAGGCTACAAAATCAATTTTACGAAATCAGAGGCCATGCCATTGGGTGGTCTTGCTAGTATATCCAATTTATCGGATGGATCTTGTTTTCCCTTTCGGTGGTCACTAGAGGGTTTTCTATCCTTAGGTATTTTTATCACCCCAGTATTTGGTCAACTGTATGAAGCCAAGTTTATGCACATATGAGAGAAAATAAGGCAGGACCTTCAACGCTGGGGAGATCTCCCAATATCCTGGTTAGGCAGAGTAACTCTAGTTAAAATGAATATTCTGCCTCTTCTCTTATATCCTATGAGAATGCTCCTCTGATGTTGCTGCGACTGACATTACGTAAACTACATGGCTGGCTTGGTTCCTTTATTTGGAATCATAGACAGCCCCTTATCAAATTAGAAAAGCTACAGCTTCCACAAGCAAGGGAGGAATGGAGTTTCCAGACTTTAGGAAGTATCAATTGAGCTCTCTATTAGGCTGTGTAGCCGATTGGGTCTCTTGTGACCCACAATCAATCTGGTTAGACATCGAGACCTCCCAAGCAAAGTGTCCCCTCATCAATCTTTTATTTGTAAATAAGATGAAAGCGGTTATGGACTATTGTAAAAACCCTTAAATACAATTAAAGCCCGGAGGATAATGTGGCAAGATGAGGGTAACTTGCAATAAACCTCTCCTTATACTCCTATAGTGGGAGCATGGGGTTTTCAGCTAGGGCAGACAGATGCTACATTTAAAACCTGGAGGTCCAGAGGTGTCCCTCATTTAGGGGGCCTGTTTGATCGGGAGGTTATGATGTCTTTTGAGTAGCTGCACCAGAAGTTTGGACTGTCTAATGGAGACCTTTTTTGGTATTTTCAAATATGAGCTTATATACAGAAGAAGACCACATTATTAGACAGTCCCTACAAATCTGAGAGAGAAGAGTGCAATGGCCAATGGGTCCACCCTCGGTCAGTACTCTTTATCACTCATTACATAATGAGGTATCGAAAGACATGGAACGACTGTTTAAAAAATGGAACCAGAAATTGGGGTTAGAAATCCCTTTAGAAATGTGGGAGGACATCTGGGAAAATGCCAGAAAGATCTCTATTTGGATGGGGATATGAATAGAAAGGGTTTGGAGGGATATGGGCAGGATGCTGGAAAGTGGGACTCGATTGGGTTGGGATGTCTGGTCGGTGTGGACGGATTGGACCGAAGGGTCTGTTTCCATGCTGTACATCTGTATGACTCTATGAACTCAAGCTATTCAATTAAAGATACTCCACAGGGCTCATATACACCAGGATGACTGGCACAATTTAGGGGCGGAGCATCCCCAATGTGTCCTAAATGTAAAATAGAAGTGGGCACTCTCACGCACTGTTTATGGACATGTCACAAGATCCGCAAATATTAGGACAGAGTAGCGAATGCTCTGACAGAAATCTTGGGAACGGAGATTGGATTGGATCCAGTGTCTCTTCTCCTGGGCTTTTCAAATCTGCCCTCCTTGGATGTGTGTGGGAGGAAATTATTCTCCATTCTCTCTTTTTGTGCAAGGAAAAATATCTTAGTGAATTGGGTAGCTGAGGGCCCTCCAGGACTTTTGAATTGGCATAGGTTAATCATGGAATCTATCCCCCTTGACTTCCTCACAAATATGGTGCACCAAAAAACTGAATTATTCTATAAAACATGGCAGCCCTTTTTGAACTATATAGACACAGATATTTCGGCCATATTGTCAAGGGCTTTTGTCTAGCTGTGGTTGTGGTTCTGGCTGGTCTGGGAGCCCCCCCAGGGGAGGAATCCTATATAAATACGGGTTTTATTATGATTTGATGTTAATCCATTTTGAGTACATATTTAATTATTACGTAATGTCTTACTAGTAATGTACTAGTTGTTTGTAGGATAGATTAGTAGCTAGCTGTGTTTTTTTTTCCTTTTTTTTCTTTTGTGTTTTGGCTATAATTTATTTTTTAATATATATTTAATTGTATATTAGTGTTTATATTTGTTTGTATTATTTTGGAATTTGTAAAAAAAAGTTTTTAAAAAACTCTTCTTTAAATAAAAATACCTATTAAAAAAGTGTTAAAGGGTACTTCCTTTCATACTAACAGAGTCTTTTATGGTTTGTCTTCCATAAGGCTGCTAAATTATCCATAGTCATTAATATTGCCAAGAACTGTTTGTAGCCCTTTTTTTTAAGAGTCTACTTTCAGAAGTGAATGTACAATGTACGTTTTTCCACCACGTATTGAATAAGAGTGCCCTAAAATGATTATTTCAGAGTAATTCTCTGCAGAATATTTAAATTTTTAGATCTTTGAGTTAAAGCAATGCTGACATTGTGTTCAGTAAGGTACAAATAGAGCAATGAGGCTCTAGAAAGGATAAAAATTGAAAGGTGCCCTGAAAGAAGTCTTCAAGATTTCAGAAGGGGTTGATAAGTTAGACATATAGAAGATATTTCCAGTTGTGCTAAAACCCCAATTAGGAGCTTGCAGGATAGTAAGTTGTAAATCCAGAAAGGTATTCAGAAGAAGCCCTTTGAACAAAGGGCTGCTTAACAGTGAAACATGTAATTTACTACAAAGAATAGTTTAGCCAACTAGTACAGGCACAATTTAGTCACTTGGTAGTTTAGAACTTGTATTTTTGGAAAAAAAAACCAGCAGACATGTTTAATGAATCTTTTCATTCTGCAACTATCAGGACATAGACAAGAATACCATATTTGAAAGGGAGCAACAAGTTATACTGCATACTTGTACTCTTTTCAATGGCTACTTCTAAGGAACCTACTCCAGTATTTCCTTAACACTTGAAATAAATCTATTTTTCTACTATCCTTCAGAGCCTAAGTCCGCTAAGCAATATTAAGCATAGTGTCCTCATAACAATAAATACAAGCAGAAGAAATGTGTAGGAGGACATGGTGGTGGAGTTAGGTGAAAAAGGTTAGGACATGGAAGAAGTCTTGAGAGGAGCATTACTGCCAACATAAATCATATAGCCTGCTTTTGTGCTGTATATACTGTATCTACTCTAGGTTTTCACAGCCCTTAAAAGCTGTACTGTCAGATTGATGTGTCCTGAGTTTAGATTTTTGAAGTTGTTTCAATCCCTCCAGTTTTTGTACTGTTTAGTCTACAGTACTTGCACATTGATATTTGCCAAAGGGGATAAAATATTAGACGGGTACAGTTGTGTGGACAGCAGTATCAACAACCTCTTAAAACCTTAGCAGTAGTCAGAACTTTTGATGAAGTTTTTGTAAACTCTTCTTTTTCCTCAGGTCAGTCAGTCCATGCAATTTTTTGGGATGATTTGTTACACAAAGCTGCACAAGGTCAAAAAGACCATCATTAAAATGCTGGAATAGCTGAGCAGATCAGACATCAAGGGAGAGATAAACATAATCTAAATGTATGTTTCCTGACCTGAACTTTTCCAGCACTTGCCCTTTTCACTTCAGATTTTCAGAAACTTAAGTATTTTGCCCTTTTAAAGAGGTTTGAAACTAGAAATTTGTCCTAAAAAAGGTGAACTCTTTTTATATTGGAATTGAGACCATTGCTTAGGAGCAACAGCAATCTGATGGTGGGCTCATTTCCAAATACTTTGATAGAATTGTGCTTGGGCCAAACAACAGTGCCTCTGACGAACAGGAATGTCTAGCCAATCTTGAGACAGACACTAAAACAATAAAAACAAAACTGCAAAATATACTATCTCATAATATAAACATTTAAAATTTCTCCTCTCCATATTTTTCTTTAGTTCTTTTGAAACAAGTAGTCTGTGAAGACCTGGTGTGTTGTTCTGCATTATTTTCAGTGTCAATTCTAGGCCATGTCTTGATGCAAAATGTTTTAGGGCAAATTTGGAAGAGTGGTCTATGCTTGCAGCATATGAAATGAAGCCTGACACTCCTTTGGGTTTAGTTTTAATTTTTTAAAAATTGACGTGTGTGATGTGGATGTCACCGGCTGGGTCAGTATTTATTGTCCGTAATGAGTTGCCTGTGAGAAAGTGATGTTGAGCTGCCTTCTTTAACTGCTGCAGGCCATGTGTTGTAGGCAGACCCACAGCGATTTCATGGATATTGGCCTCAAACTTCAGAACAAAAGTGAAAAGTTCAATTCTGACAAAGCAATCACAAAAATGGTGGAGGTAGATTTTATCATGCTTTTTAAAGGGAAACTGTATAAGCATCTCAAAGAAAAAGAAATTGTGGTGGGGAAAGAGTTTGCGAGTGGGGCTAGCTAAATTGCTCTTTCAAAGAGTTGACATGGGCCGAATGGCCATCTTCTGCGTAATCTTTCTATGGTTCTCTTGTCACCTATTGCTTTCAAGCTGGTGAAAAATGTGCCACTATGTTCAATATTTTCTGTTTTTACTTGTGTTTTTAATTGACGTCTATGAGGTTATTCTACAATGCACACTATTAGTGCTTATTTTACCTAAACTTGCAGTTAACCAACAGAATAACAAAGGGGCATATGTTAAGTACAGGGCAACCCCTCTATCCGTGGAATTGTTTTCCACTGTTTCTGTTACTCGTGGTTTACCGTGGCCTGAACATATAGGGAACCTTACAGAACCAGGTGGCTGCCGGGAAGGTAAATTTCCCATTTAAATGAATGGGGTCACTTCTATCCGTGGTTTTGGGCTTCCACAGTAGGTCTCAGAACGTATCCCCCATGAGTATCCCCCTGTATAGACAACGGATCAAATGAATCTCTCTTGAAGACTATAAAGGAAGTAGGAACATTTTTAAGAGGGTAAGTAGGAGGGCAAGATAGAGATAGCGTTGGCAGGTAAGGTTAAGGATAATCCAAAGAGATTCTGCAAGTACATTAAGAGCAACTAGACAGACAATAGGCTCGTTAAAGGTCAAAGAGATCGTCTACATGCGGAAGCATATGCGGTGGGGAAGATACTACATACCGTATAAACTTGTGTATAGGTCGATTTCATATATTAGTTGATCCCTTATTTTTTGCCAAAAACTGGTATTTTTCATACACCTCATGTATAAGTTGACCCTAGTTTGTTTTTTTTAGGGGTCTCTTTCTGACCATATATGCAGCCTTAAAGGGCATGGTTTGCATGTTTTGATTCAAATGCAATACCTGTGTCATCAAGTGTTACACGCACCAGTATATATTTGCGCAATGTGATTTTGAAATGGTTCAATTGAATGCTGATAACTATGTATACTGTGTGTGTGTGTGTGTGTGTGTGTGTATATATGTATATGTATATAAAAATATTATTCTAGGTAATCGAAGATGGACGATGGGAAAGATTTCTGGCGGTAACAGGCTGGTGTTTTGAGGTATTTTAGGTGTTGGAGGTGATTTCCTTGAATTCCAGGAGCATCAATTATTGTTTTATATGCTGTTGCATTGTTTTGAAATATTGGAGAAAAAAAAAGTCAAAACAACAGCACTTTTAAAAGGGAGAGGAACAGACAAAGGCAGCACACATGGTGAGGTCAGTGCAGGACAGAGAGAGAGAGAGAAAGAAACCCACGCTGCTAACTGACATGGCAGTGAACCTGCACAGTTACTACCTTAGCCATTCGAATTCATGTATCGCTGGACATCGGAGTGCATCTAGAAAAATTAACAAACAGTGAAATTCACAACTGATCTTGGAGGAACCTGTTTGGGAGAGGTCATAGCACCAAACTCGATAAGTGAATATTTTTAAGTGGCCTTGCAGCAAGTCTGCAGTAGTTAGTAGAGTGCGTTCTTTCTTGATTTATATATTTTATTGAGATATGTCTCTTGATTAAAGTTAAAATATAAGCCATAAGTATTAATTTAATTCTGAGCAGTATTTTGTAGAGGAAAAAGACGGTGCTATTTTCTGGGTCTGTAGATTGTGAAGGAGCAAAAATGGCCTTTAGTAGTGACATGCTCTTAGAGTCATAGAGATGTACAGCATGGAAACAGACCTTTCGGTCCAACTTGTCCATGCCGACCAGATATCCCAACCCAATCTAGTCCCACCTGCCAGCACCCGGCCCATATCCCTCCAAACCCTTCCTATTCATATACCCATCCAAATGCCTTTTAAATGTTGCAATTGTACCAGCCTCCACCATATCCCCTGGCAGCTCATTTCAAACACGTATCACCCTCTGCGTGAAAAAGTTGCCCCTTAGGTCTATTGTATATCTTTCCCCTCACCCTAAACCTGTGCCGTCTAGTTCTGGACTCCCTGACCCCAGGGAAAAGACTTTGTCTATTTATCCTATCCATGCCCCTCATAATTTTGTAAACCTCTAATGTCACCCCTCAGCCTCCGACGCTCCAGGGAAAACAGCCCCAGCCTGTTCAGCCTCTCCCCATAGCTCAAATCCTCCAACCCTAGCAATATCCTTATAAATCTCTTCTTGTTGGATTTGGGAATTTAGGGAGAGTTTATGGGTTACTGAGGATTATATCTGCAATAAATGCCATTGGTTGCGAATCCTATCAGATCAAATGGATCTGTTAGAGAGACAGAGGCAATGAGGAATTGACAAGAGCAAGGGGATGTGATGGATGGCTGTTCTAGGAAGGGAAAATAGTTGCAGATACAGACACATAATTGAATTAACTCCAGGAAAGGTAAGAGAGGTAGGCAGTTAGTGCAGGAGCCTTCTGTGGCTATCCCCATTTCAAACAAGTATGCTGATTTGGAAAATGTAGGGGATGATGGATTCTCAGGGGAATATAGCAAGAACAACCAAATTTCTGGTATCGAGACTGGCTCTAATGCAATGAGGGGTATGTCGGGTTGCAAGAGATCAATTGTGTTAAGGGACTCTCTAGTCTGAGGCACAAACAGACTGTGTGGCCAGAAAATCAGAATGGTGTGTTGCCTCCCTGGTGCCAGGATCAAGGATGTCTCCGAGAGGGTGCAGAATGTTCTCAAGGGGGAGAGGGACCAGCAGGAGGTCATTGGAATCAATAACCTAGGAAGGGAAAAGGATAAGATTCTGAAGGGAGTCTATGGAGAGTTAGACAGGAGTTTAATGAATCGAGAGAAGTAATATCTGAATTGCTCACGGTGCTGCGAGCTAGTGGGGGTAGTAATAGGACAGAGCAGATGAATGCATGTGTGGGAGAAGGATTCACATTTTTGGATCATTGGACTCTCTTCTGGGGCAGAAGTGACCTGTACAAGAAGGACAATTGCACCTGAATTGGAAGGGGACTAACATACTGGTAAGGAGATTTGCCAAAACTGCTCAGGGGGATTTAAACTAGTAAGGGGGAACCCAGGGAGATAGTGAGGAAAGAGATCAATCTGGGACTGGTACAGTTGAGAACAGAGGAAGTGAGGACTGCAGATGCTGGAGATCAGAGCTTAACAATGTGTTGCTGGAAAAGCGCAGCAGGTCAGGCAGCATCAAAACGTTGATTCTCCTTCTCTTTTGGGCATAAGCCTTTCTTCAGGAATGAGGAGGGTGTGCCAAGCAGGCTAAGATAAAAGGTAGGGAGGAGGGACTTGGGGGAGGGGCGTTGGGAATGCGATAGGTGGAAGGAGGTTAAGGTAAGGGTGATAGGCCAGAGAGGGGGTGGAGGCGGAGAGGTCGGGAAGAAGATTGCAGGTCAAGAAGGCGGTGCTGAGTCTGAGAGCTGGGACTGAGAAAAGGTGGGGGGGGGGGGGGGAGGGGAAATGAGGAGCTGGAGAAATCCGCATTCATCCCCTGTGGCTGGAGGGTTCCTAGGCGGAAGATGAGTTGCTCTTCCTCCAGGCATCGTGTTGCCATGGTCTGACGATGGAGGAGGCCAAGGACCTGCATGTCCTTGGAGGAGTGGGAGGGGGCGTTAGTGTTCAGCCACGGGGCGGTTGGGTTGGTTGGTGAGGGTGTCCCAGAGGTGTTCTCTGAAACGTTCCGCAAGTAGGCGGCCTGTCTCCCCAATGTAGAGGAGGCCACATTGGGTGCAGCGGATGCAGTAAATGATGTGTGTGGAGGTGCAGGTGAATTTCTGATGGATATGGAAGGATCCCTTGGGGCCTTGGAGGGAAGTGAGGGGGGAGGTGTGGGCGCAAGTTTTGCATTTTTTTGCAGTTGCAGGGGAAGGTGCCGGGAGTGGAGGTTGGGTTGGTGGGGGGTGTGGATTTGACAAGGGAGTCGCGGAGGGAGTGGTCTTTCCGGAACGCTGATCGGAGTGGGGGGGGGAAATATATCCTTGGTGGTGGGGTCCGTGAAGGTGGCGGAAATGACGAAGGATGATCTGATGTAGCTGGAGGTTGGTGGGGTGGTAGGTGAGGACTAGTGGGGTTCTGTCCTGGTGGTGATTGGAGGGGGGGGGGTTCAAGGGCGGAGGAGATGTGGTGGAGAGCATCGTCAACCATGTCTGAGGGGAAATTGCGGTCTTTGAAGAAGGAGGCCATCTGGGTTGTTCGGTATTGGAATTGGTCCTCCTGGGAGTAGATGCAGCAAAGGCGAAGGAATTGGGAATATGGGATGGCATTTTTACAGGGGGCAGGGTGGGAAGATGTGTAATCTAGGTAGCTGTGGGAGTCAGTTGGTTTATAATAAACTTCCGTGTTGAGTCGGTCGTCCGAGATAGAGATGGAGAGGTCTAGGAAGGGGAGGGAGGAGTCTGAGACGGTCCAGGTGAATTTGAGGTCGGGGTGGAAGGTGTTAGTAAAGTGGATGAACTGTAGGAGCACGAGGTAGCACCGATACAGTCATCAATGTAGTGGAAGAAAAGGTGGTTTGTGGTGGCCAGTGTAGCTGCGGAAGATGGACTGTTCCACATATCCAATGAAGAGGCAGGCACAGCTAGGGCCCATGTGGGTGCCCGTGGCTACTCCTTTGGTTTGCGAAAGTGGGAGGATTGGAAGGAGAAGTTGTTAAGAGTCAGGACACCAGTTCAGTCAGTCGAAGGAGAGTGTCAGTGGAAGGGTACTGGTTGGTTTGGCGGGAAAGGAACAACCGGGAGCTTTGAGGCCTTCATGATGGGGGATGAAGGTGTATAGGGACTGGATGTCCATGGCGAAGATCAGGCGTTGGGGACCGGGGAAGCGAACATCATGGAGGAGGTGAAGGGCGTGGGTGGTGTCCCGAATGTAGGTGGGGAGTTCTTTGACTAAGAGGGACAGGACCTTGTCAAGGTATGCAGAAATGAGTTCGGTGGGGCAGGAGCAGGCTGAGACAATGGGTCGGCCGGGGCAGTCAGGTTTGTGGATTTTGGGCAGGAGGTAGAAACGGGCGGTGTGGGGTTGTGGGACTGAGGTTGTAGGCGGTGCATGGGAGATCCCCTGAGGTGATGAGGTTATGGATGGTCTGGGAGATGGTGGTTTGGTGGTGGGAGGTGTGGTCATGGTCAAGGGGACAGTAGGAGGAGGTGTCTGAGAACTGGTGTTTAGCCTCAGCAGTATAGAGATCGGTGCACCAAACTACCACCGCACCTCCCTTGTCTGCCGGTTTGATGGTGAGGCTGGGGTTGGAGCGGAGGGAATGGAGGGCTGCACGTTCCGAAGGTGAGAGGGGTGGAGAGGTTGAGGCAGTCAGTGTCACGGCGGCAGTTGGCTATGAAGAGATTGAGTGCGGGTAAAAGGCCAGCACGCGGTGTCCAGGTGGATAGGGTGTGTTGGAGGCAGGAGAAGGCGTCGTCAGAGCGTGGGCGGGAGTCCTGGTTGGAGAAGTAGGCGCGGAGGCGAAGGCGGCGGAAGAATTGTTTGACGTCTCGTCGTGTGTTGAATTCGTTAATCCGGGAGCGTAGAGGGATGAAGGTGAGGCCTCTGCTGAGGATTGAGGATGAAAGATCAATCTTCAGCAGAGGCCTCACCTTCATCCCCCTACACTCCTCCTGGATTAATGAATTCAACACCTGGTGAGACGTCGAACAATTCTTCTGCCGCCTTCGCCTCCGCGCCTACGTCTCCAACTAGGACTCCCGCCCACCCTCTGACGACCCCTTCTCCCGCCTCCAACACACCCCATCCACCTGGACACCCCGTGCTGGCCTCTTACCCGCCCTCGATCTCTTCATAGCCAACTGCCGCCATGACATTGACTGCCTCAACATCTCCACCCCTCTCACCCACTCCAACCTCTCGCCCTCGGAACGTGCAGCCCTCCACTCCCTCCACTCCAACGCCAATCTCACCATCAAACCGGCAGACAAGGGAGGCGCGGTGGTAGTTTGGTGCACCGATCTCTATACTGCTGAGGCTAAACACCAGTTCTCAGACACCTCCTCCTACTGCCCCCTTGACCATGACCCCACCTCCCACCACCAAACCATCATCTCCCAGACCATCCATAACCTCATTACCTCAGGAGATCTCTCATCCACCGCCTCAAACCTCATAGTCCCACAACCCCGCACCGCCCGTTTCTACCTCCTGCACAAAATCCACAAACCTGACTGCTCCGGCCGACCATTTGTCTCAGCCTGCTCCTGCCCCACCGAATTCATTTCTGCATACCTGGACACGGTCCTGTCCCCCTTAGTCCAAGAACTCCACACCTACGTTCGGGACACCACCCTCGCCCTCCACCTCCTCCATGATTTTCGCTTCCCCGGCCCCCAATGCCTTATCTTCACCATGGACATCCAGTCCCTATACACCTCCATCCCTCATCACGAAGGCCTCAAAGCTCTCCACTTCTTCCTTTCCTGCCGAACAACCAGTACCCTTCCACTGACACTCTCCTTCGACTGACTGAACTGGTGTCCTCACTCTTAACAACTTCTCCTTCCAATCCTCCCACTTTCGCAAACCAAAGGAGTAGCCATGGGCATACACCCCCCACCAACCCAACCTCCTCTCCCGGCACCTTCCCCTGCAACCGCAAAAAATGCAAAACTTGCGCCCACACCTCCCCCCTCACTTCCCTCCAAGGCCCCAAGGGATCCTTTAATATCCATCAGAAATTCACCTGCACCTCCACACACATCATTTACTGCATCCGCTGCATCCGATGTGGCCTCCTCTACATTGGGGAGACAGGCTGCCTACTTGCGGAACGTTTCAGAGAACACCTCTGGGACACCCTCACCAACCAACCTAACCGCCCCGTGGCTGAACACTTTAACTCCCCCTCCCACTCCTCCAAGGACATGCAGGTCCTTGGCCTCCTCCATCGCCAGACCATGGCAACACGACGCCTGGAGGAAGAGCGACTCATCTTCCGCCTAGGAACCCTCCAGCCACAGGGGATGAATGCAGATTTCTCCAGCTTCCTCATTTCCCCCCCCCCCCCCCCCCCCACCTTTTCTCAGTCCCAGCTCAGCTCTCAGACTCAGCACCGCCTTCTTGACCTGCAATCTTCTTCCCGACCTCTCCGCCCCCATCCCCTCTCCGGCCTACCTCCCTCACCTTAACCTCCTTCCACCTGTCGTATTCCCAACGACCCTCCCCCAAGTCCTTCCTCCCTACCTTTTATCTTAGCCTGCTTGGCACACCCTCCTCATTCCTGAAGAAGGGCTTATGCCTGAAACGTCGATTCTCCTTCTCCTTTGATGCTGCCTGACCTGCTGCGCTTTTCCAGCAACACATTTTTAAACCGTTGAATTGCTTCTGTTCTCAAACAGTCAGGGCAGGTAGGGACAAAGTAGAAAACAAGGTAGAACAGATAAATTAAACTGCATTTATTTCAATGCAAGAGGCCTAACAGGAAAGGCAGATAAACTCGGCATGGTTAAGAACATGGGACTGGGATATTATAGCAGTTATGGAAACGTGGCTCAGGGATGGACAGGACTGGCAGTTTAATGTTCCAGATTACAAATGCTACAGGAAGAACACAAAGGGAAGCAGAGAGGAGTGGAAGTAGCATTTTTGATAAGGGTTTTGGTTCTGTTTGCCGAGCTGGGAATTTGTGTTGCATACGTTTCGTCCCCTGTCTAGATGACATCCTCAGTGCTTGGGAGCCTCCTGTGAAGCGCTTCTGTGAGGTTTCCTCTGGCATTTATAGTGGTTTGTCTCTGTCGCTTCCGGTTATCAGTTCCAGCTGTCCGTTGCATTGGTCGGTATATTTGGTCCAGATCGATGTGCTTATTGATTGATTGAATCTGTGGATGAGTGCCATGCCTCTAGGGATTCCCTGGCTGTTCTCTGTTTGGCTTGTCCTATAATAGTAGTGTTGCCCCAGTCGAACTCCTGTTGCTCGCCATCTGCGTGTGTGGCTACTAAGAATAGCTGGTTGTGTTGTTTCGTGGCTAGTTGGTGTTCATGGATGCGGATAGTTAGCTGTCTTCCTGTTTGTCCTATGTAGTGTTTTGTGCAGGCCTTGCATGGGACTTTGTACACTACATTGGTTTTGCTCATGCTGGGTATCGGGTCCTTCGTTCTGGTGAGTTTTTTTTTAGATTACTTACAGTGTGGAAACAGGCCCTTCGGCCCAACAAGTCCACACCGCCCCGCCGAAGCATAACCCACCCATACCCCTCCATCTACATCTACATCTACCCCTACCTAACACTACGGGCAATTTAGCTAAGCCAATTCACCTGACCGGCACATTTTTTTGGAGTGTGGGAGGAAACCGGAGCACCCGGAGGAAACCCACGCAGACACGGGGAGAACGTGCAAACTCCACACAGTCAGTCGCCTGAGGCGAGTTGTCAGAGAGTGGCTGTTGGTTTGTGTGCTGTTATGAGTCCTAGTGGTCGCAGTAGTCTGGCTGTCAGTTTAGAAATGCTCTTGATATATGGTAGTGTGGCTAGTCCTTTGGGTTGTGGCATGTCCTTGTCCTTGTTCCGTTGTCTTTCCCTTAGGCATCTGTTGATGAAATTTCGGGGGTATCCGTTTTTGGCGAATACATTGTAGAGGTGTTCTTCTTCCTCTTTTTACAGTTCTGGTGTACTGCAGTGTGTTGTGGCCCTTTTTAACACTGTCTTGCTGCAACTTCGTTTGTGTGTGTTGGGGTAGTTGCTTTTGTAGTTCAGGACTTGGTTTTTGTGTGTGGCTTTCCTGTATACCTTTGTGGTGAATTCTCCATTAGGTGTTCTGTGTACCATCACGTCTAGGAATGGGAGTTGGTTGTCCTTTTTTTCTTCCTGTCTAGTGAATCGGATTCCTGTGAGTGTGGCATTGATGATCCCTGAGGTGTGTTCTCTATTTCTGTGTTTTTAATGATTACAAAGGTGTCATCCACATATCTGACCCAGAGTTTGGGTTGAATTTGCGGTAAGACTGTTTGTTCTAATCTTTGCATTACCGCTTCTGCTATGAGTCCAGAGATGGGTGAGGTACAGAGAACGCCTAATGGAGAATTCACCACAAAGGTACCGACCACTGCAATGGACAGCTGGAACTGACAACTGGAAGCAGCAGAGACAAACCACTGTAAATGCCGGAGGAAAGATCACAGAAGCGCTTCACAGGAGGTTCCCAAGTACTGAGGATGTCACCTAGACAGGGGACAAAACGTCTGCAACACAAATTCCCAGCTCGGCGAACAGAACCACAACAACGAGCACCCGAGCTACAAATCTTCTTACAAACTTTGAATAAGGGATAGCATTCCAGCTGTACTGAGGGAGGATATTTCCAGAAATACATCCAGGGAAGTTATTTGAGTGGAACTGAGAAATAAAAAAAAGGATGATCACCTTTATTGGGATATTATTATAGTCAGTGGGAAATTGAGAAACAGATTTGTAAGGAGATCTCGGTTATCTGTAAGAATAATACGGTGGTTTTGGTCAGGGATTTTAACTTTCCAAACATAGACTGGGACTGCTGTACTGTTAAGGGTTTAGATGGAGAGGAATTTAAGTGTGTACAAGAAAGTTTTTTCTGAGTCAGCATGTGGATGTACCGACTAGAGAAGGTTCAAAACTTGATCTATTCTTGGGAAATAAGGCAGGGCAGGTGACTGAGGTGTTGGTGGGGGAGCACTTTGGGGCCAGTGACCATAATCTTATTAGTTTTAAAATATTGATGAAAAAGTATAGTCAAGATCTAAAAGTTGATGTTCTAAATTGAAGGAAGGCTAATTTTGATGGTATTAGGCAAGAACTTTCAAAAGCTGATTGGAGGCAGATGTTCACAGGTAAAGGGATGGCTGAAAAATGGGAAACCTTCAGAAATGAGATAAAAGAATCCCAGAGACAGTATATTCCTGTTAGGGTGAAAGGAAAGGCTGGTAAGTATAGGGAATGCTGGATGATGAGAAATTGAGGTTTTTGTTAAGAAAAAGAAGAAAGCATATGTCAGGTATAGACAAGATATACTCTTAAGATTAATTCGATCTACAGACAGTAGAAGTATACTTAAGAGTGAAATCAGTTGGGCAAACAGGGGACATGAGGTAGCTTTCGCAAATAGAACTAAGGATAATCCAAAGGGTTTTTACAAATACCTTTAAGGATGAAAGGGCAACTACGGAGAGAGTAGGGCTTCTCAAAGATTAGCACGGCAGCCTTTGCGTGCAACCGCAGTAGATGGGGGAGATACTAAAGGAGTATTTTGCATCAGTGTTATCTGTAGAAAAGGACATGGAAGATGTAGCAATTTGGGAAATAGATGGTGACATCTTGAAAAATATCAATATTACAGAGGAAGTGCTGGATGTCTTGAAGTGGGTAAAGGTGGATAAATCCCCAGGCCCTGATCAGGTGTACCCTAGAACTCTGTGGGAAGCTAGGGAAGTTATTGCTGGGCCCCTTGCTAAGATATTTGTATCATCGATTAGTCACAGGTGAGGTGCCGGAAGACTGGAGGTTGGTTAACGTGGTGCCACTGATTAAGAAGGGTGGTAAGGACAAGCCAGGGACTATAGACCTGTGAGCCTGACAAGAATTGATGAGGGCAGAGTGGTGGACATAATCTATATGGACCTCAGTAAGGTCTGATTAGCAAGGTTAGATCTCATGAATACAGGGAGAACTAGCCATTTGGATACAGAACTGTGACCAGTGGAGTGCCTCAAGGATCGTTGCTGAGTCCACTACTTTTAGTCATTTATATAATGATTTAAGTGTGAGCATAAGAGATATAGTTAGTAAGTTTGCAGGTGACACCAAAAATGGATGTGTAGTGGACAGTGAAGAAGATTACCTCCGATTGTAACAGGATCTTGATCAGATGGGCCAATGGGCTGAGAAGTGGCAGATGGAGTTTAATTCAGATAAATGTAAGGTGATGCATTTTGGGAAAGCACATCAGCAGGATTTATACACTTTTTATATATTATTTATATATAGTAAGGTCCTAGGGAGTGTGGCTGAACAAAGAGATTTTGGAGTGCAGATCATAGCTCCTTGAAAGAGGAGTTGCAGGTAAATAGGATAGTGAAGGTGTTTAGTATGCTTTCCTTTATTGGTCAGAGTATTGAGTACAGGAGTTGGGAGGTCATGTTACATCTGTCCAGGACATTGGTTAGGCCACTGATGGAATATTGCGTGCAATTCTGGTCTCCTTGCTATCGGAAAGATGAAACTTGAAAGGGTTCAGAAAAGATTTACAAGGATGTTATTAGGGTTGGAGGATTTGAGCTATAGGGAGAGGTTTAATAGGCAGAGTATCAGAGGCTGAGGGGTGACCTTCTAGCGGTTTACAAAATCACGAGGGACATGGATAGGATAAATAGAAAAGGCCTCTTCCCTGGAGTGGGGGAGTCCAGAACTAGAGGGCATACATTTAGGGTGAGAGGGGAAAGATAGGGCAACTTTTTCACACTGTGTTGTGTGTGGAATAAGCTGCCAGAGGAAGTGGTGGAGGCTAGTACAATTGCAACATTTAAAAGGCATCTGGATGGGTATATGAATAGGAGGGTTTGGAGGAATATGGGCTGGGTGCTGGCAGGTAGGACTATCTGGTCAGTCTGGGCATGTTGGACCAAAGGGTCTGTTTCCATGCTGTACATCTCTATGACTCTATATATTTGACCTGTGCATGCAAATAGCTTGTCTTCCCAATTGTTGCCTCAGTTTCTTAGAAGTAGATGTTGTGTACACTTGTGTTCTGAACTTATTTTAAAACTCCCAAATTTTTCTGACAAAATGGCATCACGAAGAAACAAGTGTACAGCACAGTTTAAACTAAGTGATAGAAGTTGCAGAGAGGAGTTGCAAGGGAGCTTTGTGTGGTTGAAAAGCTTGTTCGAAATTGGAGGAAAAAAAGCCACACAGTTAAAGGCTATGCCAAAACAGAATTATGTCAACTGGGGAAAACTGAACAAATGGCCGCAACTAGAAGAAAAAAATCGCTGACTGGATAATTCTGTATCATCAGAATGATAGCATTGTCGAGTCACTATGTGAAAGAATATGCGCCAAAAACGAAGCAAAAAAGATGGATTCAGCGATTTCAAAGTCAGTGCTGGATGGTGCAGTAGGTTTATGAAAAGGTATGGATTCAGTGCTTAGACGGAAAACCAAGGTTGCCTAACAGCTACCAGCAGAACTTAATGACAAGTTAATTGGGTTCCAATGCTTTGTAATCAGAAGTCGGAAGAAAAGTGGGTACAGGCTCTCATGCATCTGCAATATGGATGGAACCCCAATGAACTTTGGTATGCCAGGGAACACAACTGTGGACCAGATCGGAGCAAAAATACTTTTGGTAAGGATACTAGCTATGAAAGGAGTCGATTCACTGTGGTACTTGGTTGTATGGCAGATGGAACAAAGTTAAAGCCTATGGATATTTTTAAGCAGAAAACTGCCTACAGAAATTTCCGAAAGGCATTGTTGTCCTCATCTCTGAAAAGGGGTGGATGGATGAAGGTGGCTGCAAGACTTTGATTAGGGAGGTCTGGAATATGCCTCCAGGTGGGCTTAGAAGGGAAAAAAAAGCTTACTGGTTTGGGATAGGTTCAGATTGCACAGAGTGAAAAGTGTTATCAGTAAACTTCAAACTAACAATACCGACATTGCAATGATTCCTAGAGGTCTTACAAGCCTGGTGCAGCTACTGAATGTTAGCATCAACAATAAATTTTAAGGATTTAGTATGGAAGAGCTGGGACACTTGGATATAAGAAGAAGAAAAAAGCTTCACTATGGGTGGCAACATGCGAGCTCCGTTACTTGCACCTGTATGTGAGTGGATTGTTGAGTCCTAGTAGGCGATGAAAACTGGAATTATTGTGAAAGCCTTCAAAAATGTGAAATTTCTAATGCTTTAGATGATACGGAGGATGACTATATTTATGGTTAGGTGGAAGTAATGACAAATCATTTGATCCTCTTGAGAGTGCAGGTGAAGATGATCCATACGATGATATGCTTGACCCAGATGACCGGGATGAGGTATTCAGTGGTGCAACTAATGAGGGCAGTGAATTTAAAGGATTCCAATGGACTTTTGCATGTACCGGTAACTTTTTGTTTTCAGCAGCTATCCCGTAATATTTGTGATATATGGTGAGAAGAGTTTTTTGTGTGAATATCAGTTTTTTTGATGTCAAGTGTTTATCAAATATTATTAAGTTTCATGATATTTTTCCAATAAAATACTATGTTAACTTGTCAACATTTGTGTAGACCTACATGCACTTTACAGTACTGGTAACTGGAATACGGTACAATAGTACCGTTCTACGGTAACAGGCAGAATGGAAATAGTTATTTGGAAGATAAATATTTAATAATGGCCATAATTCATTTTTCCTTTTGTTTATTGTTTTGTATGGAGAGCTGGCTCTTGTTTGTCCATATTTTAGATGCATGCCAAGCATGAATTCCATCCCCTCAAACAATACCTCATGCATAAGTTGACCTCCTAATTTTAAAACTTGACCTATATACAAGTATATATGGTAAATATTTTCAGTTTTTACTGTGGAGAAGACATGTGGGCTAGAGAACTCTTGGAAATAAGTACAGTAGAGCCCCCATATCCGCTGATTGTATTTAAGAGGTTTCAGTTATCTGCGGTTTACTATGGTCTGAAAATATTACATCGAACATTCTAGAAGTAATTCCAGGAGGCTGCCAGGGAGGTACGTTTCCCATTTAAATGATAGGGTTCACTACAATCTGCGATTTCGGACATCTGCAGTAGGTCTTGGAATGTATCAACCGCGAATATGAGGGAGACACCTGTATTGATATCTTTAAAACAGTGCACATTACAGAACAGGTGGTGCTGGACATCTTAAAAAAAGTAAGTGAATAAATCTCTGGGACCTGATCAAGTGTATCCCAGAATGTTGTGGGAAATTATGGAAGTAATTGTGGGGCTCCCAGCAAACATAATTGTATCATCTGTGGCCATGAATGAGGTTCCGGAGGTGGCTAATTTTTTTTAAGATTGGATTACTTCCAGTGTGGAAACAGGCCCTTCGGCCCAACAAGTCCACACCGACCCACCGACGCGCACCCACCCAGACCCATTCCCCTATATTTACCCCTGCAACTAACACTACGGGCAATTTAGCATGGCCAATTCACCTAACCTAACACATTTTGGACTGTGGGAGGAAACCGGAGCACCCGGAGGAAACCCACGCAGACACTGTGCAAACTCCACACAGTCAGCAGCCTGAGGCAGGAATTGAACCCGGGTCTCTGGCGCTGTGAGGCAGCAGTGCTAACCACTAATGTTGTGCTCTTATTTAAGGCAGGCTGGAACAAGAAACCTGGGAACAATCGAGTGGTGAGCCTTACATAAATGGTGTGTAAATTGTAGATGGGCATTCTGAGAGAGAAGATTTGCATGCATTTGGAGAAGCAAGGAGTGATTAGCGATAGTCAGCATGGCTTTGTGTCTCACAGACTTCACTGAGTTTTTTGAGGATGTAACCAAAATTATTGATGAGGACAGAGCAGTAGACGTGGGTGACGTGCACCCTTGTAAAGCCTTTGACAAGATTCTGTATGGTAGGCTGATTGGTAAAGTTAGATCACATGGGATTCAGAGAGAGCTTGCCAATTGGATACAAAATTGGTTTGGCAATAGGAGACAGTGGTGGTGGAGGGTTATTTCAGGCTGGAGGGCAGTGATCAATGGTGATCTGTAGGGATCAATGCTGAATCCACTGTTGTTATTTTTATAAAATATTTTGATAAGAGTTTAGGAGGCATGGTTGGTAAGTTTGTGGATGGTATCAAAATTGATGATATAGTCAAAGTGATGCAGATTATCCAAGAGTACAAATTGATCAGTTTAGTCATTGGGCTGAGGAATGGCAGATGGAGTTAAATTTGGATAAATACAAGATATTGCATTTTGGTGAAATGAACGAGGGTAGGACTCATACAATTAATGGTAGGGCCCTGTATCCACTCCAACTTATGACCATCACCCCCCACCTGTATCCACTCATTGCCTTTCAAACTTCCTGCCTCTCCGCCCCAGTGCCCTCCTATTTCTATCTCAGACCCCTTGCCACCCCCCCCCCCCCCCCCCGCCCCCCCCAATTCCTGATGCAGGGCGTATGCCCGAAATGTCGACACTCCTACTCCTTGGATTATGCCTGACCTGCTATGCTTTTCTAGTGCCACACTTTTTTTTATTCTGATCTCTAGCATCAGCAGTCCTCCCTTTCTCCCTGGGTAGTGTTGCCAAATAGGGAGACCTAGAGCTTCGGGTATGTAGTTCTTTGAAAGTTGTATCACGGGTATACACTGTGGATATGAAGGCGTTTTAGCATGCTTGCTTCATTGCTCAGACCATTGAGTATGGGGATTGGGACATCATGTTACATAGAAGCAGGAGGAGGCCACTCAGCCCTTTAAGCCTGCTCCACCATTCATCACGATCCTGGCTGATTGTCCAACTCAATAGCCTAATCCTGCTTTCTCCCCATAACATTTGACTTCATTTGCCCCAAGTGCTATTTCTAGTCTTTCAATGCTTTGGCATCAACTACTTCATACAACTTGCCACTCTTTGGGTGAAGAAATGTCTTCTCATCTCCGTCCTAAATGGTCGACTGCAAATCCTCGGACTGTGATCCCTGATTCTGGACAAACCCACCATTGGGAACATTCTCCCTGCATCTACTCTGTCTAGTCCTGTTAGAGTTTTATAAGTGTCTGAGATTGCCCTCCATCTGAACTCCAGTGAAAATAATCCTAACCTAGTCAATCCCTCCTCAGGATGTCAATCCTGCCACCCCCAGAATCCGCCTGGTATGCCTTCAAGTGAGGTTGAATAGGATGTTGGTGAGGCCACTTTTGGAATACTGTGTTTAGTTCTGGTTGCCCTGCTATAGGAGGAGTATTATTAAATTAGAGGGGGTTTGGAAAAGATTTACCAGGATGTTGCTGGGACTGGAGGGTTTAAGTTAAGGAAAGGCTGGATAAGGTGGGACTTAGCTCACTGGAGCGTAGGAGTTTGAGGGGTGACCTTATAGATGTTTATCTATGCCCATCTTGATTTTATACGGTGAATAGCAAAAGTCTTCTAGGGTAGGGGAGTTCAAAACTGGGGAGCATATTTTTAAGATGAGAGAAGAATGACTTAAGAGACCTGAGGTATAATGTTTTCACACAGGTTCATATGTGGGATCCATTGCCAGAGGAAGTGGTAGATGCAGTTTCAATTACACTATTTTAAAAGACATTTTAGATAGTTCCATGAGTAGGAACTGTTTAGAGTGATCTGGGCCAAACATGGGCAAATAAGACTGGATTAGTTTGGGAAATGTGGTCTGCTTAGACGAGTTGTACCAAAGGGTCTGTTTCAGTGCTGTATGACTATAACCAACTAAAATTTAGTATCAGATTTAACTTTGATTTCTTGGATATAATGCCTCATTGAATTAGTTCAACGAAATATCTGTAAAGGATGAAACATCTCTTTTGTGTAAATTTCATGCCATAGTTGAAAGTTCCAATTTCTTTCCTGTCAATTGTTTAATCATTTATCAGGTACAGAAACTATTTTATATAGTTTGAAAAAAAAGGCATTTACATTAGTCAGTAGTTTTGCTGGTGCTCTCTTTTCGTGGTTTGCAATGTCCAGCATTGCCACTGTATTTCTGTCTGCTTACAGAATAAACAGTGGATGCTCTGTTCCCAATGTAATTCTTACTCACATATCCTTACTCATTTGCATAACCATCAGAGCAGTAAGTTTGCCCAGGCCTCATTGCGTGGGAAACAACTCTTGAAGCCAAATTACTTTCTATTATTTACTATATGTGTTGTCACTTGAATGTCTGTCCTCTTGGCTGCTTCCCTGCAGTTCTTGGCTGTTTTCTTTCACATGGGTTTATTCTCTGCACAGACATAAATAACCCTAATGAAATGAATTGAAAAAAAATATTTACTTAGGATGGTAGGATATGGCAAAACAGAAGAAAAACACTTTGAGTCACAAGTAGGAAAAATGAAATGAATAGTATAGATGGTTAAAAGAATTCCAGGGAGTTAAGAGCAGATGGGCAAAATCGTTTTCTCACAAGATGTTAATTCTTGCTTTTTTTTTCCTCCAAGTCTGCTGCTTTCAGCATGGATTGGTTAGAATATTGCAGTTCTTTCAGTTGTTTCCTGGGAGCGTCATTGAAGTGCTTTGTTAAAAGCATTGTAAATTAGTTTGAACAAATGTAACAATGTACAAATTTGATGTGTTTTTTTCACTGGCCTTCTATGTGAAGATGTTATCAAATGTAATGTTACAAAATAATTGCCAAAAGGTAATTGACATTTCATGTATGATCATAATTTGCATTTGTACAGTTGCTTAACTGTAGCAAAGTGGCAAGATGCTTCATAGGTGCAAATAAAAAAAATTCAAACAGAAGCTTAACTTATTAGGAACTGTGACCAAAAGCTTAATCAAAGAAATAATTTGTCTTGGGAAGTTTTAAATCCAGAGGCAGAGATGGTAGGGAAACAAATTCAGAGTCTGAGATACAGCTGAAGGTACAGCTGCTAGAGATGAAGGAATGATCACAATATTCTAGAGTCATGAGTGAAGGGTTCAGGATTGTGGCATGGGTGGAAGTTGAAAGTTGAGTTTAACTTTCAAGGATAAAAATGTAAAATTTGAGCTGTGGAACTAAGAGCAGTGCTGATCAGTTTTGATGTAGTAAAGGAAATGAGCAAAAGATTTTTGGAGAATTAAGTTTTCCAACAGGGGATAGAACAGTGGCCAAATACTGAGTGACTAGTAAACAGGACTAAAGATCTGGCCAAAGTGTTTGGGTTTAAGAAGGAATTTGTAGTTTTTGGAAGGAGACCCTGAGTGCATAGCCTCAGCAGCTCACGGCATGACTGCAGAGGGTGGATTCGAGGAAGGGGCTATGCACTGTGCTGAAGCGGGAGCAACAAAGATGCAAGTGTCGGCAGGGGTGTAGGTGGAAATACAAGTAATGGAGAAATTTGTAAAGATGAAGAAAGTTGAGACCATGAAGGCAGCAGTTGGACAGAAATGCAAAAAGTAATTTTTTTTGTGTGGAAGGCAGCTAAAAGTGAATGCAATTTAGTATAAGCTTAGGCAGGCAGGACTAACAGTGAGGAGAAAGAGGACTGCAGGTTGATCATGCAAGAGTTGGAAGAGAAATCATGTCTAGGTTACAAGTGGACATGGAAAAGTGAAACTAATGAGAGCAATCGCCCTGTAGGACACTGGATAAAGCACTTTAGACTAACCTGCTACGATTGAATATGGTATCGTCAGGAAGAAATCATCTATTGAATACCAGATGGAGAATACAGTTCATACCTAGTAAAGTTGCTTTAGTGCTGGGAAGGTGGGCATTGATTGTGGGTTATGGGACAAATGAGCATGGATCTGGGAGGCACCTACACATTCATTGGTTTGGTGAAAAACTGGAAGTTGTAAATTGGGTGTAATTTGTAACTGCAGAGGGGCTAAGGATGGAATCTTTTGTAGAGCATTGCAGTGATATAAATTTTGAAAGGAGGTGAATGAAGGCCTTTTTTTGCTATGTTAGGAACATGGGAGTTAAGTAGAAAGGTTGGGTGTTCAGCCGTTCACTGCAAATGAAGTAAAGGAAGCAGGAACTTGATGTCCAGACAGAGTAACTTTGGAGAGTACATGCAGTGTAAGATGGGGTTTCAGGTCTGTGGGGTCAAAAATAGGATTTGGGGAAAAAAAGAAGTGGAAGAGAAAACAAAGTTATTTAAGTCATTATCTTTGTACCTGAGACGTCCAGCACCTCTTTGACATGTTATGAAGCACATTTGTGGTAGTATAGGTGGGACTTCAACTCTGATTTGCTGGCCTAGAGGCAGGAACACTACCACTGCCCCACCAAAAACTTTTAGTAGCTCCTTGAACTTGCTTTTCAGGCACTAGTTACAGGTGGTGAAAATAAGCAGCGAGGGACCATCTTTTGTCCATAATGATCTGTTGTAGTTAAATAAAACCAAGAACTGAAGATGCTGGAAATCTGAAACAGACAAAAATAGAAATTGCTGGAGAAGCTCAGCAGGCCTGGCAACATCTGTGGATAGAAAAGAGTTAATGTTTCAAGGTCAGTGACCGTTTTTCAGAACTGATAGCAACAAGGAAAAGGTGGCATTTATGGTGGTGATGAGGAGTGGTGGGGTAAGAGTGAGCAGATGGATGGAAACAGAACCCAGAGAGAGAAAACACAGGTAGACCAACAAAAGAGTTGATGATAGTAAGCCAGGGAAGAAGATAAACTAGATGGGTGACAATGGCAGCTATGAAAATTTGAAAATGGGTGGGTTGTGCTGAAAGCAATCCATTTCGTGACAGGATTTTGGGTAATGTATTGATTGTATTGAAGTGGTAGGCAGCTGGAAGCTTGAGGTCATTTTTACCTGGAGTAGTTGAACAGTTTGGCAAAAGGAGGCCAGGTAGACCTTGATGTGGATTGATATCTCGCCCATTTGTTTATCAAATCTGCTGTTTTCCAAATCACTTAGGAAGCCTGTGAAATTTGAGAAATATTTAAGTGGTTGGATTTTGACTGACTTGGATGTTTGCAAAGGAGTTGGTTCCAGAAAACGTGACTGCTATTTAGATGAAATGCAAGAAATTGGAACGAAGTCATGGGAGCCTTGGGATTTATAGCAGCTGTTTTTATGAATCTCTGAAGGACTCCGAGAAAGATGATACTGAAGGCATTTTTAATGAATTTGTCTCTAACAATGATAATAGGAGTCTTGAGGGGTAAGCTCTTGCATTTCAGGGATTTTGCTGGATAGTTAATCACTGATTTTAGTTCTCCTACTCCTGATACACACACTTCCTGAAAGCACTGACTTACTTCCACAAGTATTGTCATGCAATGGTACTTTGCCCAATTCATGTTATTCTAGATCTGAGCAGAATTGTAGCTTTGCCTTTTTCAACAGACCACACAAATTGTTCTTAATCATTATATTGTAAATAAATCAAATGTCAGTATTTTTAAGATGTAAACTTAAGAGCTTTGCTTGCTTTAATATTATACACAAGAAGTGGTCAGAAGAATAACGATCCTGTTTGATAGAATCATACAGCACCAAAGGTAGCCATTCTGACCCTTGTACCTGTCTGGCTCTTTGGTGAAGGTATCCAGTTAATCAATTACCTGCACATTACGCTGCTTCAGAAATGACTTCAGATTTTCTATTCTTAGTACTTGCACTTTTTGTACAGCATTTGATCTTTGTAGTGATTTTTTTTGATGAACATTGACCTTAAATCAAAGATGTGTGTCAGCAGTAGTTTGGTTGGGTACATTCTTATATTTGAGTCAGAAGGTTCTAGGTTGAAGTCCCACTTTAGGACTTGAGCACAGAAATCGTGGCTGTCACTTGAGTAAGTGAGAATTGCACAGTGGAATGAGTGATGCTGATTTAGGTAGATGTACATGGGGTCTTTGCTATTCATTGTTTTGCGTATACATTTCTGTTTTATTAGGGAAGAACTTTCGGTTTTGATTCAGATTTTTCATACTTGCTTCATTATTTTGGTGTGTTATCAGAAACTCCTTCCTTAAGGCCACTTTTGGAATTCTGCGTGTATTTCTGGTCCCCCTTAAATAAGAAGGATGTTGTGAAACTTGAAAGGGTTCAGAAAAGATTTACAAGTATGTTACCAGGGTTGGAGAGTTTGAGTTATATGGAGAGGCTGAATAGACTGGGACTCTTTTCCATGGAGCATCAGAGGCTGAGGGAGAACCTTATAGAGGTTCATAAAATTATGAAGGGCATGGATAGTGTAAATGGGCGAGATCTTTTCCCTTGGGTGGGTGAGTCCAAAACTAGACGGTATAGGTTTAAGGTGAGAGGGTAAAGATTTAAAAGCGACCTAAGGGACAACTTTTTCACGCAGAGGGTGGTGTGTGTATGGAATGAGCTGCCAGAAGAAGGGGTGGAGGCTGGTACAATTCCAACACTTAAAAGGCATCTGGATTGGAATATGTTTAGGAGTGGTTTAGAGGGATATGGGACAAATGCTGGCAAATAAGACTAGATTTATTTAGGAATTCTGGAGGGCATGGATGAGTTGGACCGCAGGATCGGTTTCCATGCTGTGCATCTCTATGACTCTAATTCTTATGTGAGGTTTCTTTTTAATTTTTCATTCTTTTGCTATTCGTCAGTTTTTTTTCTGAAACCTATCTCCCACGAATAAAAAGAACCTTTGTATGAGATCCCATGGCATTATTGTGAAGAAGGGCACAAGAACTAAGTCCAGTGTCCTGTCCAATATTTATCCTTCAGTCAACATCACAGGAAAAAGAGCAGATTATCTGGTTATTATCACATTTGTGTTTGTGGGAATTTGCTAAACACAAATTAGCTGCAGTGCTTCCATAATTTGAACAATGACACTTCAAAAAGTAGTTCATTGATTATAAAGCCCTTTGAAATATCCCTTGGTTGTGAAAAGCGCTATTTTTATTTGTTAATTAACCGTTTTAGGGCCTCAATTGGCAGTAGAGCAGGATAGAGCATGAAGGTTGAACCTTCCTGCCCAAAATATAGTTCTTATAGTAGCAAGAAGGTATCTTGCTAATCCCAATCTGTCTGATCATCTTCCCTTCCCACCACCTCCTTTCCACTTTGTGGAAGGAAAGAACATAGAACAGTACAGCACAATACAGACCCTTCAGCCCTTGATGTTGTGCCGACCTTTTATCCTACTCTAAGATCAAACTAACCTACATACCCTATATATTACTATCATCCATGTGCCTGTTAAAGAGCTGCTTAAATGTCCTTAATGCATCTGACTCTACTACCACTGCTGGCAGTACATTCCATGCACTCACACTCTGTGTAAAGAACTTATCTCTGATATCTCCCCTAAACCTTCCGCTAGTCACCTTATGCTGCCTTCTGATAGCCACTTCTGCCCTTGGAAAAAGTCTTTGGCTATCTACTCTTATCTATGCCTCATCATCTTGAAAGGTGTCTGCTATTCTTGTCAATCATGTCTACCTGGAGAAAATAACTCCAGCGTCCTCTCTCTCCTTCCCTCATTTCAGGTATGCCCCTTATTTTCAATAAAAATGTTTTATTGTGCCAACTTGTTAAGCATAGATTTGGGTTTTCACCTCTTGTTTGGGCAGAGGGGAAGATGCATCATGTAGATGAGAACCCACTGAGTGTTCAAACTATATCCATAAATGTGTTTTCTGAACAATTCAGAGAAACTGAAACATTCAGTAATTTCTCATCTATTCATTTGGACATTGTGGACTCTAGATTGGCATGAATAACACTGAAAAAATAACACCACCACATGGATTCAATAACTTGTTTATGCTGAGTACCTTGATGAGTTTTGTACTTGCTGATCGTGGTTGGTTCCAAGAGTTCTAATGCAATCTCGAGGTAAATCTAGGTTAGATTACATAAAATCATCCCAACAGGATAATTCAGTCCAGTACCATGGAACTGATTGCTATCTGTCAGCTTACATGTCCTGGGACAATATTTCAGTAATAATGTCCAGCCAAGTGAGCTAACCAAACCCAACTAATTGATGTGCTTGCAGATTAATCGGTCAATGCCTGATGTGTTTTATAACATGAGCATTGTGTCTAGTTAATTGGTTGATAGGTTATTGAGAGTCAAAAAGTGTTGTGCTAGAAAAGCACAGCAGGACAGTTGACGTTTTGGGCATAAGCCTTTCATCAGGAAGTGAAGAAGATGTTTGGCATACTTGCCTTTATTGGTCAGTGCATTGAATATAAGAGTTGAGAAGTCATGCTGCGGCTGTACTTTTGGAATTCTGTGCGTAATTCTGGTCTCCCTGCTATAGGAGGGATGTTGTGAAACAGAAAAGATTTACGAGGATGTTGCCAGAATTAGAGGGCTTGAGCTCTAGGGAGAGGCTGAATAGATTGGGATGGTTTACCATGGAGTGTCAGAGGCTGATGGTGGCCTTATAGAAGTTTATAAAATCATTAAGGGGCCTGGATAGGATAAATAGGGTCTTTTCCCCAGGATGGGGGGAGTCCACAATTAGAGGGCATTAGTTTAAGGTGAAAGGGGAAAGATTTAGAAGGGACCTAAGAGGTAACTTTTTTGTGCAGAGGGTAGCGTGTGTATGGAATGAGCTGTCAGAGGAAGTGGTGGAGACTGGTGCAATTACAATATTTAAAAGGGATCTGGGTGGGTATGTGAATAGGAAGGGTTTATGGATATGGGCCATATGCTGGCATATGAGACTTATTTAGAATATCTGGTTAGCATGGATGAGTTGGACCAAAGGGTGTGTTTTTGTGCTGTGTAACTCTGTGAAGAATCCAGTCCATATTGGTGTCTTTTCATCCATTTGGATGATGGTAACATAATCTCAGCTGACATTACCAGTGCAATATTCAGAGTGCTGCATGGTTGAAGGGGACATGTTTTAGATGAGACGTTAACTGCCCTTGCAGTTGAATATAAAAATCTCAGTGCTATTTTCAGAAAAAGCAGAACCGTCTCCCCGGTATCCTGACCAATATTTGTCTCTCAACCAACATTTAATGGATTATTTGCTTGTTTATACATTGCTGTTTGTGGAAATCTGCTATTTTGGCAACTACATTTCTTATTTTATGGTATTACAAGAGCTTTTGCATGTCTTGTCCTTGTAACCTCTTCAAAAGGTAGAAGTAACAGGCAATTGTACTAGTAATGATACTGACTAGAGATGAAATCTTCCTGTCTTCTGATGGGATGTTCTATTCCACAGTGAGAAGCAGAAAGTAACTATCACATTTGAAGTTGGGGCTCTGCAGAAAAAATGTAGGGGTGGCCACACAAGAGAACTTTAAAACTGCAGAATTGTTTTAATAGATAAAGAAAAATATATTTCCATTGATGAGCTCATGGTAATTTAAAGAATCTGTATTGTGCTTGGCATGCATGAGAACTTTTGGGTTGCTAAATGATTTCATAGTTTGGGATGAGTTTTGCTTCTGACCGTCCATCAGCAAAAATCAGATTCACGCTTTCATAAAGAAATGTTAAAATAGTCTTGTGTTTCAAAATGAGAGAATTGTCAAATGCACCAAATATACAGAAGCAAATGAGAGTTAATTGTATTTCACCAATTGCTTGATTCTTCTCATCTCTTTCCAGTTGATAGCATAGTCATAGTTACCACTTGGAACAAACCTCCTGCATTGTTAAATGCATCAAATCTCAGTGCCTGTCAGATGGATTCTGACAGCCAGTGTTATGATTCCTAAGCCAGAAATTTCCTTCCAGTAGTTTTTCACTACCAGAAGTATTTCAAAGATGAAAAGTATGGAATTAGAGGCAAGTGATGCAAATTATTTCGTGTTACATATATTTTTTCAAATAAATACTTTGCAGCTGATAAGCCTATTTGCACATAGCTAACTGTGGAAGAGTGGGTAAACTCTTGCCTCTGAGTCAGATGTTTGTGTGTTCCAGATTCACACAACAGATTAGAACGCACAGTCTAATGTGACACTCTCACTTCGTTTTAGTATTGAGGGAATGCTGCCTTGTTGGAAGTGCTTTCTTCTGCATAAGACTTTAAACCATTTACCTCTTCAGTGGACAGGGAAGATTCTACAGCATTATTTTTGAACAATAGGCCAAAATGTTGGATGAACTCAGAATATCTGATCAGTGTTACACTGACTGGGAAAGAGCTGTTTCAAAACTGGCTTTTGTGAGTCCTGTATTATGACAGTGATCCTAATTATAATAAATACACTCAAAGTCTTGTGGCACAGTGGTAGTATCTCTACATTCAGTGCAGAAGGTCTCAAGACTGCCCACCCTGGAGGTCTGTCAAGCCATTATTTAAATAGGTTGATTTGTTTTGGAGCTATTGTACAAATGCAAGTCTTTTTCATTTTCTGGAGACCTTGTGAAAGTATAATCTTTGGAAGTGGGTGTTTCGAGTGGTTAGTTTAGTTTAGCTTCAGACTAATGTGCTAGTATAGCTATGGGGCATTATGCCAAACAGGAGTAAGAGACCTCTTGAAGACTACCTAACTGCAGTGTCTTGACAACATTGTCACTCAACATGTAGTTTTTCCATGAACGTATCAAGTCAGCCTATATTCATATAGTGTAGTCAGAGAACATGCATCATTGAGAGAGAGAGAGAGAGAGAAAGACTTACATTTCTGTAGCACCTTTCACGATCTAAGAACACTTCAAAATGCTTTACAGACAATGACGTACTCTTGTAGTGTAGTCACTATTGCTGAGCAGGTAATGTGACAACCAACTAGCAGACAACACGGCTGTATGTATGCTAATGAGATAATACCAGATCACCCCTCTTAATGGGGTTTGGTCATGAATAAAACCGTGACAGCTGTTAATATATATTTAATGGAGGAAAAATATAACCTTACATTTATTTTGTCTTTATCCTTTCTAGATAATGGAAAAGTACTAATGTTCCTGTACATTCATTGACACTGATTTGTTTCAGCTCCTTATTTGGTTTCTCAAAGATGATGTAGCTGACTTTGGAAAACACAATGGAAGAAATGATTTGGAGATGCTGGTGTTGGACTGGGGTGTACAAAGTTAAAATCACACAACACCAGGTTATAGTCCAACAGGTTTAATTGGAAGCACACTAGCTTTCGGAGCGTCGCTCCTTCACCTGATGAAATAGATGTCTGTAAAATCACTAGTCTGGACAAATAAAATTGGGAGAAAATGTTTCCATTGGGAGAACGGTCCAGAATCAAAAGACATTGAATTTAGCAAAAGAACAAGAGGAGACACGAGGAAAAGCTTTTTAAAAAAAGTAGCTTGTAATGAACTGAGAGTGATGGATGGCAGATTCAATCCTGGCTTTCAAAAAGGTATTAGATAATTAACTGGAAAAAGAAATCCTGCAGGATTACAGGAAAATTTAAGAGGACAGACTGGGCTAAATGACATTTTGTGATGCAACCCCTCTGAGTGTGCAGTTCTGTACTATCATGAAATGTACAAAAGTAAATATCCTGCCCTCAAAATCTATTGGAAGGACTGAAGATAAAATCAGGTTTGGGACAAGTCACAGGGCTCCTGTGGTACAGTAGTGGTCTCACTTCTTTTGAGCAGGAAAGTCTGGGTTAAACTGCTACCTGTTCCAGAGATGTGTCAGAACATATCTTAACAGACTGATTAAGGTCCTCTTGTTGTTCAGTGGTAGTGCCTCTACCTCTGAGCCAGTTACACAGGTTCAAGTGCCACCTGTGCCAGAGCTGTGTAATAACATCTCTGAACAGGTTGATTAGAAAAATAGGTTAAAAATATCTATAATCTGGTCTGTCTTATTCAACCCCACAGGTAGAGATTCCAGCTCTGAATAATGTAAAGGTTAGGTGCATTAGTCAGGGGAAATGTAAAGTTTTGGGGAGGGAAATTGGTCTGGATGGGTTATTCTTCAGAGAGTCGGTGTGGACTTGTTGGGTCGAAGGACCTGTTTCCACACTGTAGGGACTCTATGATATATGATGATAAATCAAATCTCCTTGCAATTTTTCTAGTCTATCCACATAACTCTCTTTTATATCTGAAGCCATACTTGTAAATGTTTCTTGCCCTCACTCCAAATCCTTCACATATTTCTTTCTTAAAGTCTGGTGCCCACAATTGGACGTAGTAGAGACTGACCAGTGTTTTATAAAGTTTCTTCATGACTTTACTTTCTGAGCTGCCAGAAGAAGTGAAGTCTGGTACAATTACAACACTAAAAAAGACATCTGAACGGGTATGCGAATAGGAAAGATTTTGAGGGATATGAGCCAAATGATGGCAAATGTGACTAGATTAATTTAGGATCACTGTTCAGCATGGATGGGTTGGACCAAAGAGTCTGCTTCCATGCTCTACAGCTCTATGACCATCCAGGACAAAGCGACCTATTTGATTGGCGCCACATGGATAAGCATCCACCATTGGCACTCGGTAGCAGCAGTGTGTAACATCTAAAAGATGAAAATCACACAACACCAGGTTATAGTCCAACAGGTTTAATTGCAAGCACGCTAGCTTTAGGAGCGATGCTCCTCTAAAAGATGCACTGCATAAATTAATCAAAGATAATTTAAACAACTTCTTCCAAATGCATGACGACTTCCATCTAGAGAGACAATTGCAGCAGATACATGGGAACACTACCAACTGCAAGTATCCCTGCAGGCCATTGACCATCCTGACTTGGAAATGTTTTGTTGTTCCTTCACTGTTGTTGGGTCAAAATCCTGGAATTCCCACCCTAAGTGTGTTTTGGGTCAACTGATGTCACGTGGACTGCAACAGTTCAAGAATGTAGCTCAGCACCACCTCAAGGGCAACTACGAATGGAGAATAAATATTGGTCCAGCCAGCAAAGTCCACATCCCATGTGAATATTAAAAATAATTCTCGATCTATGCATGTACGTTACTCCATACCACATGCTTTTTCTATGCCCAATAACCTCTTATGAGGAAAATTCTAATACAGTTTATCCACTGGTTTTTGTTTATTATTCTACTAGTTACTTCCTCCAACACACCAAAAAGGTTTACTAAGCTGATCTGCCTTTTGTTAAACCCATGCTGGCTTTGCCCAATCCCATTAATGCTTTCCAAATGTTTTGTCATCATGTCTTTTATAATAGACTCCATCACTTTGTTCAGCTAATTGATCTGTATTTGTAATTCTCTGTTATCTCTCCCTCCCTTAATAAATGGTGAGGCTATATTTCACACCCTCCAATCTATAGGAATGCTCCAGTCTATAGAGTTTCGGAAGATAAATTTGTTCAATATTTTCAGAGTCACTTCCTTTAGTACTCTGGCATATAGATTATCAGATTCTGGTGATTTGTTAACCTAGAACCCTGTTAATTTCCCCAGCACTGTTTTCTTGCTAATACTAATTTCCTCCAATTCTGCCTTCTCACTAGACCCTCTGTTTGCTAACATTTTTGAGAGGTTATTTATGTCCTCTTTTGTGAAAACAGAACTATAGAATGTATTCAATTCTTTTGCCATGTCTTTGTTCCCCATTTTACTTTCTCCGGCTTTGACTAAGTGGCTTTTACTTAGAAAAGGTGCTTATTAAACTTATTCTCTTCACATATTTCTAGAGTGTTGAATGGTCTTTTTCTATGCTTCCTGCAATTTTCTTGCAATTTAGCATGTCTCCTCTTTAGATCTAATGCTGTTCCCAATTTATTTTGTAAGCCATGGTTGAGCTATCTTTTGCTCCTTCATTCCTGAATAGCACTGAAATAATTCTTGTAATTCATGCACATGTTCTTTGCATGTGAACCATTGCTTTCTAACATAACCCTTTTAGTAACATTCCCCAATCTATCCTTGCTGGGTCATGCCTCACAACTACCGCTTTCCCTTTATTTAAATTCAGGAACATAGTTTTGGATTCTAATACTACATTCTCCATTTTAATGAAAAAATCTATCATATGGTTGCTGTTCCCCAAGGTTCCTGCAGAACAAGATTGTTACTTTATCGAAGCAACTATGATTACAGTCGTACCATTATTGCACACATAGAAGCATAGACTCCCTACAGTGTGGAAACAGGCCCTTTGGCCCGGCAAATCCACACCAACCCTCCAAAGAGTACTCCACCCAGATCCATTTACCCCTGACTAATGCACCTAACCTACACATCTCTGAACATTACGGGCAATTTAGCACAGCCAATTCACCTAACCTGCACATCTTTGGATTGTGGGAGGAAACCCACGCAGACATTGGGAGAACGTGCAAACTCTGCACAGAGTTTGGAGGCTGGAATCAAACCCAAGTCCCTGGCGCTGTGAGGCGGCAGGGCTAACCACCACCACTTCTCTGATCCCTTGTTTCTCTTATGATTTGGAGATGCTGGTGCTGGACACGGGTGTATGTAGTTAAAAGTCACACGACACCAGGTTATAGTCCAGTAGGTTTAATTGGAAGCACTAGCTTTTGGAGAGCTGCTCCTTCATCAGGTGGTTGACTCACAACCACCTGATGAGCAGGGCTTCGAAAGCTAGTGCTTCCAATTACACCTGTCTAACTGTAACCTCGTGTTGTGTGATTTTTAACTTTTTCTCTTACATCTTCACTACTGTTTGGGAACGTGCAGATGATCCCCAACAATATTTTATGCCACTTGGTATTTCTTATCTCCACCCAAACAGATTCTGCATTGTGATTTTCTGAAGAACTATCCTGCCTCAGTATTGGCTTGACATCCTAAACTAACAATTCTACCTCACTTTTCCCTTTTTGTCATCCTTCCTAATTACCATATATCGCTTGATGTTCAGTACTCATCATTGGAACCCTGCAGTCTTGTCTCTGTAATCGCAACCATATCATAAGCATTTCCATCTGTGCTGTGTTCTCATCTACCTTTATTGCAAAAGCTCCATGCATTAAGTGACATAATCTTTAGACTTGCTTCTGTCACCTTGCTTGTCATCTTAGCTTTATTTTGCATTATACCTCCATTTGTTTTTTGCCTTTTTTTCTGTCTTCCATTTTTGCTTTTTAGCTTTCTTTTTTTTATTTCTATCATTGTTTCTCCCTATTTGGGCTCCCATCCCCTGCTATTCCAGTTTAAACCCTGTCTGACAGCACTAGCAAACACCCTTCCCCTGCCCCCAGGACATGTAACACACTATATGGAAAAAGACAGAGCAGTTCATGCAACATTTACGTTTTACTCACCCTTCCTCCCGTCTTTCCTTATCTACATCTGTCATTGCAGCCATCAGCCCTTCTCCCTCATATACTTCACTTTAAATGCATCTATGATTTTGGAAGTAGCTTCCTTGGTAAGACATGCAAAATACTTGTTTAATACTTTAGTCAGGCACGTTCAGATAATGTCTATGGACCCTAATCTGCCTCTTACCACTCTTTTATTTCTTGTATGCCTTTTGAAACTTTTAGATTCTCTTTTTGTTGTCTATCAGTCTTCTGTGCTCTCTCTTAGTTATTCCTTCACTTTGCCTTTGAACTTTTTATATTTAATCTAGTTCACATTTGACATCACATTTGTCATTTGCACCATTTTGTTTCTTTGTCATCTTACTGAATATCTCTTTCCTTCATCCAAGGAGCTCTAGCTAAGCTTATACATTGTGCTTTTAAATTTCTCTGTCTCATTCTTGTCCTGAAATTGCCCCGCCTATTCTTAGGCTTTCTCATTTACAAGATGGAGAGGGGGAAGAAGCAGGTGCCCTCTAACCACCTATTCTTCATTGACTTTTCTTTGTTTTCAATAGAAACTGTGTAAAACTTATTGTGCTGAGTATCACATTTAATATAGGAACAGAAGAGGCTGGATATTCTCAGCATCTGTGGAGAAACAGTTTTAATGCATTTTTGTCAGCATGCACACTTCTGAGAATTTAATAACCTGAAGCATCAACTCTGTCTTTGTTTTTATAGATGTTGCCTGAGTGTTTCCAGCATTTTTTGTTTTTGTTTTGAATTTCCAACATTGTATGTTTTGCTCTCATATTAGCAACTCAATGACATTTAATGTTATCACATAATGAACTTTTAAAGTTCATGTGAAAGTTTGATTTAAAAATACTGGAATTATTCAGGAGACAATAAAGCCTGAGTGGGACCCCATAAGATTGTATGTTCTGGTGTTATAATTCATAAGAATGGTTCGAAGGATGAGGAACTGTGCATAGATTGGAGAAGCAACTGGAAAAGTTGGGACTGTTTTCTTTGGAGAAGTAAAGATTCGAGGAAACTGGATGAGATATTCAAAATCATGACAATTCTGGAGAGAGTAGATGGGGAGAAATTGTTCCCCTCGGTGGAAGGATTGAGAACAAGAGGGCACAGATTTAAGGTAATTGACAAAAGTAGCAATGGAGACATGAGAAACCACTGTGTACAGTGATCACTTTGGACCTGAAAGCACTGCCTGAATGTGTGGTGGAGGCAGGATCAATCAAGGCGTTCAAGATAGAATTAGATTTTTATCTGGAAAGGAAGAAATGCAGGGTTATGTGGGAAAGGTAGGGGCATTGTTCATTTTGGAGAGCCAGCATAGACAAAACAGTGTCTTTCTGTTCTGTAATGGCTCTGTGATTTGATTGGCCTTACTTGTAGGAATATATCTTGACTATACCCAAAATATCTGCTTTTTAAAGGCAACCCATTGTTCCTGTACAGTTTTTCTATTAATCTTTGATTCTAATTTATTTGGATCAGATTCATTCTTGCCCTTTCAACATTGGCATCCGCTAACAATTTTCACTCTGGCTTGTTCCTTGCCCTTTCTCATAGTATCATTTGGTTTAGGATGACTATGATCACTGTACCCTAAATGCTAACTGTCTGCCATTTAATCCATCTATCGTATCTCATTCCCTAGAATGAGAGCCAGCAATAACTTCTCACTTGTTGAACTTGAAATAGTCAGCTCGAGAAAATTCTCCTTGGTACACTTCAGAAATTTGTTCCTCACTTTGCCATTTACTCTATTACTATCTCATTCTGTATTAAGATAGTTTTTATGTCTGTGTCTAATTTCTTTGTAGATTTGTTTCTCTAACTTCCACAACCTGGATATCAACTCCTATGGAGTTTCTGGTTACGTTAAAATTCTTTTAGGTCATGTCCATTGAGTTACTGATTTTTTTTAAACATGATTTATATTGCCAGTGACTGTTCCTATACATTCCTGATCATGCTTTCAAAATTAATTTTCACATGTGACTTAAGTTCTTCATTAGTTTTGGAGCATTAAATAGCTTTTCAAGGACAGCAGTTTTGTATTCAGCTATATAGTCTATGCAGCATATTTGTGTTGTAAAAAGAATCATTTTGGTTAAGTATATCTCCTAAATGATGGGGCTATAATATGAGAATTATGTCAAAATTGAGAACTGGGAAAATGTGGAGACTCATAGGGCTGAGGAAACATTAACTTAGTGAAATTTGCTGGGGTGGAATGCAAACTTAACAATTTTGGCTTTTTTAATGATGAGAAAATATTAGATCAAGTGTGCTATTTAATCTAGTTCTGTACTTTCCTTTCAGAAAAGGCGTGGCATGGGTGACTCAGTGGTTAGCACTGCTGCCGCACAGTACCAGGGATCCAGGTTCGATTCCAGTCTTGGGTGATTGCCTGTGTGAAGTTTGCATGTTCTCCCCGTGTCTGTGGTTTCCTCCAGTGCTCTGGTTTCCTCCCACAGTCCAAAGATGTGCATGTGGGAAATGCAGCGTTACAGGGGTTGGGTGGGTCTGGCTGGGATGCTGTTCAGAGGGTCGGTGTGGATTCTATGGGTGAATGGCCTGCTTCAACACTGTAGCGTTCTATAATTCTATGGCTTAACTATGAGGAATCTGCAGTCTGATTTAGGGTTTGTCATCGTGTATTTAAAATCTGCTTGTATGTTTTAGTTCAGTATTCCAAATATTCATTCATTGAAATTTATTTTTAGTGTTGCCTCCAATTGGATGTTGGATGGATTTTGCAAATATAGATATGTCAGAGACCGTTGCTGTGTTTTTTTTAATCTTGTCTTTGAGACTTTGAACAAATCTAACAATTGCTTTACCTCACCTACTGTGTTCCTGTGAAGAGTTTATGCTTGGAACAGTGCCATGTTACCTCAGTTGTAGGCAAATTAATTTTATCAATTTCTTTGTCTTAGTTTAAACAACTTGGAATCTACATGAACTTCTATTTCTAGACAAATGTGAAACACCATTAATTTTATGTGATATTCCTTAATGCAATAACTTGTATGCATTTAATAGCTTTTTACTGTAGAATATATGCTCATATCTTTCATAGAGGGGAAAGGAAGTAAATGCAACAGGTGCCAAGTAATAGGAGAGGAATTCGCATGGGTGATTAAGACTTGGCCTCAAAGATAGGAAATGAACTTTTTAAAGAGGCAACTAGAGAAGTGGAGGGATAAACAGCAAAGTTAGAGTATGAATAAGCTGAAGGTTCTGCCACTGATAGTTGGATGATGGTTTCAGCTTTGGCTTACTAGCACTTATGGCTGACTCAGAAAGTTTTGAGTTTAAGTTACACTTAAAGACTCGATGGGAGTGTTAAGGGAGGCAATGCAAGAATATGAAGCGGGCGGATGAGATCTTCTGTGTTCGTGTGGATGATGGTGATAGATGAGGTAGAGTTTTATTTATTCTGAGCTGGCAGTTAATCGAGCATGAAGGATTGCAAACCATCAAGGGAAGCATTGAAGAAACAGGGTAGTATTAACAAAAGCATGACTGAGGATGTCAGAGAGTTCAGGATGTCATGCTTTCACATACCATGACTCAGTTTAAGCAAGTGGGATATATAGGCAGTAGCATGAAAATGAAGCTTATAATGGGAATCAAAGACCAAATAACAGAGATTGTTGACTCATCCATGGTCTAGATTCATTGGACCAAACTATCTGTCTCCATGTTGTAACTTACATATTTTTTATATTTTTATAAATGGCTGTTGTACAATCTCTAATCATTGAGTAAAATATAAGTTGCATTCAATTGGCCAAGGTGTTTTTTGTCTTGTGATCGGTTTGATTATTAAAATACCCTAGTGCAAAGTATATCATAAAATATTCAAAACCATCAGGTTGACAAATAGGACCTGTTATTTAAACCTTGTTTCAATTTTATGTTTATATCACATTTATAAGTGACTTGTGTGACAATAAAAGCCTAATCATTAATCCTTTTTAGTCATATCTTAATGAGCAAGACAAGACCAGTTATCGTAGTAGAGCTTTGTTGTTTATTGTAGGTTAGCTGGTTAAATGATCCAAATTAGATACGTCTTATTTTTGCATTTGCTTCTCCCAGTTATTGTAGCACTACAATTGGTCTCAATCATTGCTTTGCCACCCACTTCCTTCTTTCTGAAAATGCATGTGCAGAAGTTAGAACATTGGCACTTGTCTTTGACATTGCCCAAAACCTCTAGCTTATTTACATGACTATTTAGGGTTTTTAAATGGGTGTGTGCTCTGGAATTATTTAATGGTTTTGAGAGAGGGGGAAGGAAGGGGAGAAAAATGGGTCAGAAATGAGTGACTGGAGAAAAGACTGACTTTATATTTTGAAAAGTGGAGTAGTTATAGAGTTTACCCAGTAAGTCTGGGCATACCTCCATCAGGACAAATCTTTGGTCAGAACAGTTCTTTAGCTTATGGTTTTGTCATATTAATGACATTACATCAAATAAACATTTTACGAGAGTATATTATGTATTTATGTGAACGCATCTCACGTTTTTTTTGCTTCACTTTTACAGATAATTTACTGCAGCTGAATGCAGACAATGCAAATGGTTTTCTTGAGCCCCAGGAATCTCAATACCATGGTGCTCATAAATGCGATGTTTGTTTCCAAACATTTCCCAAATATAATCAATTGCAGCGCCATATCCGGGAGCATGAGGAAAATGACAAGGTAAGCAGCCTTCTTTCTATACTTTTGGAAGGCTTCAAAAATCCTCAAATATAGCAACATTCTTTAAACATAATCGTTAAAAAATCTCATTAATACCAATTACTCAAGATAAAATAAACTTATATGGGGTACATGAGAAATTATATTCCTTCAAGCCAGAAGTCATTGCATCCATCAGCTTTTACACAAGATTAACATTATTTTCAATGGGTATATATGGATGAATATGTAATATATTAGTTATTAAGCCTTGGCTTTCACATGCAGAGAGTTGGTAGGCTTTTTAACCAAAAAAGGCATCAAAGCCAAGATCAATCCACTTTTACCCAATTCAGCTGTCCAGCAAAAGTGGTGGAAGGCAGTTCAAGGTTTTTTGTGGATCAAATCTTAGTGTGATTATTAATTACTTGGCAATAATTATATCAGTTAATTAATTTAAAGGCCTTTTGGCTATTTCCTGTGCCAAGTCTAATTACAATCGCCAACTAATTGACAAAACCGATGTGTACCACATGATCTTTCATGATGCCTTCAAGAAAAAATAGCAAGTGCGTAGCTCAATTTTAGACTGGAGACAAAAATGGCAGAATAGATTAATGAACAAGAGCAAGATGATCATGTTGTCAGTTGTGGAGCCACCATAGTCTGCGCTCTGAGAAACAGAGAAAGATTGTATTTCAAAATTCAGGTCTAATGACATGTGGTGCACAGGTACATGAAAAGGTATGATTTAATGAAAATGAAAATTTCAAAATGTCTGCCACCTTAACACAGTAAAGAAATCATCGAATTCCACCATTTTATCATCTAACATCAAAAGTAAGCATATTAATTGTCCTGCATTTGAAAATACCTTCAATGCGCTAGCAAGCATGCAACCGAGTTTGCTGAAAAAAACATCCTTTTGAAGACCATTCATTATGAGAAGACTTGGTTCATACACGTCCCATCTTGCATGGTAGATGACATAAGATTAAAGCTGATCTTCAAGTACAAAGCTTTCTCAACGAGGAATTTCAGAATGGTGTTGTCATCTTTATTAATGAGAGAGGCTGGATGTCTGAAAGTGATTGCATGAAATGGTTTAAAGAAGTATTGTATATGATATCAGGAAGATGACCAAAGACCAAAGCTAACTGTTCAAAAGAAGTCATATTGAACCCAAAAAATTGTCTATCTCTTTCCACAGATACTGCAAGACCTGCTGAGTTTCTTCAGCAAGTTCTTTATTTTGAAATAACTGTTCATTTGTCCTGCCTGGAGCTGAGATAATCATAGTGAGATGGGAATAGGCCCTTAATTGATTATTTAAGGGTCCTGGTTGCAGGGCAGGGTAATTTGGATGGGAATGGAAGGTGGTGGGGTTCAGAGACATCTCTACCTTGGTTTAAATAGGTTGCCATTCTGGCACCATATGAGACAAGATATTAGAATTGCCTTTTGTTTTGTCCAAAGGCTAGTTGACGCATAGGACAAACAGCTAATAAATCTTCTGATACAGTATTGATTAACCCCACAAAAATCTGGTTGGAAATGTGCCACATGTCACCAGATGGTTGAATACAGCATGAGATGTGATAGTTATTGTGGTTAATATTAGTGAACTGGGCTTGACATCTTTCATAAAGAAGATATAGGAATGTGTAATATCTGCTTGAGACCAAAAAGCATTCTATCGGAAGATTTGAATAGCTAAGTGACAGTTGCATGACTGGATAGATCACGTGATATCTGCAGTGAGTGAACTAGGTAACAGAATGGTCTTGTGTTATTTCATGCTTTCTTATGTTGTTATGCTAAAAAAAACATTAATGATTTAAATTATACAAGGAAGCTTAATGTTATGTACTCACTTTTGAAAGTTTGGTGAAATTTTAAATCATCATACTCCTACTTATGGAAGAAAAGTGCAAAGATGGAAGAATAATAGAAAAATAAAACCTGGGCCTAAAAATTGTGCCTGCTTCTTCACTCACTACATGATCTCTTAAGTTGCAGAATAGATGCCAGGAAGTGTATCTAACAGGAAACATGCTTATCTCCATACGGGACAAGGGCAAATTAAGCTTTCTTCACTTGTGTCTGAAACACCTGTCGTTAAGTGGCCTGATATCTGTTCCAAGTCATAGCTGCTAGGGTGTGCTTCGAGAGAGCCCATGCCATCTACTTTCCTTCAAGCCTTTTATGACAGCTTCAGTGATAATTCTGTTTCACTGGGCCAAATGTAGTAGTATCAGAAGTGGAATTCAGCTTATGACTGCCTGTTTTGTTAAAGTACCTATTCGAGATGGCTCAGGGAATCCCTAATGGACTTGACCTGTAAGCCTCTCTTGGTTCGTCCTGGAGATCGTACTCTTGTGGTAGTCTGGAATACAAAATTTACAGACAGTTGTTTAGTTTAAATTATTACATTTATTTACCAATGGCATCAATGTTACACTATAACCTTCAAGCCAGGCTTGAGTTAAGGTTTTAAAACCATTAACAGAGTAGTGGCGCCAGCTCTTACCTCTAAGAGCTCTCTCAGGCTACTCCCCTTATTGCTGCAAACAAGCTGTCTTTATAGAGAAATTCGTATTGAGATTACAAAAACACACACATCCTTAATCAGATAAGCAGCAATAAAATGGCAAAAATTTGTAGAGGAAGAGAAGCCAATTTACAGGTTTGAATTCACTTGACTAATTAAACTACATGCACATCAGAATGGGAAACCCTGATTAAGCCAGGCCAAATGGCCAATTGCTTTGGCTAGATAATTTTCCCTTTTAACAGTACATCACAATGAGAGACAAGTGTAAACTATGTGGAAAAGGTCATGAGGTAACCTTGCTCAGCTAACATGCCCTGTATCATTGTCCTACAAAATGGCTTTTTAAAAAAATCATCTTAGATTCCTAAAATGCACATTAAATTCATAACCTTCCTAGATCTTGAGCTCCAGGGAACAATGCACAAACAATTCAGTCCCTGACAAGCAAGTGTACATTCAAATCAGACGACAAAGAGTTAACCTCTCCATTAGCTTCTCTCTCTCCCTCTCTGTCTCTCTCTCACACTCACTCTCTCACAACACACACACGCACACACACACAAGGTATAATGGGCTGAATGACATACTCCTGTTCCTATGCATATCCATAAGAAATAAGAGCAGGTGTAGGCATTCAGCCTTTTGAGCCTCTTCGGCCATTCAATTAAATAGTGTTTAATTCAACATGCCTCACATCCACTTTTCTGCCCTTTCCCTATAATCCTCAATTCCTTTACTCATCAAGAATCTACCTATCTCACCCTTAAATATATATCAAGCCCCTTAAGAAACCTATATGTCTCCATGAAATCATCTCTCATTCTTTTAAATTCCAATGAGCAGAACCTAGACCTGTTTAATCTTTGCTCGTAAAACAAGCTGACCACACCAGGGATGACCGTGGTAAACCTTCTCTGAGCGGTCCCAATGAAATAATATCTTCACTTCAATGTGAGGTGCCAAACTGCTCTCAGATGTGGTCTCATCAGTACCTTCTCGAGTTGCAGCAAGATTTTCGTACTCTTACAGTCCAACCCACTCAAAATAAAGGCCAGAGTTTTGTGGCACTACTAATAAGTGCAAAGAACTGTTAATTATTGGCTACTCACAGCAAAAATACCATTCAGATCCAAGGTGAAATATTTGAAAAGCTGTAAATGTGTGCAATGTTTGATATTATTTGATGGCTCTGTGTTAGCTAAGAAAAGTTACATACATTTTTAAAACTTTGAAACTCATTACATTTTTGCTTTGTCTGTTAATGCAGCCTTACCGATGTGACCAATGCTCAACATCCTTTAATATGGAGATTAATCTCATATTGCACAAAGCTACTCACAATGCAATTGACCCGACTTGTCCTGTCTGCAGCAAGAAGTTCTCCCGTGTGGCCAGCCTTAAAGCTCACATCATGCTCCATGAAAAAGAAGAAGTAAGTCTTTTACTGTTTTTAATCAACTTGTCCTTTAAACCCAGTCAAATCTAAAATGAACCCTATTTCTTTACTTTCTTTATGCCAAAAAATTATGATAAACTAGAAAATGCCATTTAAACAAACCAGAAAACAATTTGCTGAAAGGATGTGAATATAAATTTATCCAGTTCTTAATAAGTTTTGAAACTGACAGAAAAAGAAGTGTTGAATGTTTCAAAGAAACTAATTGAACAACTGTTTTACAGGATTATGATCGTCTGTAGCGATGCTTGTGGTAAATTGGATGATTTTTCATTTTGTAAGGACAAGAAAGTTTTATACCATGTAATGTGCAACTTAAGAGTTTAGGAACAGTTTGTTCAGGGAAACGTTTTTTTAAATATTCAAATATGCTTAGCCATTGCTCCTCTCAATCATCCAGCATTTTAAGGTTGTTGCATGTCAAAAGTGCAACATCATTTTGTGCAAGACATTATTTTACAACTTATTGTCTTCAGTAGTTTATAAAATTATTAAAGGAATACTAGAAATGTAAAATATCTATACTTATAATAGACATTTGGTTAATCAATTAACATTTTTTATTGTCTGTTTGCTGTGTCAGGATATGCAAGGTCCGATTAACTCATACAATGTTTAATTATTGGCACGCACTTATTTCCAGTGATTGAAATCTTAGTGGAAAGTAATTGACTATAGAATTGCAGCAGCCTGTCCTGTTTACTGGCATGCTAATCATTGAGAATTGGAAGAATTTGTAAGAATAAACTGTTTTTAAAAAATATTTCTGTTTTTATGGCAGAATAGCAAATTTTATCAATTACCTGGCCAACATTGTGAACTTATTCAAGGCTGCAAACTCAAAAACTTTCGATGTGCAGATGTTGATATAGCTTCTAATGGCTTGACTTAATTTTCTCCTGTGGTAGAACCTGATCTGTACAGAATGTGGAGACGAATTTACCCTGCAGAGCCAACTTAGCAGGCACTTGGAAGAACATAGGCAGGAGCTAAATGGAAACCGAGTACACAACTGCAAGATTTGCACTAAGGAATTTGAAAGACTTTCTCAGCTACGAGAACATATGAAATCACACTACAGGGTTAGGTATGTAAGGTTTTGAAACAAAGGTGCATTGTTTAGTCAGTGTGGATTTCTGGCAGTGCTCCACAAATTCAAGTGAATTGTAATGAAGTGATGAGGTACTGAAATATCCAAATACTTATTGAAATAATTGATTACTGGAAACTAAGTAATGTGAGGTGGGAGGAGAAAGGGGATCGTTGTTTGTAGTTGAATGATTGATTAAAACCTGTCTGTTTGTTTCAAATCATGATTCTACGCCATCCTTCAAATCTAGCTTTAATTTTAGGAGAGTGGGGAATGCTTATTTTATCAGCAGTAGTATGAAAGTGCCTTCCATTTATGGCTGCAGAAATAGTAATCAGAAGTTGATGGAGAAACAATTTTAAACTAATCGCATTGAAGTATTCATTTTAAGTATGTTACTGCTAGCAGTAAAATTTCATTAATTGCCAATGCAAGGTCAGTAAATCAAAACTCAAAGTTGATTGACAACTTGGCATTGAGCATCACTGTGAGCAGAGTGCAGAAGGAAGCATTTAGCAGGGTAGATTGCATAACAGAAAGAGATCTGACCTGGGTTTTCTTTTGTTGGAGTCAAGAGAAATTGATCAAATCCTTATGAGATGTGATTCTTCACCATCAGATGTTTCTTATTTGTGTTGTGCTTATAGTCTTTAAACAAACAAAAAAAGGGAGATGGCCCAGAACTAACTGCTGTGTTGTTGAAATTTCTAAACTCTATACAGCAACAACTTGCTTTTATATAACGTCTTTTAATCTAATAAAACATTCTTCATGCTGTTATGTGAACATTAATCAGACAAAGCTTGTTACCAAGCCATATAAGTGACAAAAAGCTTGGTCAGAGAAATAGGTTTTAAGGAATATTTTGAAGGAAGAGTGGGGTGGGAGAATTTCATGGAGAGAAATTATGGAGCGTTGGAGTTGCATAAGCATTAGAACTTTCAAATTTGAATTCTAGCTGGAATAAGAACCCAAATATAAAAAATGCTGTGACATGTAATTGCTTAGGAATGTGACATAGGTGGTGAATGCTGAATATTGTTTTTCTGCAAAATGTTACACAAACTTCAGAATGCTATTAATCAATGTTTTGTACCTCTTGATTGTCAGGTCATCGCTGTGTACCAAACAATACAAACGACATGTTGATAGATCAGGCTTCTCTCATCGTTGTGAACATTGTGGAAAAACTTTTCAAAAGCCTAGTCAGTTGATTCGACACATCAGAATACATACAGGTGAGGTATACTGTTGAAGCTAATTTAAGTCTGTTTATGCCTTTTACTCAGATCATTTATATAATTGCTTTTTCAATCATTTTATGTGCACAGTAAAAGAAAATATTGCTTTTTAGGAATGGGTTATACATGGTCGTCAGCTTGTGTCTGTGAAATGTTCGTCCTTGGTTAATGCAAATAAGTAGTTGTTTTAAAGCATTAATGAGGGTCTTCAAAATTTCAAAATCTGAATTACTATTGGATAACTGTTCTTAGAAAAAAAAAGTAAAGGATTATTTGCACATTTTGTATTGAATGCCTACAATAGTCAAATGACTGTAAATGTATTGCCTTTAGCACATGGAATGTATAACATAGAAAAAGCCCATGTCAGTGGCCTTATACTTCACATAAACCTCCAATTTATTTTAATCATGCTAGCTTAAACATCTATTCATTTTTCCCACTTTAATCACCTAGCTTCTCCTTAAATATATTTGTCCCTTTTTGCCTCACGTGTTAATATCTTTCACATTCTCAGCACACTCTAGGTTATCAGAATTTCTCCTGATTTCCCTTTCACATTTATTAGTGACTGTCCAATATTTGTGGACCTTTTTAGATTTGGTCTCCACCAACAGAGGTGAGAACATCTGTATCTTGTTTCTCCTCAAAGTCTGCTTCTGGCTTACTCTATAAGCTTTGCTATGTGTTTGCAGGTCAAACCACCATCCACCCTCGCTCCATTCCCATTCTTTCACAGGTCCTATCCTTTCCAGACCTGAAGTACTATTTTTCCCAGCGTGAGACTCTTTTCTCATCCCACCTTCCAGTCCTTTTGATCAAAGCATCTGTCCTTTGCAATTCTGTGTTGCAGCTAAATATCTGGATGTCTTAAACATGGTGGCTCTGTGGTTAGCACTGCTGCCTCACAGCACCAGGGTTCCAGGTTCTATTCCAGTCTTGGGCGACTGCTTGTGGAGTTTGCATATTCTCCCCATGCACATTCTGCATGGGTTTCCTCTGGGTGCTCTGGTTTCCTCCCAGTCCAAAGATGTGCAGGTCAGGTGAATTGGCCATGCTAAATTGCCCGTAATGTTAAGTGCATTCATCAGCAGGAAATGGGTCTGGGTGGGTTACTCTTCGGAGGGTCTGTGTGGACTTGTTGGGCTGAAGGGTTTGTTTCCACACTGTACAGAATCTAATCTTAAAAAAAATCTAAACTGATGCCTAAGCTGCAGATACATTAAGCTGCATATTTATTGGAGACAAACTCCTAGATTTGTGTTGCTTCATAGCCCCAGGATTCTGACTCCATCCCACTCCACTTTCTATCCCAGCACTCAGTTTTTCTCTGATTCACATTGCAGTAGTCTTCAAATACACTGTATAGACTGGCTTTCTTCATGATAAAGGAGCATGGTTGTGAATGAATATTCAAAAGAAAGAAATCTAGGTAAGTTCATATCAAAAAGACATAGCCTAAAACTTCGAACCAAATCTTTTAGAGGTCAAATTAGGAAACACGTTTACATACAGGTGCTGAAAGTTTGGAACTTGTGCAAGTAGGTATTTTGTTGAATTTATATTTGAGACTGACGGACAATTGTTAAGCAAAAATGGGCAAAGGGAGATTTAGGAAGTTTGGCCATAGATCAACCGTAATATTATTGAAGGCAGACTAGGTTTAAAGGGCTATTAAAAGAGGTTCCTGTTCCAATGCTAAGAGTGGGAGATGGCCTGTAAATCCATGATAGAAAAGATGACAGATATTTTAAGTAAAGCCTTGGTTTAAAAAAAAAGTGCTGAAAATGTGCCGCTGGAAAAGTGCAGCAGGTCAGGCAGCATCCAAAAGAACAGGAGAATTGACGTTTCGGGCATAAGCCCTACTTCAGGAATGAGGAAAGTGTGTCCAGCAGGCTAAGATAAAAGGTAGGGAGGAGGGACTTGGGGGAGGGGTGTTGGAAATGCGATAGGTGGAAGGAGGTCAAGGTGAGGGTGATAGGCCAGAGTGGGGGTGGAGGCAGAGAGGTCAGGAAGAAGATTGCAGGTTAGGAAGGCGGTGCTGAGTTCGAGGGATTTGACTGAGAGAAGGTGGGGGGAGGGGAAATGAGGAAGCTGGAGAAATCTGAGTTCATCCCTTGTGGTTGGAGTGTTCCTAGGCGGAAGTTGAGGCGCTCTTCTTCCAACCGTTGTGTTGCTATGGTCTGGCAATGGAGGAGTCCAAGGATCTGCATGTCCTTGGTGGAGTGGGAGGGCGAGTTGAAGTGTTGAGCTACGGGGTGGTTGGGTTGGTTGGTCCGGGTGTCCCAGAGGTGTTCTCTGAAACGTTCCGCAAGTAGGCGGCCTGTCTTCCCAATATAGAGGAGGCCACATCGGGTGCAGCGGATGCAGTAGATGATGTGTGTGGAGGTGCAGGTGAATTTATGGCGGATATGGAAGTATCCCTTGGGGCCTTGGAGGGAAGTAAGGGGAGAGGTGTGGGCGCGGGTTTTGCATTTCTTGCGGTTGCAGGGGAAGGTGCCGGGAGTGGAGGTTGGGTTGGTGGGGGGTGGACCTGACGAGGGAGTCACGGTCTTTTCGGAACGCTGATAGGGGAGGGAAGGGAAATATCCCTGGTGGTGGGGTCCGTTTGGAGGTGGCGGAAATGACGGCGGATGATACGCTGTACATGGAGGTTGGTGGGGTGGTAGATGAGGACCAGTGGGGTTCTGTCCTCGTGGCGGTTGGAGGGGTGGGGTTCAAGGGTGGAGGAGCGGGAAGTGGAGGAAATGCGGTGGAGGGCATCGTCGACCATGTCTGGGGGGAAATTGCGGTCTTTGAAGAAGGAGGCCATCTGGGTTGTACGGTTTTGGAACTGGTCCTCCTGGGAACAGATGCGGCGGAAATGAAGGAATTGGGAATATGGGATGGTGTTTTTACAGGGGGCAGGGTGGGAGGAGGTATAATCTAGGTGGCTGTGGGAGTCGGTCAGTTTATTGTAAATGTCCGTGTTGATTCAGTCGCCTGAGATAGAAATGGAAAGGTCTAGGAAGGGGAGGAAAGTCTGAGACGGTCCAGGTGAATTTGAGGTCGGAGAACCCTCCAACCACAAGGGATGAACTCAGATTTCTCCAGTTTCCTCATTTCCCCTCCCCCCACCTTGTCTCAGTCAAATCCCTCAAACTTAGCACTGCCTTCCTAACCTGCAATCTTCTTCCTGACCTCTCCGCCCCCACCCCACTCCAGCCTATCACCCTCACCTTGACCTCCTTCCACCTATCGCATTTCCAACGCCCCTCCCCCAAGTCCCTCCTCCCTACCTTTTATCTTAGCCTGCTGGACACACTTTCCTCATTCCTGAAGAAGGGCTTATGCCCGAAACGTCTATTCTCCTGTTCCTTGGATGCTGCCTGACCTGATGCGCTTTTCCAGCAACACATTTTCAGCTCTGATCTCCAGCATCTGCAGTCCTCACTTTCTCCTAAAAAAAACAGTGCCATGTGAGATCAATTTGTGTATTTAAAAAAAAGATACATGTGAATCACCTTAACTATGCTGTCAGTAAGTGGATATATTTAAATAAAAATAGCTTATGATGTGATAGATCTAGGATAATGAAACTTATTTGTGAGTGAAATGAAAGTTAACTGAGGTTGTGAAAAATACATGTATTTTTGTAAGAAACTCAATGTGTTAGAATTTACATTGTGCAGTTATCCATCTTTCTTAACGTTATAAACTGCTTAACCTAAAAATCATTCAGATACTTTACTATCTGCCATAAAGGTATTTGCCTTGCTCTATTGCTCATTTTCAGTGATCTAATGTAAAATGATAATTATACAACTAATTGTTGAATGTGAACTTCAGTAACTTGAGGTAAGCAATTAAAAATTATTCTAAATACAGTTGATGAAACTAAAATCTGCCTTTTCATACAGTGTTAAAGTTAGTGTTTTGAACAAGTGCCTGTAAATATTTTCTATTCAATTGCCAGTGTTTAATTATTTGTAGGAAAATGAGAGACCTTGAAAATTTAGTGTCCTGAGTAAAGTTCTGTGAAATAGCACAATATTATTTTTGCTGTTATCATTAAGTTAGCTCTGATGCACATCATGTTATTGCTATAATATTAGTTAACTAGACTAAAAATATTGCCAGTACATTGTGTAATAAGTACCATTTAAAAATTTTTTTGTACAAATATTTTGCCACTTACCAGCTTTCATTTTTATTCTGTAACTTAGGCGAACGACCATTTAAATGCAGTGATTGCGGAAAAGCTTTTAACCAGAAAGGGGCGCTACAAATCCACATGATCAAGCATACAGGCGAAAAACCCCATTTTTGTCTTTTCTGTCCAGCATCTTTTTCACAGAGGGGCAATCTACGAGCACATATACAGAGGGTTCATACTGAGGTATTGGTATTCCCTTAATGGGTAGTAAATGTTACAATCAGGCTCCATGACTTCATCCAGAGTTGAAGTGATTTAAATTTCTTACAGTATAGCTATTTGGTAATCTCGAAACTGCACCTCATCTTGTCGTTGCAACGATAAACAAACTGGCCAGTCTATTAATGTTTCAGTGAAGTATGGTAATTTCTGGGCTTCTTATCTATTTTGATAATTATCCATTAATTAATTTCTCGTTTGTCAGCCAGCCTTATTAACCTTCTGCTATTTCCATGATTTTCAGTTTTAGATGATTAGTAGAGAGTCCTAAAACATATATGCTGTATAGTTCTAGAGTAAAACCTAAAAGAAGCTCCATATGTAGTATGAAATTAACATGTTCAATGTTGCTAAGATACTGATTTAAGATGCCTTTTTGCACCTTTTTCAAAAGCTATCAGAATATTTTTCATTCCTGCTTTGAGATTTCCTTTTAATTGTCACATTCCTTTTACATGCACTTGCATGCAATTTTCTGCTGCCTGCAATCATTGATGCCTGAATCAGGAGCCATGTGTAACAATGGGAATGAACTAACCTGAGACACTGCACATTTTCAATTCTGTCAACTAAAAAGCTCCTTTTAGCTGCTCAGCTGTCAACTATGCTTTGATTGCAAGTGATAATATTCTTCGTGGACAAGTCAGATCCCAGATTGAAACTTGACTTGACAGATCATTTTTTCCCCCTCTGTTTTGGTTTAAATGTGGTGGTCTTTTGATGAAACACAAACAAGCAATGCTGCAAATTAACAAATCTTAGGGCCTGGAGAATTGGGGGAAATTGATGCATACGTTTAAGTGAAGGAAACTAGGGATGCATAGGAGGAATCAATTGAAGGAAAGCAGAAGTGTCGTAGAGTGAAAACCTTTAATGCCTCTTGAACTGTTTATACTAATGTTTTCCAGACCCAGCTTCCAAGTTCTATCCTCCATAAATGTGGCAACATCCAAACCTCAGTTGCCCATCAGATCCTGGTCATCTCTCACCTCTGTGCTCACTGACCAATGTTAGCAGGTTAAACATTGCCTCATTTTAGATTTTCATCCTTGGTTTCAAATCCCTCTGTGACCTTGCCTCTCCCTATCTCAATTTATATCATTCACTGAGCCTTTGAATATCTGCCCATTTCTAATTTTGGTCTCCTGAGCATCTGATCCATCATTAGTGTCTGACTTCAGCTGCCTCTTGAACTCTGAAATTCCAAAAGTCCCTCCTCCTGTCTATCTTGCTTTCCTCCTTCTAAGACAGTCCCTAAAATCTACCTTTTGTAAACTCACCTAATATCTGCTTATGTGATTCAGTGTCAGATTTTCTTTGAGACTGCCATATGTAATGCCTTATGACAAGTTAATTACTTCTAAGACATGATTCAAATGCAAGTAGTTAGTTTTAGTGCTATAGGAGATAATGCAGATGGGGAGGAATTCCAAGTAAAGTCTCATGACAGCATGCGACTACTTGTTTTCAAATAAGTGATGATCCACAGATATTTATGCCAGTGTAGGAGGAAAATAATTTGCTGGCTGGTTAGGGAACTGTTACTTCACTTCAGGTCTGTCTCTTTCAACTTCCCTGTGCTGATCGAAAGAAGAAAACCTAAGGCTGTAATTGACCCCTCAAGTTGAATAGCCAGCCCAATCTGTGTAACGTATTTTGATGATGTAGATAACTGCAGAAAAAGCTTTGATTAGGTTATATAATAATGTCTAGTAGACAAAATGAATCCAGATTATTGCAGTGCCGTTGTCCTCTGATATTTGAGCTATACTTATAAATAAAATCTCCCTTAACATGGCTAATTTCTAAGCTGACGCTTTATGTTCATTTGTTAACATAATTCAGTTTAATTTTATTCCACTTATTAATCTCGATTATTGATAATAGAATAGATGTATTAAAAGAAAAAAGTAAGAGTAGATATTTGTTTGAAAATATAACAAAATTGCTTTTAACCCTAAAATGGGAGAACACAGAATTAGTTGCTGTCCTAAGTTTCAGATGTTTTAACTTCCCGATCTAATTTAAATGCCACATAAAATGGACAGGAAGGTGATACAGAGTGACTTGGCAGACTTGAAGGTATGCTGGGTAGAGAATCAGGTTTAGATAAGTCTGTGGGAGGGGTTGAGTGAACCTGCTGCAGTGAAGAAAACAACTTTCCTTTGTGGAACCCAGGACATCACTTCTACTGGCCCTACAAAGGGAATGTTTTGCATTTTTTTTCTTTGGAGGGTCATTTCTGCCTGCAGGATAAGGCACAGCCTGGTGGGGAAGCGTGAGTAGACTCCTGACTTTAGGCTCCCAACAATATAGTACAAACCCGATTGGCATCAATTCTTGAGTCGTGTTTTTTTAATGGAGCTTCTTCTGTAGCTGTAGTGTCCTGTGTGATGGAGGAAAGGATTGAATTTTAAGATAGGTAAATAAGCTGCCCATATGAACTGCTGATTTGCTCAGTGCTATTAAAGTCAATTAAATTAATATAATTGGATTGTGACATTCTATACAAGGTTTTAGAACGAAAAGACATCCATTTATTATTTGAGATTCATTGTAAAGAAATGTCTGAAGTGCTATTTTCAATCTCATGATTTGCAATTAATCATTCTGTTTAGCATTCTATGACACTGGATTAGCAATGAAAGTTGTAGACTAGCTATTTTTACAGGATGAAACTTAATATTTTTTAAGCACTACTAATCAAATAGTTTTTATTTGAGGAATTTCTCTCAACACATCATGATGTCTTTGGACACAGTACGATATTTTTGTACAAAGTCCCACTTCTTGCTTTTCTTTGCAATGCCAATTATAATTATGGAAATACTGTGAAGCATTGATTAGATTAGATTCCCTACAGTGTGGAAACAGGCTCTTTGGCCCAACCAGTCCACACTGATCCTCCGAAGGGTAACCCACCCAGACCCACTTCCCTCTGACTAATGCACTTATCACTATGGGCAATTTAGCGTGCCAATTCACCTGACCTGCACATCTTTTGACTGAGAGGAAACCCACACAGACACTGGGAGAATGTGCAAACTCCACACAGTCGCCCGAGGCTGGAATTGAACCTGGGAACCTGGTGGTGTGAGGCAGCAGTGCTAACCACTGAGCCACTGTGCTGCCCCATGTAGTGTTAAAATCTCATTAACCTCACTGGCCATTATGGCAAAGTTACTATAGCTTTGTTTAATTATAATATGTATTTTGTTTATTTATGAAAGTGTTTTGTCTTTCATTTTATCTATTTTTTTTCAAAAAGGTGAAGGATGGTGACCAACCAGCATATCAATGTGAGGAATGCAGTTGTGTATTCAGGAAACTGGGAAGCCTTAATGCACACATCAGCAGGATGCACTCAGATGGATCAGAATCATCTCGAGTGATCACTGACACCGCCCACAGTGTACTGGTAAATTGAATTTGTGTGATTCCGGCTTTATTGTTAATCTCTCATTCAGGAAATATTGGGGTAACATTGAAGAAATACGTATTGTATGTTCCATTTGGACTAATTTCTAAAGAGTCCAATGTCCAAACATTACAGTGAAGCACCACATTACATTGTAGTGTGTCACATATAGCAGTATGTCTCAAAATTAAGGTAATGTCGGAGGTAGTGGCATTGTTGTGATATCACTGGATTGATAATCCAAAAACCAGGCAATGCTCTGGGAATATATTCAGTTGGTGAAATTTTAATTCAATTCATAAAGATCTTTAATAGTCTCTGTCATGGTGACCATGAAAATGCCACTGTTTGATATGCAAAGCCCAATTGTTTCACTAATGTTCTTTTAGGGAAGGAAGTTTGCTTTCCTTGCTCAAGCTGTCCTACATGGGACTTGAGCATACCTACCAAGCCACAATTCAACAATGCAGACCTTGTCAGTAATGCCCACGACTTGTGAATGGAAAAAATACAGCCAATTTCTTTGCATTTGACTGTTTCTGGTACCTATCTATCCACCCTGTGGTATAACCTCCTCTAGTCATCTGCAGTTTATTCTGCTTCTTAATTTGTTATAATGATCAACTTTGATAATGTTTCTTCTCTGCCTTCACCAAATCATTTACAAAAATGAAAAGCAATGGAAGCTTTAGCATGCGCACACTATTTCTCACAATCTTCCACATCCCAACCAATCCAAAATGAAGCTATTTAAATTCACTTTGTCTTCTAGCTTTGTCTATCTATAGTCTCTTTAATATTTTGTACGTTAGTGTCTTTAGTAGGATCTTATCAAATACCTTCTGAACAATTTACAATATCTACCACATTTACTTCCATACATAAACCTCTGACATATGTAATCTGTCTTGTAGAATAATTATCCAGTTATGCTCTGTTCCCTCCTCTTACTGTCTATTCATTTATATTGATTACTTTGTTATAAATGAGTCTGTCATGTACAGTAAAAATTCTCCATGATTTGACAAATGTCTTGCCTTCATTGTTATTGAAAAGTGATTACATCTGGACATTTACTTTTTCATTCTGAGCATTCAGTTGGTGCTTGCATGTATACGCCGACTATGGAATACCACAATATGTCAAGGTAGACAAAGCTGTTATAATTTTGATCTGTTGATTGTAATAATATGAGTGCAGCATTTTCGTGGCACAATGAAATACAGTTCTTTTAAAAACAGGTCTGTAACATTATCAGGACATTGGATTCACAATGACTGAAATGTTAAATTATATTCCATTACTTGATATTTTGGAATCAAGTTCCCTAACTCTTGTTAATTCTTTGCTGTTGCCTTTAAACACCTTTTTCTTGCATGATATTTGCAAGGAGTTAACTATTTAAAGTAAATAAATTAGTGAGCAAAGAAGTTAGTGATCAGCTTTACAGAGCTAATATGTGAAGGCCCCAATTGTAAAGTATTTTTGCATTATTTTATGTGAGTAATGTACAATGCTTTAAAGATTTTTGTATTGGTTTGTCTAAAATAATGTGGTTCCTTAGAACAGTGTAAGGCTGTAAGCTATTGTAAATTACAAACTGCTTTTGTCCTCTTATGTATTTTCTCATGTCAACAGACAGCTGGGTCATCGCCAGTAACCTCTGCAGGAGGTCACCAAGGAGCACAAGCTGTAACTGATGTAATACAGCAGCTTCTGGAACTGTCAGAGCAGGTTACTGGAGAGGGAACACAGTCTCAGCAACCAGTACAGCAAATCACCATTGAAGGCAGTATTAATCAGGATATCTTGCAAGTGAGTTTCCCGTTTCCACTTCTTCAACTAAAAAAATCATATTCAAACAGCACTGTAGAATGATGAATTTTGGAAGATCTAGCAGCATCTTTGGTGAATGAAACAAAATTAACATTTCAAGTCCAATATGATTCTTGTTCCAAAGAATAGCCTCGAGCTTCAAGCATGTGCTCACGTACATTGCACTGTAAATCCCCTCTTGCACTCATACACTCCCTCACTTCTCAGTCTAAGAAAGGGTTTATCCTTTCACAATAGTTTTCAAAGTGTTTGCTGGTGGTTTAAACTTCACAACATGGCCCTAGATGCTCTCATGGAACCCAAGGGCATAGTCTCAGAATAAAGGGGTGCCAATTTAAGATTGAGATGAGGAGTAATTTCTTTTCTCAGAGGGTTGAAAATCTTTGGAACTCTTTACCACAGAGAGCTGTGGGGGCGAAGTCCTTTGTATATTTATGTCTGCGAAAGATTCTTGAGCAGTCGGGCAATCAAGAATTATTGGGAAAGAGCACGAAAGTGGATGTGAGGAATATCTGATCAGCCATGATCCTACTGAATGTCGGAGCAGGCTCAAAGGATCAAACAGCCTACTTGTGTTCCTATTCCTTAAGGTCTTGAAAGGATGTGTGGGGTTCCATACAAATTTTCTCTGCTACCAGATTTAACGTTTCCTCAAAAGGTTTATAATGGAGGCTACTATTCAGGGATTTCCAGTGTAGAAGTCATAATGTTTTAATCCGTTTAGGGTCAGAAATAGGGTTTCCTACCCTGATTGGTATTTCTGGGCCAATGAGTTAGGTGCCCACTTTTGTTTTCTTTAAACAGTTCTGGAGATTAGAATTCTGAACCAGATTACGGAGAGGCATAGATTGATTGAAGGCTCTCTGAACCATATTGGATCGATAGCAGAGTAGCCACTTAATAAAAATATGCCTATAGAACCTACTAAGTGGTTTTTGTGAGATTGTGGAAATATTTATATCCTTTTATTTCAGTGTTTGTATGGCATTGCTCTACCTCTTTCATGTAATTATTTATACACTACTATAACATGTATAGTAAACTGTTGTCAAGGTTAGTTTTTGAAAGCTATCTTGTTAACTTATGAATAGTTTTGTTTTATGTACCAGTTCTAATTTTTATCATCATAAATGCTATTTTTCTTTTTTAAATTGAATTCCAGCAAGCCTTAGAAAATAGCGGACTGACAACTATTCCTATTCAAGCACATCAATCCGACTCTGGTCAACAAAGGTCTTCATTATCACGAAGTCAGTCCCAGGATGTACAGACTGCCCCTCTTCAACCGACTCCATCTTCTACTCCGCAATCTCACCAACAACGAATGGAAAAACTGTCTGGCAAAGAGAATGTGGATGTGGTGAAAAAGATGATGATGTATCCGGGTAAGTCTGAAAATATGACATCTGGGAAGACTATATTCTTTTTCAACAATCTTACATATATGTGAATATTATTGGTAATGAAAGATTTTGTTTGAGTGAACAGGACAAAGATATTTGGCAACGGAACTGCTTGAGATATGAGGGAGAATTGCTTTAATACAGTTGCTGTGATCTGAAATGCACTCAGAAGGAGTGGTACAGTCGTTCTGGTGTAACGCACATTTCGTTAACACTAATTGGCTGTACTGCATTGTCAATACTGTTTGGATAACGCAAACATTCTATTGAACACAATCTTGTACAGCGCGATTTTCTATAGCACAGGGTTGCAAAGAAACACAACTGTCATGTTATAGCAGAATGACCTGTAGGAGCAAATTCAGTCATAACTTAGAAAAATTGTATGGTTATGTGAGACAGGATGGAGTGGAATTTATGGAATAGCTTGATCAAATAACCAGAACTTAAATGATGGGCCAAAAGACTGCAGCCTCTGCTGTACAAGTCTATGGTGTTTGAAGAATAATACACAAATGCTGTTTCTTTTTCATCTTGGTTTGCTGTGACAACAAAATTATATGAAAGATTAATATAACAGACACAAAGTCCAAACAAATATTTAACCAATGCCAACTGCTGTGTATGACTAAATGTTGCTTAGACAGAAGTTCCAACTTTGCAGGGTGTTATAACTACCTTTTTATTAAATATGTGATACTTGATTTTTCTTCAAGAGGGTATGAATAACTTGGGGATAGGAGTAGGCCATTCAGCCCATCCACCTGCCCTGCCATTCATGATGATCATGGCTGATTGAATATTTCAAAGCCTTTACCCCATCTTCATGATCTGCGTGCCACTGGTACACAGAAATCTGTCAATCTCTACCTTAGACAATCTCAAAAGCTGAAGCACCACAATCTTTGTGGTCGAGAATTGCAAAGCTTCACAGCCCTCTGAATAATATAGTTTCTCCTCATCTCCAACCCATGTGGCTTTCACAAAAGTTTTAGAAGAGAGATTTCTTGGTCCTTGCTAGTTCTGCTGTTACAGCACTTACAGATTGCTTGGACTCTTTTGCTAGAGCAGTAGCTGTTTACTGATACTTCCTTTGTGTTTGCCTGTCCAAGGATCTTCTCTGATGCTGACTCTCAGAATTTCTCCTGGGGATTTGAGCAAAATGGCTTTCTAAATTTTCTCTGTCACAACACAAAGTAAAATAGCTGCTATGTTAATTTCAAATCAACTGTTATTCAACTGGGTAAGTAAGTTACTCAAGCTGGAATCCCTTTTGAAGTTGTGAAGCATTGCAACTTTTAGAAAATTCGTTGGTCTGTCCAGGAGGAGTTGCCTGCATTTCAACGACTCTTCATATAGCCAACTTCAGAGTTAGCCAAATCTGACCAACTTTAAATAAACATTCGTGAAGACAGTTGTTCATGAATTTTTAAAGCCTATGTCTCCCAGTCAGAAAGCATTTTAACTTCATACTTAAAGGTCTTGATGAAAAATAAATATTTACAATATCATAATTACATGTTCATGACAGGTGCTTACAATCTCATTCTCAATGGTACTTCAGGATGAGCAGTAAATGCTGACCTTGCCAGTGATGCAACATTACATGAGCTAATAGTTCCTAGCAGTGTAAACACAGTTTTTTTTGCTCAAATGTTCTTCCCTTTCTTATAAGTATATTTGAACTGGAAATGTGAAATGCCAAGTGAAACTGAAAAGTTTAGATTTATCCAGCCAACTCCTTCCAGTTACTATAATGTGAAGAAAGAGACTAAACTTGTACTGAGGTTTATTATATAATTTCTATTTGATCAATCAAGGTTGTAAACAAAAACCAGATGAATCAGAGTAGGGTGGACCATTACTGAATTTGGCAAAGGAAAAACTGATCAGTTATAATTAGTTCCTCAGATTTGAGGGTCTGATAAACAGGAGATTGTGCTGTACATTTCAGAACAGTAGAGATACTACTTAGGAGTACATGACTTTACTTAAATTTGAAAATAAATACAGAAATGTTCATAATTAGCTGATTTTTGTTTTCTTTTATAATCCTAGGATCTGTCCGTCGAGTGAATGGAATTAGATGGCACATGTGTACGTACTGCACAAAAGAATTTAAAAAGCCTAGTGATCTGGTACGACATATTCGTATTCACACTCATGAAAAACCATACAAGTGCACTCAGTGTTTCCGGGCATTTGCTGTGAAAAGTACCCTCACTGCTCACATGAAGACACACACTGGCATCAAGGAGTTCAGATGTCCCATGTGTGCAAAGATGTTTTCTACTCAAGGGAGTTTAAAGGTTCATCTCCGGCTACACACAGGTACTGTCACCATTTGAAAAGATTCTTCTGTAAATTTGAATTTTGTTTCACATAATAACCCAGAGATGTTCTGAAGGAAAGTTTTTTGATGAATCTAAATATGATTTATATTGCGGAGTATGGAAAAAACACACTATTTACAGTCTTCTCTCTTTTAACAATGGTATTGATTTCAAACAATATGGAGTCATCAATTCTAGAATGTCAAAGTAGTTGATCAAAGTAGTATACTGTAAAGGAAAAGAGGCTTGCATTCATTCAGTGCCTTTCATGATTCCAGTCTGTCCTAAAGTGCTTCATAGCTAATGAAGTACCTGTGCTCACTACTTTTTGGTACAGGGATAAGATTGCTACCCACTGAGCCATAGCTGGCATTCTTCTAATGGAGGTTTCTGGGGAGAAGGCCATTTTGTTTTCATCTATTGTGAACTCTCCAGAGAGGTATTGTAAGACATAATGGAGGGAACATAGTTCTCAGAGAATGAACTGAAACATTTACTTACACACCACAATGTGGTATTATTTTAATCCAACATTTTCATGAAATTACATGCCAAGAAATATTCAATATTTAGGAACCTCAAATTTATTGCTAAATGGCTAAAATCAACATAAAATACACGTTAATAAGGGCATATGTAATTGTACCATTTGCTGCTGGGCGAGGCTTAAATTTGATTAAGTAGAACATGAGAGTGGGTGACACATAGGATAGTGGGATAGGGGCAGTCCTTTGCTCCTCCTGGCTCTACAATCAGGTTAGTTATTTCATTTTTGATTTATGGTGTTTTAAGTGTTGGGTGCCTTGATGTCTCATGCCAAAGCAATGTTGTTGTCGGAGTGTTAAGTGGGTATTAGTTACCTTATTTGCATGTGCAGAGTGGGAAACATCTGCTACAGATATAAGTGAAGTGCTACTATCATGCTTGTCCAAAATGGTGGGTAGCCCACCTCTGATCGATTAATGCAGTTCTTATCCCTGTTTAGTGTTTGAGGCACTCGTGCAGTTTGTGACTTAAAAGACACCAAGCTACCTCGCCAAATGGGAAGCCCAGAAATCACGGTTGAAAAATGTGTCAACGGTGTTCAAAGCACTTGCACAGTTCCTGAGTCATTGAAATAAAATCCCAAACTAGAATAAATAATGCCATTGCGTTTAATCAATCAGGACTTCCACAGTAATTTTTTTTTCTAACTCTTTCTCCATTTCTTTTCTTTCCTGTTATCATAATCAGGAGCCAGACCTTTTGATTGTCCACACTGTGACAAAAAGTTCCGCACCTCAGGGCATCGCAAAAGTCACATTGCTTCACACTTCAAAAATTTACAGCTTAAAAAACGGTTTCCACGCAAACCAGCCAAGACACGAATTTTAAAAAGCAGCATCACGTTAACTGACATACCTCTTCAGGAGCCTATCCTCATCACTGATTCAGGTGAGCATTTGAATCACACAAGAGTTCATGAGATGTATGTAATGAAATGGTTCTCTGAAGAAAGCTAAACTGATCTATATTTAAAAGGCAATAAAAAGGCATTGAACAATTTGAAGTGTTTAATTGATGCACCCTGACTTGAACAAAAAGGAGAATTGAGTGATGCTTTTGCACAGTTTTATCACATTGCTTTTAATCAAAAAAACTTTGTTTTAACCATTGGAAAGATATTGGAGTGCACTTGAGGTTGGTTTTATCTTCTGATGAATATGTTAATTTATAATCCAAAACCAGTTAACTTTGTTTTGTTAATGAGTGCAGAGCTTCCTCGTGGATTATTATCGAATCGCTCTTCCTATTTCCTTTTCTGTAACTGATGGCTCTGCTGCAGAGACTAACCTTTAGCAGATTGCATTCTTTTCTCTGGGGGTGGGTGGGGGTGGGGAAGAAGAGAAAACTAGACACATTGAAACTGCTGGCACAATATTTTTTCCTTTTAATGGTCCCTGGTTCTCCTCTGGGCATAAATGTCTAAATTTAATGAATGTGATTGTAGGATGGGATTAGGGAATGTTGGTCTCAGCCACTGGCTGCATTGCCTCTTGAAGGCCTATCATATTAATTGCCTCACTTATACTCAACTGGGCGCAGGTATTCTCCAAGATCAGAAAGAAGCTAGGACGACCACCATGGCGATAGTGGCTGCTGCCAGAATCTGGATCCCAGACCACAGTTGAATGATAGGAACAGTTGGGCAAGAAGAGCAGTGAGGGAGGGTAGCAGCAATCAGTGGAACCCCTTCCTGATGCTGAGTAAAAAGGTTACCTATTGTCCTTCCTGCCATAGACTTAATTGGGAAGGCAGCCAATCCCTACCCTCTCACCTCCTGCCTGAATAAATGGCATTGTCACCAAACTCATCCTGTAGAACAGTGTTGAATTCTGCCCAAAGTTTCAAAGCTGGTAAGCACAAAGTTCTTTGTTGATGTTTTCAGCTAATGGCAGCTTGTCAGTTGTCCACCTCATTTATTGACATTGCATTGGGAGAGGTAGGTACAGAAAGCATTTATGCTTCCTGTGATGTCTAATCTCTACAATGTAAGCAGACAAGCATGGAAACCTGCCAGTAGAACTCCTGTTTCACATTCTGTCCATTCCCCCATTCTACCCTTTCAGACTTACACATTTTAGTGCCTGCCTTGTTTTGCCTTTGATGCTCTTAGGTACCTTTGTCAGAATTGTAAAACTGAAGGCAAATTGATTAATGAGCAACCTTGCTGATGACCACATGGTTATTTTGCTCCAGGCGATAAACATGAGGTTCATCCTTTTAAGATGAGGCTACTGATTATATTCCAGTGCAGAATATGTTATTGTATTTCCTGTGTCTTTTAGAATCACAGAATTGTTGCAACAATCAAGGAAATTATTTAGCCCATTGTGTCTGTGCTTGCTGCCCAAATGACCAAAGCACCAAAATTCATTTCCCCACCTTCTCCCCATAATGTGCATATTATTACTTTCACATAATAATGTGTTTCCTCTTGAACATTACGAGTGAACTCGACTCCACACACTTTAAGATATCACATTCCAGATCATATTCTTTTTAATGCAGAAAATAATTATCTTCATGTCTGTGTACCTTCTTTTATGAATTACCTTAATTTTGTGCCAACTTGTTTCCAAACCGTTCTCTAGTGGAAACAGTTTCTCTTTGTCTACTGTGTCCAGCCCCCTCAGGATTTTGAATATTGCTATCAAATTGCAACCTGTTTTTTTTTCTCCAAAACAACTTCCAACGTCTCCAAGTTACCAACATAACTGAAGTTCTTCATCTGTGGAATCATTCTCATGAAGTCATGAGATCCAAATATACAGTCTTAAGACATCCATTGCACATTTTTAACAATTCAACTTTTAAAAATCTCATGTGATAGTAACATAAGCATATATGATATCAATACAAAAGCAAAATACTGCTGTCAGAAAATCCTGAAAATAAGAAGCAGTTAGGGCAGAGACCTGAATCCTTTACCACTAAAATTCTTTCATTATAATGGGTGCTCCGCTTTCCTTTGTAATGCTATTTGTTAATTAATTGATCATTTTCCATTACTTTTAAATGAATACAGACAGGAAGGGAGAGATCCTTTTAAAATTTTAAAATAAATCCTATCTGCTCTTCTGACATTATATTATGCATTATTCTTGTCCAACATAAAAGTCAGTAAGTATAAAATCAGTCAATTGTTAACTAAGTTTTTTAATAGGTTTTGATAATGTTTCTTCAACTGTGACAGCTTGCAATATTGCTACAAAACTTTGACGTGGTATCTTTGAGATGGGAAAACCTCCCAAAGTGCTTCACAGAAGAGTTATTAGACAAAATTTGATGTTTTTAAAATTTTCTTACGACACAAAGTGTTGTTAACAAGGTTGGCATTTGTTGCGCATCCCAATTTGCTCTCAAGAAATCCACTTTGAGTGGCTGGTACAGATGCACTTGCAATATTGTTAGGAAGGAAATTCTAGAATTTTGATCCAGTAGCAGGGAAGGAATGGTTGTGTAATTCCAGGATTCTATGTAGATTGGTGGGGAATTTTCAGGTTTTTTTTAATTCACTCATGGCGTAGGTGTTACTGGCTAGGCAAGCATTTGCTGCTTATCCTTATTTACCTAGAGGACAGTTAAGAATCATTGCTATGGCTCTGGTGGCATATGTACACCAAAACAATGTGAAGGATATATTTCCTTACAGTCAGTGAACCAGTTGGGTTTTTATGACAATCGATAATATTAGGCCAGTTTTTTAAATTTACATTTTTACTTCACTGTCTGCCATGGTGGGATTCAAATCCATGTTCGTGGAACATTAGTCTGGGGTTCTGGATTACTAGTCAAATGACATTACCACTATGCCACAATGTTCCCCCCTAAAGTCTGGTGTTTGCATTTTTCTGTTTCATTTGTCCTTCTTGGTGGTAGAGGTCAATTGTTTGGAAGGAAGATGTTGTCAGAAAATTCTGATTGGGATGTTGCAGTGTATCTTTTATGTTGTACATACTGTTAACAACAAGCACTAATGGTGGAGGGACTGAATGTTTAAGTTGGCAGATCGGGTGCCAGTCAAGTGGGCAGTTTTGCCTGAGATAATGTCGGGCTTGTCATTTGAAATATTCTCATTTAGCCAAGTGGCAAGTATTCCATGGCACCTCCTGACTTATGTTTTGTAGATTGTGGACAGGTTTTGGGGAGTCAGGATTTGAGTCACTCATCTCTGAATTTCCAGCCTCTGAACTGTCATTATAATGACAATATTTGTCTACTTTTGAAGTTTCTGATTAATAGTAATCTGCAGAATGTTAATAATGGGTGAATTTGGTGATGGTGATGTTATTTCATGATTTGATTAGGTTTTCTCTTGTTTGCTGCTTGCACTTGTTTGACACAAATGTTACACTGAATTGCATAGAGATTTTGTGGCCAATAACTGAAAAGCTGTGGAATCCAAGGAGCATCTTAAGAGAAGGGCGAATGAGTTTCAGGAGGGAATTCCAGTATAGTCTAGTCTGCTGAAAAACGAATCTTGATAGTGAATAGAAAATCAGGAATATACAAGAGGTCATGAGCATAGAGATCGCTGAAAATTATGGGCTGTGGGTGTTTACAAGGACGGAGAGGACTGAGGGATTTGAAAGGGAGGAGAATTTTTTTTAGTTAGTTATGAGACCTGAGCCAGGAAGAGCTGTCTGCTCACGTGGTTTGGTGTCAGGTTCTGTTTTATAGCCTCTGAGTGCCTTCAGATGTTTATCATGTTAAAGGCGCTATATAAGTATTATTAGTTTTTTGTTTAAAGTTGAGGCATTAATGAATGAATGCGGGTCAGAGAGTACAGATACCTTGAAGTGAATAGAAACCATAAATATAAATAGAAAATTTAATAATCCTTTACAATTCATTTTAAATGTTCTGCCCAGTGAAACTACATGGGTGTTAAGCCACGTCCTTTAGTTTTTGATGAGGATCAATTGAAGCTTCAGCTATTTGTGGGTGTACATCGTAGATACTCCAGTATCCATTGCAGCATGGGGCAAATGATTTTTATTCCTTGATTTAAAACAAGAGGTTGACATTTTGAGATCTCAGTTCAACTTTCAATTGCTTGCATCCTTTGGAGAAACCACAGATATAAAGTTTTCACGTAGGTTTAAACAATACATTACTATATAATCACTCTTCAGTTAGATGGTTTATGAAGGCCAAGCCTTGGATATTGGTATGTTACTTAAGTGCCTTTTGCCTTTCTTGCACATTTATATTTAAGAAAAGCATTTGAAGCACTATGTGTTTGATTTGAGGTTGTACAAGCTGAATACGTAATGTGATGGCAGAATACCCTTCACTGTTGTCCTAAGATACGCCTTAAAGCTTACCACCATGCCTGAGCATTCAATTATTTGTTCCAGTGTGTGGTTCAGTGTAATATTTGTGTCAAGCAAGTGCAGGCTGTGTCCATCCCCAACTGGAAGAAACCGAACTAGACCTACTTGACATGCAATAATATTGCATTGCAATTCCCCTTTCTACGAGCATCCTGGGGATTATTCCTTCTGGAAGAAATGAAAAAAAATCATGATTTCTTCCGATTTACTTTTGTCTCCAATGGGATCAGATCTGTCTGAAGTGTTATCAACCAGTATCTGCAGTCCTCACTTTCAACCAGTAAGGTCAGAGATATCTTTAGACCAGTTGGAGCTAGGAAACAAGTGATAGTTATATGTTCATTATGGGACAGTTTGATGAGAACTGCATGTATACTTTACATAGGGAATAAATAATGGGTATTTTAGAGTTTGAAATAAAGTTGGAATAAAACTCTGAACACTGACTGACCAACTTTTTAAACTGAGGTATTTAAACAGTGGATGATTCTGATCCATCACCGTCTGAGTTATAGGCCCAGCACGTATCTGCTGTGCCATTCTGCTCAGCTGAAAGATTCACTGGGTTGAAATGCCGAATTGCCCTGGTGGACTTTATACCAAGGTTTAATGTGGAGTCCAGGTAACATGAAAGATTATTTCATTCGCTGAGCAGTTCTCTTTGTTGGAGCAAATTACATTATATAAAAGAGCTGCAAATTGTGTTCTTTTTCTTCAGTCCTTAGTTAAATGGAGTAAGCTGAGCTGTCTTCTCTGCAACTGAAATTAATATTAGCAGGTATAATGTGAAAAATAACAAGATTGAAAATTGAAACTATAAGCACCACTTGCTGTACATGCACAGTCTGGGGAGAGAGGGAAGGGGAAGGTGTAGGCTAACTTTTCAAATCTGAATCCCCTCTTAGAATTGAAGAAAATACATTTTTTTTTGTTTTGCTGAGGATCTCCCATGCTTTCCTTATTCCAGTGCTGATTCTCAAAATTATTCATGCACCTTTACAATCTTCAGGTTCAATTGATGTGTTGTGTGTATCTCTGAAGTTTTGGATTTTAGTTTTAGTTTTGATAAAGCTATGCATGTTGGTTAACAGCACAAAACACAACTTCAAAAATACAGCTACGTAGCCGATAATAGAATCGGGAAACTCACAATATGGGCATGTTTCCAAGTTTGGACAACAATGGTTGACATCTCTATGAAGATTCTAGTAGTATATACATGCATTAATAGATTTATTAAATAGTCACATTTTATTCATTATAACTATAAATTATACGTTAGATGTCTAGTTTTGCAATTTAAGATTGTTTCTGGTAAATTTATTTTAAATAGGGTCTCTTTGGTACTAATTTTCCTGCAGCTCACTTTCACTTTCTTTTTTTCCTTGGAACTAAATCTATTACAGACCCTTATTTGCAGCAACACAAAAAAAATCGGAATTGTGCAATTAGTTGGCAGTTTGTCTGTAATAATCATCTGTTTTGAGGGTTTCTGGATGTTCAGCCTAACCAAGGCACATTGATAAGTTAATCCCACTATTTAACATCAGTTATATTGTACGTTGTGTAACTGTTTTACAAGTTTAAACAATAAAATTGTTGCAAGCAACTTTGTGGTAAGCGACTACTGGAGGCAATGCCTGATTCATTTTCATTTTTGTTGATCGCTTTCGTTTTTTAACCCAGGTTAAAACTGTGACTTTTTTTAGACAAAAGTAAAGTTCACTTAAAAGCTTGACTTCTTTTTCAATGTAGGTCTCATTCAGCAAACACCACGGAATAGCCAGTTATACAGTCATTACCTGGCCAATGGCATCATGTCTGATGGACTAGGAGGGGATAGGCCATACAAATGTGCATATTGCAACAAGGGTTTTAAAAAGTCTAGCCATCTTAAACAACATATCAGGTACGAATGATATGATAGCTTGTTTAAATTGTTTGGGAGCTGGGAAGTGGTATCTTGGCAAGATTGCATGCAGTTTCTCTAGTTGATACTGTTATAGAATCAGGAAGTGCAGGAGGAGGCTGTTTGGTCCATCGTGTCTGTGTTTAGTCTTTAAAAGAATTATCCACCTAGTCTTGTTCCCTTGCTCTTTTCCCATTGTCCTACAAATTACTTACTTTCAAGTTTATATCTAATTCCATTTGGAAGCCCTGTTGAACCTGCTTTTGTCCTTCAAGGTATTCAGTTTAATGAAATTTGTTGAAAAGTGGATAAGTTGTATATTTTGATATTTCATATTATAGTTGCATCTTAATTACAAAATTGCTCCCAAGTTTTTTGCTTTTCAAATTTCAAGTAAATGTCCAGAACCATTTCATAGAACAGGTGATAATTTCACAAAAAAAAATTTGGGAAACTTAATGCACATCTGTCACAATCAAATATAGCTGCTTTACTATATTCAGTCTTCCAAATACTTGTGTGGATCTTGACGTGGCCTCTTTTAATGCTGCTTGACCCTTCAACGATTCCTTTCCTGTCTCTTTATAATTTGCCTTGTTCTTTTTTCCTTCCAATGTCTTTCCATACATGACATTTAGACTATTGCTGGATTACTGTTCCATAGGCTTGAACTGCCATCCTCCAGAGTGGCCAGCCATTACGTGTTAGCATGGCCAAGTCTCCATCCACCCCTTTTTGTTTGCCTCAACGCCACAGTGTGTGCCAGTTTTTTTGGTGTTTGCAGGCAAAAGCAGACAAAAACAAATGTTGCATATCTAATTTTCTGTGTTTTCATTTATGCTAGTTCCTGATCTGACCCGTTGAAAATGAGCGTTAAAGAATGCTATCTGATGTGGAGAATCCAGAAGTGAATTTAGAGAGTCTCGTATTGATACATGGATGCAGGGAAAGCACAGGGGCATGAGACAAATTCAACTCTTTCAAAGGGACACGATGAGCCAAACGGTTGCCTTTTGTCTTCTTAATTTCTGTGACATTGATAACTTATTTAGCTCTCCTCTTCAGGACTTGTTTTAGTTACTTTTGCTTTTACTAATTACCTGGGCATCTACCTTGTGGCTTTTTTATGAGTTAATAGCTTTCTTTTAAAGTACACTACTTTAAAACTTGCAGTACAAATTCACTTTCACTCTAGTTGTGCATTGTGCTCATTTCTAGCCTCTGCAATATGAAAACAATGAATGTGGAGACACTGGAAGAGGTATAGGATCAATTTGCAAGTTCAGTATTAAACTGAGTGGTTGCACTTTTCAAGGAAGTTGAAACAGGAAAGTTTTATTTCTTGAAAAAAGAAGCCTTGAATGTGACCTGGTTGACATATTCAAAATTAACATAAGATTCAATTGGATCAGTATAGAGAGTCGTTTCCACTTACATAGAAACTAGGCCTTTCAGGCCTGCTCCACTATTCAATCTGATTCTGGCTAATCCTTGATCTCAATGCCATATTCCTGCTTTCATGCTCAACCCTTGATGCCTCTAAAATCTAGAAATTTATGTATCTCTTTTCTTGAATATATTCAGTGATTTGGTCTCTGCAATCTTCTGTGGTAGAGAATTCCACAGGTTCACTATCCTTTGAGTAAAGAAATATTTGTTGAACTCTGTCTCAGGATAAAGGGCAGGCCATTTAGGACTCTGTCCCCTGGTTCTAGACTCTTCAACCATAAAAAGAACACCCTGCACATTTTTTAGAACCCCTTTTAGAATTGTATATGTTTTAATCAGCTCTTCCCTCATCCTTCTAATCTCTAGTGAGTACAGGGCCAGTCAAACCAAGCTATCCTCATGGGACAGTTTTATCATCCCAGTGCACACCTATGAACTGCTGCTTCACTCCTTCTGTGTTGAGTAAATCTTTCTGTAGAATTTCCTATCCTAGAGATTAAAAACTGTCCGCAATACTCCAAGTGTGGGATGGTCTTACCAAGGCTGTGTATGACCCTGCACAGCATCCCTACATTTGAACTCCAATCCACTTGCAATGAAGGCCAATATACATTTAAAATTAGTGGGCATAATAAATCCAACAAAGAATTCAGGAAGATTATTTTTATTCAGAGTGATGAGAATGTTGATTTCATTACTGCATGGTGTGGTTGAAAACAAATATTCTAGATGCATTTCAGAGGAAGCTAAATGAGGGAGGAAGAAATAGAAGGCTATGCTGTTAGGATGAGGCACTGAATATTAAACAATGGCATGGATTGGTTTTGCCAAATGATCTGTTCCTGTGTTATAAATTCTATGTAATTCTACACAAAATGTAAATACCACAATCAGCTATATTGTAAAGGGAGTTTAGCATAGGAGTGAGGGAAGAGAACTGTTTTAAGAAAAATGTTTAAAATTAAAAAGTTATAGTCCACGGGGAGAGAGAGACTTCAAACAGAGTGAGACTTGTCGTGCTGTGTGATTCAATCCATGCATAACGATTGCGGCAGGATCTGTGCCAACATTCAAGATTTAATGGGGTTGATGGATGAAGGCACAGGAATGTGGGGACAGGATTGTTAAATGGGAATAACATTATTTGCCTATATGGTCTAGACTCCTTGGGTTTAATGGTTTATTTCTACTGCTGTAAGTTTTGCATCAGCAATCCTCCAACTCTGGTCTGTTGAGCATCCCTAATTTTGATTACTGTACTGACGTTGGCCGTGCCTTCAGCTACTTGGGCCTAAAACTCTGAACTCCACTCTCTAAATCTTTCATCCTCTCTACTACTCTTTTCTCCTTAAAACCATCTCTAAAACTTGTCTTTTTGACCAGGTTAATTGTCAACCTGACCTAATATCTCCTTTTGTGGCATAGTGTCAAATTTTGTTTAACACTCCTGTGAAGTGCCTTGGAACATTTCTTTCTTGTTATTATTATCATTAGTATTATGTCACTAAATGAATATAACATTGGAATAAAGCTCAAGAAGAGTGAAGTTCCAGCAAAGCAAAAACAAAATCTTATTAGGAGTGTCAGTTACAAAAGCAAAGTACTGTGGATACTGGAATCTCAAAGACAAATCTGGAAATTTTGAAGCTGCGGTTCCTGGAAGCCTGAGTTTCAGACCTCAGGCCTAGGGCTGTTGGAGTATCCACGAGGCTGAAAGTGGATAGCACAGAGAGTTGGTTACTACAAAGGCTGACTCCACAAGCAATAAATGAATAGGTGACCACCACATAGAGTAACAGGACAAGACAGAGTGCAAAAATTCTCTGTGGCCATTCCCCTGCAACACAGATGTACTGTTTGGATACTATAAGGGGGAAATGACCTCACAGGAAAATGGCAGCAGCCAATTCATTGTAACACAATTTGCTGTGGCGCACAGAAGAGGAAAAACAGTGGGAATAATAATTAGTTATAATGTAGTAGGGGCATTTAGCATTCAAAAGTAAGGGGAATAGATGGACAGTTCTGTGCAGCAAATGAGACTCCATGACTTCTGGGTGCTGCAGGATATTCTGAAGTGGGAGGGTGAGCAGCCAGTGATCGTGATAGACATTGTCCCAGTGCCATAGGTAAGAAAAGAAATGAGGTCCTAAAAGCCAACTATAGGGAATTTGGAAGCACGTTAATTGGGACCTCAAAGGTAGTAATCTTGGGATTGTGGCTCGTGCTACATGCTAGTCAGAATTGAAATAACAGTACAGATCTGATCAATACATGACTGTAGAGATGGTGCAAGAGTGAAGGTTTCAGATTCCTGGGACGCAAGACCGATTCTTGGGTAGGTGGATGTGTTGCACTCGGACCAGAACTGATGACGTAGAGAATGTATTTGTGAGTGTAGTCAGAGAGCATTGAAACTAAACTGGAAGAGGGATGGAAACCTACGCACAGAGACAGATGACAGTGAAATAAAGACTAAAACAAAAGATAGAATGGTAGATTAGAAAAGTGACAGGCAGGTAAGTTTAAGGGCTAGCAGTGAGCAGGACCACAGTGAAAGGAACTAAGTATGCAAAAAATACCAGTCTTGAGGCCTTGTACCTTAATGCACAAAGCACTTGTGATAAGATTAATGAATTGGTTTTTGAATTGATGTAAGTGAGTTTATGATAGTGGGTATTACAGAGACATGGCTGCAGAGTGACTCAGAATAAGAAATAAAAATTCAGGGGCTTTCAGTTTTTAGCAAGGACAGACTGAAAGATAAAGGAGGTGGAATAGCTCTGCTGATTAAAAAGGAAATTCATGCAGTTGTGAGGAAGGGTATTAGCTCTGGTGAAATAGAATCTGTGTGGGTTGAACTCGGAGACATTAAGGGGCAGAAAGGAATAGTTAGGGTTGTATTAGACCCTCAAACTCTATTCCTAATATTGGGCAAAACATTAAAAAGGAAATTAGAGATGTAAGTAATGAATAGAATAACTGGCTGTAATTATGGCCAACTTTAATCTGCATATAGATTGATCCAATCGAATCAGTAGTAATACCCATAGAGAAAGAATTGAGAGTGGATATGGGATAGTTGATGAGTCAATATGTAGAGGAACTAACTACAGAAAAGGCCGTTTTTGACTGGGTATTGTATAATATGGAAGAACTAATTGTGCAATGGCCTTGAGAGAACAGTGATCGAAATAGGATCATTAAATTGGAGAGTGATGCAGTTGTTTACAAGACTAAGATAATGATTTTAAATAAATGAGTTCACAATGGTATAAGCCTAACCTAGTTATGATAAATTGGAGATTGTTATTTAAAGGGATAATGGTAGATGGGCATTTAAAGAGCGCATGGACGAACTGCAAAACATTCCAGTCTGTCATAAAAAATAAAACAGGAAACATGGTCAGACAATGGTTTACAAGGGGATTTAGACAGAATTATTATTTAGTAAACAAAGAGACTGGTTGATTAAGAGAGGGAAAATAGAGTATGAGAGTAAGCTTGTAGGGAACATACAGACCAAAAATGAGAACTTCTATAAGTATGTGAAGAGAAAAAAGATGAGTAAAAACGAATATAGTCCGCTATAGTCAGAAATGGGAGAATTTATAATGGGGGATAAAGAGATGGCGGACCATGAAATACATAGTTTAGTTACGTCTTTGCAAAGGAAGATGCAAATGACATATGAAAAATATGGGGGAAGCACAGGATCTAATGGGTAGGAGGAATTGAAAGAAATTATTAATAGGAAAATTGTGTTGGGTAAACTAACAGGATTAAAAACAGATAAATCCCCAAGGCCTGAAATCCTCAAACCCATGGTACTTAAAGAATGGCTTTAGAAATAGTAGATGCGCTATTGGTCACCTTCCAGAGTCTACAGAATTTGGGAACAGTTCCTATGGAGTAGAGGGTAGCTAATGTTACCCCACTATTTAAGAAAGGGGACAGAGAGGGGGGCAGATTGTAGATCAGTTAGCTTTACATCAGTGGTCGGGAAGAATGCCAAAGACCATTACAAGTCATGTAATAGCAGAACCACTGAAAGATTGTGACAAGATCGGACAGTATTAGCATGGATTTATGGAGGGATTGTTGCGCATGACCAGCATGCTGGATTTTTTTGAGGATGTAGCTTTGTAGAGTTGATAAGGGAGAGTTAATGGATGTTCAAAAGGTTTCGGTAAGCTCCAACATAAGAGATCAGCTTGCAAAACTATAGCACGTGAGATTGGAGGTCATTACTGAAATGCAAAGTCAACCTTACCAAAATCTGGGGCTTCTGGTGAAGTAGAATCTGTGTGGGTTGAGCTTAGAAACACCAAGACCCTCAAGTTCTATTTGTAATGTTGGGGAAGGCAAAAAGGAGAAGGAGACAAGCAACAGTCTGATATTGTTCGTCAAGTATGATTCCATGAGTATGACAATATCCCAGGCACCACCATCACCATCCCTGGATGTATCTTGTCGCACCGGCAGGACAGATTCAGCAGAGGCTGTGGCACTGTAGTATATTGTCAGGAGAGAATTACCCTGGGAGTCCTCAACATTTGAGTTTAGGCTCCATGAAGCCTCATTGCTTCAGGTTAAACATGGGCAAGTAAACCTCCCACTGATTGCCACATACCATCCTACCTTGGCTGAGGAATCAGTGTTCCTGCATGTTGAAAAACACTTGAAGGAATCACTGAGATGGCAAAGGTGCTAAATATACTCTGGGTGGGAGATTTCAGTGTCCATCACAAAGAGTAACTTGGCAACAGCACTACTGATCAAGCTGGTTGGGTCTTAAAGAAAATAGCCTCTACACAAGTGGTGCAGGTACCAACAAGAAGGAAAAACATACTTGACCTTATCCTTACCAGTCTTTCTGCTGGTGAGTGATTGGTAGCAGTGACATTTGCACAGTTATGTGGAGACAAAGTCCTCCCTTCACATTGAGAATACTTAATCATGTTTTGTGGCACTATCCCCATGTTAAATGAACAGATTTAGAACAGATCTTGTAACTCAAGACTGGGCATCCATGATGTGCGGTGGCCAGCAATAGCAGCAGCAGAAATGTACTTGAGTACTACCTGTAACCTCATGGCCAGCACATCTCTCACTCAAGCCAGGGAATCAGACCAGGGAATCAACCCTGGTTCAATTGAGAGTCAGCCTGGTACAGCTGCCAATCAGGACTACCTGCCTGCCACAGCATAAGCAGCAGGTGATAGAACTAAAAATGCCACAATAAACAATTAGATCTAAGTTGTTCAGTCTCTTCAGTTGTGAATGGTGGTGGACAGTTAAACAACTTACTGGAGGAGGCTCCACAAATAACCCCATCTTCAATCGTGGAAGAGCAGAAACATCTATTAGGCTGGAGCATTCACATCATGCCAGAAGTGCCAAGTGAATATTCCATCTCTGACTACACCAGTGGCCACCAGTGTTACAGATACCTGTCTTGAGCCATTCAATTCACTCCACGTGATATCAAGAAATCATTGGAGGCACTGGATACTGCAAAGTCTGTGGGCCCTAATAACATTCTGGCAAAAGTACTGAAGACATGAGCTACAAAACTTGTCACTCCCCTAGCCAAGCTCTTCCAGTGCGGTTTCAATACTGGTATCCATTCGTCAATGTGGAAAATTGCCCAGGTATATCTTGTGCACAAAAAACAGGACAGATTAAACCTGACCAATGACTGCCTCATCAGTAAAGTGATCAAAGGTCTCATAACAGTGCAATCAAGTGGCATCTGCTCAGCAATAACCTGCTCAGTGATGCCCAGTTTGGATTCTGCCAGACTACTCATCCCCTGACCTCATTTCGGACTTGGTTAAATCATGGACGATAGATCTGAATTCCAGAGATGAGATGAGAATAGTGGCACTTGACATCAAGGCACGTTCAAGCAAGTGTGGCATCAAGGAGCCCTAGCAAAACTGGAATCACTGTGCACATTCTCTGATGGTTGGAGTCACACTTGGCACATAGGAAGATGGTTATGCTTGTTGAAGATCAGTCATGTCTGCTCTATGACATCTCAATAGGTGTTCCTCAGGGTGGTGTCCTAGGCACAATCATCTTCAACTGCTTCATCAATGACCTTTGGTCCACCTTAAAGTTAGAAGTGGGGATGTGCAATCATAATGAGCAATGTTCACCATCATTCATGACTCCTCGATACTGAAGTAGTCCATGTTCAAATACAACAAGATCTGGACAGTAGCCAGGCTTGGGCTGACAAGTGGCAAGTAACATTTGTGCCATACAGATGCAAAGACCATCTCCAATAAGAGACAGTCCAACCACTGCCCCTTGACAGTCAGCAGTGCTACTATCACTGAATCCCTCATTATCCACATCCATGGTGTTGCCATTGACCAGAAACTCAACTGGACTCACCACATAAATGCAGTGGCTAGGATACCAGGTCAGAAGCCAGACGTACTGTGGCAAATATCTCCCCAAAATCATCTGACATCTACAAGGCACAGGTCAGGAGTGTAAGGGGAAACTCCCACTTGCCTGGATGGTTGTAATTCCAATAACATTCAAGATGTTTGATACTATCCAGGACAAAACAGTCCACATGATTGGCATCACATCTGCAAGCATCCACTCAGTTCGCCACCAATGCTCAGTAGCAGCACCTACAAGATGCACTGCAGAAATTCACCAAAGATCCTTAGACAGCACCTTCCAAATCCACAACTACTTCCATATTGGAGGACAAGGGCAGCAGATTCATGGGAACACCACCACCTGCAAAGTTCCCTCTAAACCACTTACCATGCTGTTTTGGAAGTGTATTGCCATTCATTTATTGTCACTAGGTCAAGTTATTGGATTTGCCTCCTTAATGGTATTATGGGTCAACCTACAGCACATGGACTGCAGCTGTTCAAGAATGCAGCTCACTACCAGCTTCTCAACAGCAACTAGGGAATTTGGCTAGCGAGTAATACCATATCCCATGAGTGAATTAAAAAGAAAAGGATACAGAACTGGCTGCAAGCAAAGAGCCAGAGTAAATAGATCTTTGTCTGAATGGTAGGCAGTGACTAGTGGAATATGCAGGGATTAGTGCTTGGACCCCACCTATTCACAATATATATTAATGATTAAGATGAGGAAACTACATGTTATATCTTAAAATTTGCAGATGAAATATAGATGAATTGGAGGGGGAGCTGTGATGCCAAAACAGACAGGCAGATTATTATCTGAATGATGACAGTTGGGCATAATGGGACCTGATGCGCTCATTCGCTAGTGGCTGACAGTAAGCATGTAGGTGCAGCAGCTGAAGAAAGCAAATGATACGTTGGCCTTCATAGCAAGAGGATTCAAGAACGGGAGCTGGAATGTTTTATGTGAGGCTGTACAGGGTCTTGGTAAGATCACACCTGAAATATTGTGTACAATTTTTCTGTCCTGAACTGATGAAGGATTTCAAAGAAGGTTTACCAGACTGATTCCTGGGATTGACATGAGGAGAGACTGGATCAGTTAGGACTGTATTCACTGGAGTTTACAAGAACAAGGGGGGAATTTCTTCGAAACCTATGAAATTTTAAGAGTGAGAAAGGGTAAATGAAGGAAATATGTTCCCGATGACTGGGGAATCTAGATCCAGAAGTCACAGTCTGAGAATAAGAGGTAGCCTTTTAGGACAGAGATAAGGAATTTCCTCACCTAGAGTGTGGTGTATCTGTGGAACACTCTGGCACAGTAAGCTGTTGAGATTAAAACATGAATACTTCCAAGAAAATGTAGATATAATTCTTTGGTCTAAAAGCATCCAATAGTATGGGGAGAAAGCAGGAACAGAGTTCTTGATGGATGATCAGCCATGAATGGTGGAGATGGTTCAAAACGCTAAATTGCGTACTCCTGTTTTTATTTTCTCTGTTTCTAAAAGCCAATAAAAATCGCTGGAAATGTTCAGAAAGTCCAGCAACACCTGTGTAGGTGCAGTCTAACCTGCACAGTGTTACCAGCATTTTCTATTTTTAATTTAGAATAGACAAGCTGCTTATCTGTGGGCCATCAAATAAGGTTACAAAAGAAAGCTGTTTTTTTGGCGTAAGAGCACAATAGCACAATTTTATTTAAAATAAAAACTTTCAAACATTATTTTCTAATTTGTTAATTAACTACTGTGTACCAGTCTAAATAATGGCTTTTAAGAGTAATTTCCAGTTACTTAAAATTGGGTTTCTCACATCTGGCAGAGTTGACACTTATTATAGTGCTTTTTTTTGTGGTCAGTCCTTTTTCAGCTGTATTAATAAAACAACACCAGCCTACCAATCTTAAATACATTATGGAATATGTTTTATGCAAAAACAATCCTGAAAAGCTGTCTGATATTTCAGTGCATAGCAGACTTTAACTTCATGCTGTGCAAGTAAGCTTGATCAGAGACAGGTCGAAATAAAAGCTGAAGACTAGTGCAATTTGCAATCTGGTTTCTGTTTTGCCCAAAGTATAAAAATTTGACTAACAGTTTCTCTCATTGCTTCTGAGCAACAAGGAGAACACTTAAAATTCAAGGTAAAGGATTATTCACCTGAAACATTTAGCAAATGTTCAAATTGAGTGCATTTCACCTTTACATACCTGACGAAATTTAGAACATTGAAACAGCTATTCTGTCCAACTGATCCATGCTTGTATTTGAGCTTCATCTGAACCTTCTCTCGATGCTCTTTACAACTTCTAATCCCTCTATTCCTCTATTTTGGCGTTAAATGTATCTATCTTTAGCACTGAAGTAATTGAGATGAACATGAATTCCAAATCTGTAACTGCTGCATGGGAAATGAAGTTTCTCCTGAATTTCCGGTTGAATTTATTTGTATGATTATACCAGTATGCATTATCACTATAGCTGAAATGAGGGAGGGAAAGTAAAATCTGTGTGGGAATATTCCACTTGGTTGGTGGTGATGGCCAACTTGTTCGTTCTTGTTTCAGATCACATACTGGTGAAAAACCTTTCAAATGTTCACAGTGTGGGAGAGCCTTTGTTTCGTCAGGTGTCCTTAAGTCTCACATCCGGACGCATTCTGGCCTCAAGGCTTATAAATGTTTGATTTGTGATGGTACTTTCACTACTAATGGCAGTTTGAAGAGGCATATGTCAACACATAGTGAGGTTCGTCCATTCATGTGTCCCTATTGTCAGAAGACTTTCAAGACTTCTATGAATTGTAAGAAACATATGAA